>NC_140211.1:36654361-36984361 GCF_951802725.1 Rutilus rutilus
CTGTTATTCTAAGAAAAAAAAGAAAAAATCATTCACAATGAGATTAAAGGAGGTGAGAGGTCATTTTCACAAAGACCCCAACATGACTTTTGGCTCTTGTAACTTTTGACCCTTGGTGTGATGTCTTGACCTTACAGGTTAAAGTTGTTAGAAAATGTCTTGGTTATTAACCACACTTTCTTTGCATGAAACTTCAGCAGTGTCCTTTGGAAATAAGACTGTCCCCTACTGGGGATCAGATGTAAGTACCAGTGCAAAAATGTATGTTTATAAAACACATACAAGGTTGAAACACATCACAGATTATATGTAACTAATAATAATATGACTACATCTGTACATAAGATATAATCATGGCATCTGATGTCAGATGTATAATCTGATATGAGGTTACAGCAATGCATTTTTTTTTTTACCTATATGCTGGTAGATTGCAAAACACTGTTTAGTGTATGCACAGCGCTCTCTCTCCAACTATCGGTTTAATCATTTTTATTCTTTGCCTCCAGCATTGTTATTGCTAGTGCAGCTTTATTTAATAATTTCTGATTCTAATATCAATTTATTAGCCAAAATATTAAATGAAAAAAGTGAGACCATTTTATTTATTTTTTCCAAATAATTTTAAGGTGCCCTGTTTTTATAGATAATTTTTTTTTTTTTTACCCCACAGTAACAGATTAAATTTGAAATATAAGTTCCATGGTCTTTTAGCTGTATGGCAAACTTCTCCATGGTTATACCCAGCTAACAAAAATATGTTCTTAGAATGTTTTGTATTAAGTTATGAAAACATTATTTAAAAAAAACTGGATGTTTTGAACTTTCAGGAAACATTCAGAAATAATGTTTTCATAACATTTTCAATATGATTTTCTTAGTACATAAAAAATGGACGTTTTGAAGGTTTAAAAAAACATTCAGAAATATAATGTTTTCATAATTTAATGGGAATGTTAGCAAAACAATCTAAGAACATATTTTTCCATGAACAATATATAAATAAAGTTTTTGTGTTAGCGATTTGATAACTTTTTTTAAAGACCAGTTAACTTTGAAAGTGTTCCCTGTGAGCTGGGAATCTGCTGAATGTGACTATAAGGCATGAAGATTTTAAGATATTATAAACATTATAACATCATCATTTTCTGTAAAGCTGCTTTGAAACAATTTGTATTGTAAAAATCACTGTACAAAAAAAATTACTTAGACTTATAGAACAACTAACACTGTAAGGAAGTTTCATTAAAATTGCTCTCACAACGTTTTATGCAACATTCCAAAAACATTCAGAAAATATTAATAACATCATAAAGTCATTCTGAGAATGTTGTTCTAAGAACGTTTTCTCTCAATGTTATGAGAATGTTCTTCAAGTAAAAATAACATTGTAAGGACGTTTACACAACTTTTTCTCTCTTCATTACGAGAACATTATGATAACATTATAAAAACATTTAGCAAATAAAATAAGATTACAAGGACGTTCTGAGAATGTTATTCTGAGAATGTTTTCTCTCAATATTATGATAACGTATAGTAACATTATAAGAACGTTCCATAAACATTATATGACCATTTTGTCTTAACATTTACATAACTTTTAAAGAACTTAAGTGGAAGTTATGGGGATGTTCCCTGTTCTGTTATATGCATACAGTATATAGTATGTTTATACAGACATATACAATCTCATCCAATCAGGCACAGTCTTGTTTACAGTCTGCTGCACAATTAGTTGATAGAGAAGCAAAGCAGGTAAATGTTCCAAGAAAGTCTATGAAAGCTTTAAGTAGATATTGAATGATGACGGTCTCACACAAAATCATTAAATTGTTAAATGCCAAACAGTTTATACATTTTGCACGCACACTTAAACACACTGTGACTCATTCATTTATCACATTAGGTTTAGCCTGCAGGTTTAAGTTTTGAACAAGAGAAAGACTGCTGAGTCAGAGTGTGTGTGTTTTCTCTGGTGTCTGCCTGGCACTGCTGCTTCTTTCGCTTCTACATGCGGGGTGGTGCACTCCGAGAAATTTGGTTATCAAGGCTGAATCACTCAGTCCGCACCCTACCCCTTTCTGATGTGTTTCCTAAAGCTGCTTCCATCACCGCTCCCGATGAACACATGGCGCGACAGGTAAAATCAGGCCTGAGCCTCGCTGCCCACGAACAATAGTTCCTACCAAATCCTCAGAGCCAACAGGACTGAGCCGGGGGAATCTGTTGGCTCATGGATTCTGTTGGACGTTCCGACAGGAAGTGAGGTGCTTGCTCACTAGCCAGGCGAGTAAGACTGGTTGGCTTAAAAAGGCAGAATGAGTTCTATTGTGTCCATTGTGAGGAGGCAGATTTGTGCCACAAACGAAGCAGTCTAGTGCGCGCTAATGTGGTTGGAAGTCACTTTTTCCATCTTCGTGTTGTTAATGTCAATGTTTACAAGTTGAAATATGAAGCAGAGTGTGAAGGAGACAGATGAGAGCAGGTCACGGTCTCGTAATGGCTTGTGGGAATGGAGAAGAATGCTATAGTGGTTTGTAAGAAGTTCCACTTGTCTAGTGCATTTCCTTTGGTGTTGGAATGCAGTTCAAATCATCATCAGAACAGTCACTGGTCAGCAGTGGTCGCACCACTTACCTTAAATGAAACAACTAGATTTTTATGTTTTCTGAAGGGCAATGCCAAAGTCACCAATCCATGTCCATTCCTGTTCCTTGAGGGCTGGTTTTCTTCCTTGCCTCAGAGCTAATAGAGCTGCAGTGATGATGTATTTATGTAGGCCAGTGGTCACCAACCTTTTCAAGCCTAAGATCACATCCAAAGTCCAAATGTAAACCAAGATCTACCACTTGCATAAAATTATGAAAAAACAAGGCCACAATGTAGTTCTACTTTGACATTCTTTGTTGCCTGTTAGTCACTAGCAAAATATTTATTTAACTATACAAATAGTATATAACTATACAAACTGTCAACTATAATTCAACATTTGCCTCCGCATCCGAAGATGCACGACTTTCAGCCGAATCTGCCCGAGCAGACGGATATTAGTACATCTCATCACACCGGCACCCAGTTTGCGCGTCTAAATCAGTTGTATGGTCTGGTTTTCAGTCTAAAACAGTTGCGTCAAGTATAAATGCCTCGTCTGTTTGGGGAGGTGCGCGCGCAGTCAGCGGAGGCTCGCGCTGCGGTGCCAGGCGAAAGTAATAAACAAGGCTTAAGTCAGCGGTTGTTTTACAGACATTATAAGTAAACTATAGGCTATTTGATTGGACAGATATACCCCATTCCCTCCGCTAGACACCATTTACTACACACAATAGGCTTACACATGGTGCATTTTAAATTAATAAATAATAAATAATAAAAATATTGTTTGTTTTTTTTCTCTGATTTTGAAAACTCTTCGCGATCGACTTAAAATGCTTCCAAGATCGACTTGTCGACCGCGATCGACGGGTTGGTGACTCCTGATGTAGGCCAACCCGGAACACTGGTTCACCCTGGTTCCCTCGACAAAAACCCAATTTCCATTGGTTTCTGGATTATTGCAGAAAATAAGCTCTGTGACTAACAGAAGTTTATGATTTTTACACTTTTTGTTCATCATCATGATCTTCACATATTAACACAACTTTTAATAATTTTGAAGCCAAAAACAATTGGCAGCCGTAAAAAGCTAACAATAGGCTGTAAGCAAGACTCACAAGATCAAGTTATAATAGTTTGCAAGAGCATGATTATAGACACAATGAGGCTGTGAAAGCAGACTATAGTGTGCAGATGAGTTTTCCTGTTCAGTGTGATAATATTTAATGTCCCAACAACATTTATATTCCCATTCGGCTAATTGTGAGCAACCACCTTTTTCAAGACAAGCAAGCACTACAACAACAGAAAAAAAAGGGGATGTATTTTATGATGTAGGATAAAATGTGAAAATATCTATCCAAAACCTATTAAAAACCTCATTGACTTCAGGACAATGGAAGTGCTAAAATGCTAACTCATTTCCGGGTTTTAGCCTACTAAAATACATCATCCCTGCAGCACTCTATTAAACACACCTGTACCAGCTAATAAAGGTCTTCGGGATTACAAGCAACTTCTAAAGAGACAGTGACGCTACACTTTTCATTCCATTGACTTTCATTCATAGATATGCGAATACATTTGTTTGCTCAGTTTAGCACGACTGCAGCTTAAAGGGATAGTTCACCCAAAAATGAAAATTAGCCCATGATTTACTCACCCTCAAGTCATCCTAGGTGTATATGACATTCTTGTCCTGGCTCTTCCTAGCTTTATAATGGCAGTGAATTGCTGTTTCGGTTTTGAAGTCCATAAAAGTGCATCTATCCATCATAAACAAACTACACACATGGGGTTAATAAAGGCCTTCTGAAGCGAAGCGATGAGTTTGTGTAAGAAAAATATCCATATTTAAAACTTTATAAAGTAAAATAACTACTGTAGCTTCCGGCCAAACGAACATATGGATTGCACGTAAGTCTAAAGCGAAACTTGTGCGACGTACTGCTGATATTTACGCTAACGTAAGTTGCGCTTTGGGCGTAAGTAGACTGCGTATGGCCGTTTGTCCGGAAGCTAGAATTTTACTTTGTAACGTGTTAAATATGGATATTTTTCTTACACAAACTCGTCGCTCCGCTTCAGAAGGCCTTTATTAACCCCACGGAGACTTGAGGAGTTCGTTTATGATGGATAGAGGATAATTCACTGCCATTATAAATCTTGGACATTTTTAAATATCCAATTGTATTCATCTGAAAGCAGAATGTCTTATACACCTAGGATGACTTGAGGGTGAGGAAATAATGGGATAATTTTACTTTTTGGGTGAACTATCCCTTTAAACCGAGACCTAACACCCTCCAAGGAGCAGGATTGGACACACCTGTGCTAGGGTGTTGTGGATGGTTACCAGGGTATTACTGCATGGTTGTAAAGGTGTACTGAATGGTTATTAGCACATTAATATGCAATTGCTAACGTGCTAGAGTGTTTTTGGTGGTAGCTCAATGCAACCAAAAGGGCAGATTCAAAAATTAACCAAGATTCATTTGGTGATTCCAAAAGTTTTAAAAACTGTATGGTCTTGAATAAAAACAACATATATTGGGGGTTATTGATATGATTTGAGTTTATCTTTATTTTATGTTCTTTTTGGCATTTTAATTTAGATTAGAGTTTGATTATTTTAATATATTAATAATTAATTTATATTATTTTAAGTCATCCTGCACTACCCTCAGAACTTTGCTGTGGGCCCAACTACCTATTTAAGAAACATTGCTCTATATTTCCCAAGTCACTACAGTTAGTTCGTTTGCCTGTGCTCCAATGTCTTCCGCTGAAAATATGTGGGCTTTACATAAACTCTTTTCAGCAGACGAATAGCATTCAATGATTGGCGAGAGACTCTATTATATTGCTCAACTGCACATAGATCTTGTTTAATTCTTGGTGGTCTCAAACCAAGACTGCTTGTCTGGTTTAGCCTCAGATAAAATGTTAAGCCTCTGATGGCTTATGTGGGCAAGAAGTGACACATTCCTTCCTTTCCCCTCCATCACTGTTTAGAGGAATAGCTTGAAGGATAAAATGAAACCACATTAAAGTGTTTAAAAAGAAACTTTCTACAAAGCTAGTTGCTTTGAAACATTACACTTTCTATTATCTTGTTCTGTATTTTTCCACACGAATGCTCTATAATTCTCTCCTATGGCTGAAGTTCATTGAAAAAAAACACACACCCTGTAATGGCACATGCGTGCATACACCCCTAAAGGATTGTGCGATTTTTGTGGCTGTTATCCTGTTAAGATGGCATATCCCAGATCTTGTTTTTTTTATATATATTTTTTTTTATATTGTACCATGTGGTGAGTTGCAAAATCTTGATTCTCTCCAGCAACATAAAAAAATAAATAAACATGTTTCTCACACCAGCAGTTGCATTATATTTAGACATTGTGTTTTTAATTTAAGGGTTATTTGAAGTGTTTGCTTTGAAGACATGCAATTTCCTGTGGCCATTTGACAACAAATTTATTGCTAAAGTATAATGTATTTTACACAGAAACATTTACACTCAGCATTCTTCACAGATCTAACATTGCACTAGATTAATCATGCATTGTTGAATATTAAGAGATGCAGGTTAAGAAAATATAGAGGGTTGATGCATACAGTAAGTGAGCTCTCTTTTGTCCTCATCTTCCTTCATGCTATGAAATTACTAGTTTAACTAACAGAGTAAAATCTGGAAACATCAATTAAAGGACTTATGCTCAGCTGTTCAATCACCTAATGGGTCACCAATATACAGCTAGAATAATATATATATATTTTTTTTTTTTTTGCCTTTACGTGACTGGGCAGTGTAGATGAGACAGGAAGGTAAAGGAGGTAGTGAGGAGGCCCGGAATGGGAATATGATACATGACGGAGATATCATTCATATCATGTGAACTAACCACTGTGCCACAGCTCCAATGATCTGAACTAACTCTTTAGATATAAATATCTTTGAAATTGTAGCTTTATCTGATCATATAGAGCAAGCACGGCCATGCATTTGCTCATCTTCAGTTAAAGTCTTGTTTTATGTGTGAATATTTCAGAATGGGGGTCTGATCAAATCTGCACACTTGGGATGTGTACCTGCAGTCACAGCTGGGCTCTTCTCTGGAAGCCCTGTGTGCTGCATTCAGATAAACGTACTCCTTTTCGACTTACTCATTTCTTACTTGCCCTTTTATAAGCAATGCCCTCAATACTTCTGTCAATAAATATTATGTACTCTATGTCGAGAGACCAGCTGCATTGAGTTAAAATGCTGGATTGTGTCGCCACCATTTGGTCAGCAGTGAGTATTACCAGTGGTAATTACAAACAAGTAATTTTATTATATCTTGACATTTAAAATGTGTTCTACTAAAACACACAATAATGAATTTTTTTCTGCCATAAAAAGTCCATGGTTAAGGTAACAACTTGATATAATTGTAGGTTTTTTGTTTATGTGTATTCCCTTATGCACAAACATAATGCTAAATTTTAATGTATTCATCAAGCAGACACTTTTATCCAAAGCGACTTATAAATGTTCAATTCAACATAGTAATTCATTTTAAGGAGGCATCTGTATTTGTAACTGCTACATCCATTTTTATCTCCATCTAGGGGCGACCGGGGGAACTTGGACAAGTGGGCATCGGTGGTCCTGAGGGTTTCATTGGGGGCCCAGGGCCAGTTGGACCCAAAGGAGAAAAGGGCCATGTAGGACGCAAAGGGCCCTCTGGACTAAATGGAGATAAGGTCAGATTACTTTGGTATATGCATATAACAGATATCCGTTTCTGCTTTGCTAAAATACTTACTGGATATTAATTATCAATGTGTAGTGCACATGGTGGTACAAAATAGAGATCTTCTAACTTTACTCTGATTGGTTCAATAAATCAAAAGATATGTTTTTGATTGGCTATGTTGCTCAACACTGCAAAAACGCATTGTAAATAGAAACCTTTGACGCTCTCCAGAGCGCAAACACAGATACGCACTGGATCGCATGCCAAATGTTTCACCAATATGTCATTATTACAGACAAAACTGATCACAGACCAGTAGTTACGGGCAGCTTTTCCCTCTAAAAGCAATCAGAAGCTGCAGCAGACAGGGGAAAGCACTTAAAACTTTGTTGCTTTTGTGCAATAGATGAATAACAATTTATTTGTTTTTAGATATTTTATCTTTAGATATTTCTATTTTGCGGGAGCCCTGCAAATAATTGTATTCTCCCGTAACCCGCACTCACCCATCAAATCTTGTCCCACGCTGCAATAGGGTGCCGAGGGAGTGCTGGTCTCAAAATGCCATTTTTTGTGTCTTTTATTTATTTTTTTGACAGGGCCCAATGGGTGTTCCTGGCTTTTCTGGAAATGATGGTGTTCCTGTGAGTATACAGTTCTTGTCTACCATAATTTCACCTTTCTCTGAAAATGGTTGACTAAGCTGTTTTTACCATGCTGTACAGGGACACCCTGGTCAAGTGGGGCCCCAGGGACCCCCAGGTCTCGACGGCTGTAATGGCACACGAGGTGACCCAGGTGACAGAGTCCGTAATGGAGTTCCTGGTAATCCTGGAGTTCCTGTAAGTTTAAGGGCTTTATGTGCATTTTAGGGTTTGGGAGCTAGCATCAAATATATACCAATATAAATAAAAGTAGCAGTTTCACTTACTAAATGAAGAAACCATCTTATCAAGTGCTAACTGCAGTGTCTATAACAATTTTTGGACTCAAGTTGCATGCTATATATAACAATATATATCTGTATTTTTAATAATATAAAAATATAGATCTATAGTTTTCATATTCACATGTGTTTTTTATTTTATTTACTTGATTATAGGGATACAGTGGTCAAAAAGGTCAAAAAGGAGAACCGTATTATAGAACTATTCCAAGACCAGTAAGTTACAATCATTCTTTATGAAACCCAAGCAAATCACACATGCCAACATTTTATATGTACACACTCATATACACATCCAAATGTGGCATTTACTGACAGCCCTGTTAATAATATGTGTTGTGAGTTAGCTGTAAATCTGGGTGTGGAATGCAGACCTGTCTGGGAAAATCCCCCTGTCATTTTCAACACCTCATGCATCTTTTATATAACCTGGGGGTTTTAAATCTTCTCAGGTGTGTGCAGCGCATGTAAGATGGTTAACACCTTTTTCTGCTGTTTTAATAAAAAGAGGGGCTGAAATGACCATTGATCACTGACATTTGAGAGCTGTGTTAAAAAGAGGTGTAGTTCTCAGATGAATTTACATTATTTACTCACCAACATGTTTAAAGGTACACTATGTATCTTTTGTCCCTCTAGTGGTTAAACTGAATTTTTCTGACTAAGAGTAATTCACGAAGCATTTTAGCCCTAAAAGTAGCACCTAAGCCTGGGACAGCTTAAAAGAAGTCGAGAGGACTCCTAACTCACTAAGACCTGTTCACAAACCGCTTTTTGTGGCATTTCACGTTGCGATGTTTTGAAATGCGTACGCGGCGGCTACAGGAGCTTCCAATCGCGAGGGAACAATTTTGCATTGTAGGCATAATGCAATAACGCCACCAACAACAAGCAAAACTAGGCTACTCATTGCATGTAAACTAATTGTAACGTTTCATTGTGAATCAAATTAAAATGTTCTTCTCTTTGCAAACGTAGGCAGAGGCATATAGTGACAGATTAATTCAATAATGTTGCAAAGATATTGCATCAATCCATATGTTTCATTAGGCTACTAGGCTATTTGTTTTGCCTTACTCTTTATTCATTTAGGCTATTTATTCAGTTATTCATCATCTTCCGTCCTTCGCACTACTTGTGAAGCGCACGCTTTCTGAGACCTGTCACCTGTCACTCATCATCGTAGGGGAGGGGTTTGGAATAATTTCTGCGTTACAATCATCAGCCAATCAAGGTGGTCACTTCAGTCAAGCTCGTGCATGAGTAATGACGTCATCCATAGCAACGAAGACTCACTCTTAGTTTAGGAGTTGTCATTTTTCTTTTCTAAGAGTAGGTCTGAAAGGCGTTGTGAATAACTTTTAAGAGAAAACTCCTAGCTAAAATCTTTTAGTGCGATTTAGGAGTACTCCTAGTGGTAAGATAAAATGCTTTGTGAATACGGCCCCTGTTGAGTAATAAAAGCACCATCTCTGTGTTGCTTTTACATCATTTCAAATATTCTCACCATCTCTAAAAAGCCAAGCCAATGTTAACTCTCGTTTTATTAGGAGCTCTGTCCTGCTCTTTTCTCTATTTACGGATATGTCGAGAGAGACACGCACTGGCGAGTGCTCAATGTACACAATTTCCTGTAAAAACCACCCTGTCAGGTTTAAAATACAAACACTTATAATAAGCGTAGTGAATCATGTTAAGACAAAAACATGTTTTGGAAGAAGTATTGATTATGCATTGACTAATTGTTCATTTTGAAAAAAAAAAAAAAGTTACATAGTGTACCTTTTATTGAATGAGGACTGGAGCTTTCTAGCTTCAAAATAATAATAAAAAAACATAAAACGATCATAAAAGAGACCCTTTTAACTCATGTGTAAAGAGACTATTAATGTTCAGAAAAGATTATCGATCTCTCTGTACTGACACTATTTTCATTCAATATATTGGATGAGAAAACAAAAACTTTTAAAGTCAGTTTAAAATGTATGAACTTTCCAACATTGACAGTTATTGAACTAACCTGAATCAACATTCAATCTGAATTGAGCTGAATAGTGACACCATCACCTTAAGTTGAGCTGCCTTATAGCTGAAACTGATTATAATTTGATCATAATTAATGAACTTTGCTACATTTACACTGTTATTGAGCTGAATTGAATCACCATTGAACTGATTTGAGGTGAATAATGACAGTACCGTCTTCTGTAGAGCAGATTTATAGCTGAGATTATAGTCATTTTAAAATGTCATTTTTTACTGAAAATCTTGACATCTGTTGTAGCTCTTTATGACACGTTTATGAGAAAAGAAGCTATGTCCAATTCATGAGCGATTGAATATTTTCAATCAATCAGTTGATCCAGTTCACAAAGCTGTTTGAATGTTTCATTAATGAAATTTCAGACCAATCCGCTTCTCAAGTTCAACTGAATCATTGATCTGTTTGTAGTAGGTAATGGCATACTAGAGGTGAAGATTATCTGTGAATAGCCTAATGACTTACACTGTTTGTCACACAAACAGATTTCAGAAAACTTTGAATACAGATGTTTTTGACTAAAACCCAATTGTTGCCTTTTTGTAACTACACATTTTTGTAAAATCCTTAGTCATTTCTCACCGACGGCCCTCCAGGTCCAGTGGGATTTTCAGGTCCAATGGGGCCCCAAGGTCCAGAGGGATATCCTGTATGTATTATATCTATCTATCTATCTATCTCTATCTACCTATCTATCTATCTATTGCATATTTTTATTTGTGCACTATCTACCTACCTACCGTATAAAGACTGTAATTTCACCGTTTGCCTCCCTCCACAGGGTCTACCTGGTCCACCTGGTCCTCCTGGACCTGCAGTAAGTTCAGATGTCTAAGGGACATGTTTTATGTTACATGATCCTATCATCTTTAACACTTCATCCTCCTGTCAGACAGTTGGCAGTGTGCAAACATTTATGTACTTTTAAGAACTTGCCTTGGAATTAAAGTAAACAATACAATCATTACATAGTTTTATAGTTGTCAGATATAAATTGTAAGTATCAACACATTTTATTTAGTGAAAGTGACCTCTGACTCCAGAATGGCTAAAATATCCATACATAAAAGTTTGCTGAATGTCTCTGCTTATTCTACAGGGAAGTCGAGGCCAAGGATACAAAGGGGAGCCAGGAGAAAAGGTATGGGTTTCATCAACTTGCCAACAACTAAGCAGTTTTCCCACACACAATTGCTTTTAGTTTTACCCATTAGCATCATTAGGTTCAGGTGTTGTGCTAATTTCATCCAATACTGTCAACATATTTGTTCCATTAACACTTAAGATGCATTTTAGATTTAGATCTCTCTAGAGTCCTGTGTGTTTGTTCATGTTTGTTTGAATGTTTTAATGAAAGCTTTTATGCTGATATGATTGCATGTGTTTGTTGGTGGTTAATTGGCCTAACAACACCATAAACAAACACTTCTCTGAGTGTCTCTGACATTTAAAGACCCCCCGAAAATTGCTTTATGACCACAGTTTTCTGTCTTGTGATGACATATTACCTGCTGAAAGAGATCATATCGAATGGCTCGCGGCCTTGTTATTCAAATGGTAATTTGGGCTTAATTATTTCACAGTCAATAACCATAATTTTGTTCTTGCTGGCTGGTTGCAGGAGAGAGACATTTTCAGATTGGACAGAAGTCTGTGTAGTGCAAGATAATTCATCAATATCTCTTTCTTGGCAAAAAAAGACTGTAAATCTAAATGCTTATATTTGCTAAATGTGAAAATTCGTCAACATTTAGTAGTACACTAGCATATACAGTCGTGCTCAAAAGTTTACATACTCCTTGCAGAATCTGTAAAATGTCATTATTTTAACAAAATAAGAGGGATCATACAAAATGCATGTTATTTTTTTATTTAGTACTATCCTGAACATTATATATTACATAAAAGATGTTTACATACATTCCACAAGACAAAAGAAATAGCTGAATTTATGAAAATGACCCTGTTCAAAAGTTTACATTCCCTTGATACTTAATATTGTGTGTCATTACTATTAAAAAAGGTTCAAACATTCACTGATTCTCCAGAAGGAAACATGATGCATTAAGAGCTTTGCAATTCAGAATTTGAATTGAATTTGAAATTGAATTTGAAGATCAAGGTAAATTGTACATAATTTGTCTTCCGGGAAATATGTAAGTATCTTCCGTTGCTTCTGAATGGCAGTGCTAAATGGAAAAAAAAGTTATATTTAAACAAAATAAGAATAATTTGGACATATTCATCCTGTTCAAAAGTGTTTCCTTCTGGAGCATCAGTGAATGTTTGAACCTAAATTATACAGTAACTGCTGGAAAAGGTTAAAATATGCAAAAGATGCTGGAAAACTGAAGAATTTGCAGGACCTGAATGATTTTTCTGAAGAACATTGGGCAGAGACTCAAGAACAACTATCACAAAAAAAACAAAAAAAAAAACAGCCATGGATCATCCAGGTAATGACACACAGTATTAAGAATCAAGGGTATGTAAACTTTTGAATGGGGTAATTTTTTTTAATTCAGCTGTTTGATTGTTTTTGTCTTGTGGACTATATGTAAACATCTTTAATGTAAAATTTCTTATTCAGGACAGTACTAAATAAAAAATAACATTTTGTTAAAATTATTAAAATGTTCACAGATTCTGCAAGGGGTATGTAAACGTTTGAGCACGACTGTAGATGGCCTGAAAGCTAACAGACATGGACTAAAAGCCCCAAAACGTATCATTTTGATTTCATGGGGTCTTACAATCCATACATTCAAGTACTAAACGTTTTTCCACATATCTTTACAATAAGACACCACTCTGTAACGAGACTGGCACACTCAGAGAATGTTTATAGTGTAACATTCAGTTCAAATATTATTTTAGTCTGCTCGGGAACTGGTTAATAACAAGCTAGCTAAGAAGTTCTTTCTGTCTTTTGGATTGGACATTAAAAGATTATACTGCTTTTGTCTTTTGCACAATAACTCTGCATCACTCTTTCATTCTTATCATCTCCCTCTAGATTTTCTTGTCTTCCCTCTTTTCCAAATAGTTCTGTACTGCCAGCATGCCTATCTTGTTTCATTTATGTTTTAACCCAACTTCAGTATGTTTCTACTCATCTCAACACTCACTACACATAGTAAAAGCCTTTTCCTGCAATATAAAGGAATATATCCCTATGGTATGTTCAATGCGGAAAACACAGTTGAATCTTACTAATAAGCATGGTAACACTACAAAGTTTGGAATGTAATTTCCTTTACTTTTGAATGGCAGTTCACAGATTGCATACGTTAAAGAACAGTACCAGCAGTTTCTTCATGACTTGTAAAGTCAGTGTGAGAGTATTGTCATATTTCACTTGAAATCTCTGAGCTGCTATTCAATTTGCTGTTTTTGAGTGATCTGTTCTGGTGCTGGAATCACCTGCTCCAATCTTCTGTGTGCCTTTGTTTCCTTTGGTTGGGACACTTAACCCACAGAACACGAGAAAACAAGGACCAGTTAGTTCTATATGCAATCAGTTGAAATTGTCAGATAAATCTATGAAATAAAAAAATAAATAAAGGAGTTCACCAAAAATATGCATGCATTTGTAGCAGTAACTATAATAAAAGGAGCCCTTAGTCCTGCTTCTCTCACTTTTCATTTCTGTCATTTTCTATCACTTCATTATCTTGCTTTTCTGTTTATTCTCTGTAAAAATCTTTTTCTTTATCATTCTCTTTGTTTAACTGGTTTTCCAGTAAAAATGTAAATGCAAATAAAGTTAATAAAAATAAAATTATAGTTTTGTGACTTTTAGTTTATGGGCCCTATTTTAACGGTCTGAAACGCAAGTATCAAGCGCGAAACGCAAGTAACTTTGTGGGCGGGTCTTGGGTGCTGTTGCTATTATACCGGCGGGATAAATGACTCTTGCGCCCGACGCAAATCTAAAATGGGTTGGTCTGAAGTAGCTTCATTATTCATAGGTGTGGTTTGGGCGTAACGTGAAATAAACCAATCAGAGCGTCATCTCACATTCCCTTTAAGAGCAGGCGCGCTTGTTCCATGGCGGATTGCTATTATAACGGCTGATTTGCCAGACGCGCCAGGAGCGGTTCACAGCCGAGGAGACCGACGTTCTCGTCAGGGCCGTAAAACACAGAGAAGTGACATTGGGGATGGAGAAACACACCCAAATTAACTTCGGTTAAACAGGCGTATGATAATTTGGGTAAATGTCTAAGCTAGATGTATGCTTTTATAATAAACTGTCTATCTATCTATCTATCGTAATAATGTATGATTTGCCAAAATGAAAACTGCTGCTTCTGTGTAGATGAGAGAAGCAAAGTGTATGCGCGTTGTGCACACGCTACATTGATTATGGCCAAGCATGCGCCCTTAAAATAGCATATGAATATCATGCGCAACGCGCCACTGACTTTAGACTAGGTTTTTCCTGGTCAGTGGCGGAATTGTTTTCTAAACCTGCAAAATAGCATCAGGGAACGTTTGCGCCGGAACACGCCTCCTCTTTGCGCTGAACCGCCCCCGGGAGCGCAAGTGTATTTCTTAGTTTACCGACGTGCGTCTGTGGAGGGAAAAGTCCGCTGTGCGCGGGTGCAAAATAGGAATGATACATGCGTCGGTGTACAAAGTCAATTGCGCTGGGTGCAAGATAGGGCCGTATGTGTGTTAGCTTTGGCACCCTCTATATGCTAGTCTACGCTAAGCATTGAAAGGAAAAATAAAGTTCACATCTAGCAAGTATACACTGCATATTTACAGTCTTTCTCTTTTAGGGAATAATGACCAAAAACACTACAATTTATTTATTTTTGGTTAACTTGAAGCTACAGTCCACCCAAACATGAACATTCTGTCATCATTTACTCACCCAGATATTTTGAAGAATGTTGACAAACCAGTTTTGGTTCCCTTTGACTTCCATTGTATTTTTGTCAAAGGGAACTGAAACTGTTCATTTTCCAACATTCTTCAAAATATCATATGTGTGTTCTGCCGAAGAAAGTCAGTCAATAAGGTTTGGAATGACATGAGAGTGAGTAGATGATGACCGAATGTTCATTTTTGGGTAGACTGTCCCTTTAAATGCTTAAATTCTTGAAGGATTTGTTTAACTGACTACTGACCAGCAAATAGCACATTATGGTTCATTGTTTTGATGTAACTGAAGCCTGTTTTTCAAACACCTCATTGTCACAGACTTCTTGTTTATATATTTATTTTTTCAGCACTTCAAGTTAAGCCATTCTAAGAAAAGAAAAAGAGTCAAATATCTTTTTCTATAGGTCTATCATAATGCGTGCGGTAGAGGGTTAATAGGAAAACAGAAAACTGTTCATCAGCGATTGAAAATGGGGTCTTTGCAAACAAGATCAATTTACTTAGGGAGCAAAATTGCATCAGATGAAGATTTTTCAGAGAAGATAACTATAATTGTTTTAGGCATAAACCTAATTAAATATGTTAAAGCTAAACTAAATGTGCTAATGGGGTGAGAAATATGAACTCAGGATATATATTGTTTTAAGGATGTTGAGACATTTTTACTGGAAAAAAAATAATTTGTTGTTCTCACACTCTTTCAATACCCTTTGCTTTCACAACTTTCTTGAGACTTTTATGCTTTTTCTTTACCTGACCTTGACTCCTTATCTCACACTCTCTCTCTCTCTCTCTCTCTCTCTGATAAAGTCCTGGGCTCTAATGTGTCAAATGTCTGTGTTGTGGATCTCAGGGGGAAGTTGGTCTACCGGGACTCAGGGGCAATCCGGCCGTTCAGTTTAACGCACCAGCAATAAGCACTATCAACAAAGGAGAGAAGGTAACACACAGGGGAGCGGTGATGCCAACCTAGGGAGGGGCAGATCTAGGGTGAGAGGGATGGATGGTGGGGGAGAGAGGAACGTTGGAGGGCACTGAACCACATCAGGGGAAATTGCTCCAAGGAAATTGGTCTGGAACATTCACACAATTACGGGATTGATATTTGTAACCCCCCCACCACCAACACCAATTATAAAAATGTTTTCACAAAGAATACACATCATAGAGACCTTGAAAGTACAAAGGGGGGATGGTTAGTTGCATAATGATTGAATGGGGAGAGATACAGACACATCCATTGTGTTGAGTGTGGTTCATTACCAAAGCTCCTTCATTCTTCCTGTGTCCATTCATCTCCTTCTCACCCTGATCTCCTCGCTGCTCCGGCAGTGGTCACAGTCCACTTAACGTCCTTCTTCAAAACCCCCAAAAACTTCTCACCACATGCCACCTCCTCAAAATGCTCCGCCGCTACCGTCTCCAAACAGCCTCCCCATCACACCTCATCTTGCCCATATAAAAAAAAAAATCTCTCTTCCTTGGTTACCGTATCCAGGGAGATGTGGGCCCGCCCGGTGACCCAGGCCTCCCACTGGTCAATGGAGTGGTGGAGCTTGTTGGCTTTCCAAAAGGAGACAAAGGAACTAAGGTTTGTGAGGAAAATGCAGCTGCGAGGATCTAGAACTAGGATGCTGTCAATCGACGCCGTCCTCCTCAACTTCTTTTTTTACAGTTTCTTTGTCCACTTACTCTATACCTCAGGCCTGCTATCCAGGAGGGTGACGTCCACCTCGTGCTTACTGTATAAATCCCATGCTTCACCCTGTGGTGAACTTTGAGGGTGGTGTTTGTAAATTATTCATATTTGGTGGTGATTTCAGTCACATGTGATAAATGATTTTAAGTCTAATATTTCCAAAAGTGCTTTCTTAAAGGAACACGCCAACTTTTTGGGACTTTAGCTTATTCACCGTATCCCCCAGAATTAGATAAGTCCATACATACCCTTTTCATCTCTGTGCGTGCCGTAACTCTGTCTGACGCACCCACCGCTAGCATAGCTTAGCACAAAGACTGGAGATAAACGGCTCCAGCTAGCATACTGCTCCCAATAAGTGACAAAATAACGCCAACATTTTCCTATTTACATGTTGTGATTCCTTTAAATTATGTGTGCATATTTGCAGTGGCCCTAAGGAGGACACTTCAGCCACACTTATGTATGAATATTACACAAATGAAGAATATCATTATCTAATGAAGATAATGGCCTAGACAATGAAAATCATTTGAAGTGTGGCTCAAGTTTCAAATTAGATATCTGAAACATTGGCTGCGTCCGAAAGCTTAAAAATGCTGCCTTCGATGGATGCATTCCAAGGTAGGAAGGCATCAAGAAACATCCAAATCCAATATTGGCTTCCTGTCTCCTGCGATACCGTCATCTGAGTGGTCTTTGAAAGCACCATAGATATTTTCTTCGCTGCCTTTGAGATCTCACAATCCTATACAGTGTGTTCAGTGACAGTTGAGCTAAAAATAAAGATGGCGTCTGACCAACGTTTTCCACGTTTGCTGTTATTTCTAGCAATAAGTTAATATTGATTCATTAAATATTTGCTTAGTTATAAACTAAAGATCTCTCTATTTTGTTGTAGATCATTATACCGTTATTAGGGTTGGGAATCGAAATCGATTCCAATTCTGGAATCGGATACTAGTTATAAAATTAAAATTTCGATTCCTGACTTTATGTATGACTTTGCAAGCGCGAGAGGACTCGTGCGCTGTTTTCTATGCTGCAGGCTTGTGTAACTATGGATGTAACTATATTGGGCAACTCTTAAAGTGACAGCAGCTGCCGTCTCTATAATAACACTAATCAAACAACAAAAGACAAAGAGAAAATTACCTAACCCTAACCGTTATGCTGCCTCAGAAGTCTGTCTGAAATCACTTCTGTGAGGTACCTTCGTGTGCAAAGTCTGCTGCCTGCTAAGTTATTGCCTGATAAAGCAGCGAGGCAACAATTCTGCTTAAGCTTTTGAACTTACAGCTTTGAACACTGTATATATATATCATTATTATTTTTTTAACAAATTGATGATTTTATTCTGCAAGAATTAATTAAATTGATCAAAAGTGACGGTAAAGACATTTATACTGTTACAACAGATTTGTATTTCAAAATAAATGTTTTTCTTTTGAACTTTCTATTCATCAAAAAATCCAGATTTTTTTGTTTGTTTAATGTTTCCTCAAAATATTCAGCAGCACAACATTGATAATAATAAGAATAACAAGAAATGCAACCCTCATTTTAAATATCGGTATCATTGATATTCCATTAACAGGCAGTCTGCTCTTGTTCAATTTTTTACATTCACAGTACATATTTTCTCATATTCATTAAAAACTTTTATGGTATTTTCTCACTAAAATACCTGAAAACAAAAACAAAACAGTTTAAATATCTGCAGGAGGAGTAAAACAGCTATTTAATGCCCAGCCCAGTCACATGGTACATAAATATGATTTAAATATGATTTAAAACCACAAAGTGACATTGTGAATGCTCAGTCTTCTTTCTTCTCTTTCTCTCTTTCTATCTCAGGGTGACAAAGGCTATGCCGGTAATCCAGGTCTTCCTGGGAGACCAGGACCACCAGTGAGTAATCAAAGACAGCTTTTTAGCTTTTTTTTATATGTTGTCATTTGAAACTGGCCCACAAATTCCGTATTTCTTTGCGCATATGCAGGGCGTGACTTTAGGTGATTTTAGAGGTGAGACTGGTGAAACGGGAATCCTGGGCTTGCCAGGCTCGAGGGTAGGTCCTGTTACTGCTAGGTTATGTGATTCACCATTGGGTACAATATTTTAGATGGCTCTTTGTCATTTTACATTACATCTCATAGTTGTATGTTTGTGTTATGTGTTCAAGTGTAAAATCCTGTATTTGTTTTGAATCTACCTGAATTTCTTTTTCTGTGTTATTTATTTATGGCAGGGTGCACCTGGTCTGAATGGTCCTCCTGGGCTCCCAGGAAGAAAAGTAAGATATGAAATTCTTCAATCTAAACAATTTCCGTCCAACGGTATATGATTATTATATACCAACCATCTCCTGTTTCTTCTGTAGGGCTTCAATGGGGATGAAGGTTTTACAGGCCAACCAGGCTTTCCTGGCCTAAAGGTAAGAACGCAAAACCAGAAAAATACAACAAATATGTCACAAACAGAAATATGTTTCACAACAGCATATTTGAAATTAATTTTTAGGGTGACAGAGGAGACCCAGGTCCACCTGGACCGATTTTGGAACCAGCAGATGGAATTAAAGGTATCAGGAAATATTTTTCACTTTCATATACTTTCATGATCTTGTGTGAGGTACTGTACTTGCATCTTGTAATCTCTCATGCACACACACACACACACACACACACACTCCTATGTGTGCTGATGAACAGTCTTCAGTGATTATTTAATTTGCTTGTACCTAGGTCCTCGAGGTGATCCCGGCTTTCCTGGTTATCCGGGGATAACTGGAGATACAGGTTTTCCAGGTTTTCCTGGTCAGCCTGGTCCTCCTGGAGCGCCTGCTTTTAACACAGGTACTAGTGACAATCATTTTAATGCTTTATCACTGCAATCATGCAGCTTGGTGAAGAGAATGTACTATGACTTTTCTAAGTGATCAGACCTAATTTCTTTGTCTTTAGGACAAAAAATTGACAAAAACAATCTCATAGAATTACAGGAGGGATCTGAGTCATATCTAATTACTATATTATCTGAACACCTGTGCAATCACAAGGGATAGGAATTAAGAGAAATGTAACAATTATTTTAGTATTTTTGAGGAAGAAATATTTGGGGGGGAAATAAATGCAATTATACTGTAAAATAATGACAAATTCAATAACAAATTTAAATCAGTACTTGCACAAGGTGTTTATGCAGACTTTTTAATGGCTTTTTTCAGAGCTGACTAATGAGAGTAATTTGTTCAGGAATCAGTTTTACTACACTAATCAGACTATATTAGTCTAGATGGAAATAGGGGTCCACGCGCACCCCCTGGCTTTTTTTATGCCACTTGATTTTTTTACAATCATTCAAGTGTGATTTTCAGAATCTGCCAGGTACCAAGCTGAAATAATGTCCCAAAGGCTTAATTTTTAACCCTTTGCTGCACCCGACTGGAACCCGAAAAATAAAAAAATGATGTAGAAAGTGGCATAACATTTGAAGTAAACAACATACAGAGACAAAATAACACATTTTCCCATACAATTGTGACCCCAGGAATTTAATGGAATGGTCATTTTTGACATTTGACAACATATTGACCCTATTTCTGGACAAAAATAGCACAAAATGGCCAAAGATGTGTAGAGGATCAACTATATTTTCGTTTTCTCAAGTGCATAGGATGATTTTTTTTTCACAACCTGTTATTTCTTTATCATTCAAGTGTCTATTTTAAGATTAAATTGGGTACCAAGCTGAAATAATGTCCAAAATGCTTTATTTTTAACCCTTTGTACCAAACCCGAAAAATCTAAATATGATATAAAGTGGCATAACTTTTGATGTAAACAACTCACAGAGACAAATGGACACATTTTTCCATACAATTCTGACCCAGGGAAATTGGTATTTGTTATATTTTACAACATCTTGACCATCTATGGTCAAAAACAGCAAAAAAAGCTCATTTGACAATGTTTTTATTATACTAATAGCAGCCTGAAATGGAGTTTATTTTAACCTTTTACTGCATAATTTAAAACGCAGTGCAGCTGCACAGCAAACACAGCAGAGCGTCTAGCTTGCCCATTGGCTGTGCTGTGGCAACTGTTTCAGGCGGTCGTCGAGACCTCTGTGAGAAGTGGCGTGGCTCACTGGCTTCTCACCTAAGTGCACAATCTGCTAGAAAAAGAGGCGATAGAATTAGTATTCAGTAACAGTATTTTGTGTGAGAAAGCTTTATGCGAAAGGGGCGTGATCACCTCATTAATATGTAAGCTTTTCACACCTGAGAAAGACAAAGACACTCCCTAATGGCCCTATTTTAGGAGCTATCAGGCCCTATCATTCTGAGTAACCTTGCACAAAGAATGAGGAGATTTAAAAAAATGGCTTTTTGATTGTTTGGATTTATTTACAACACAACATAATCCAAGTATGCACAACAAATGACAAAAAAGCACACTATTCAAAACAATGATCCAAAGACAGAGACCTTTGTGCCATTCCTAAAAACATTGTACATACCTTTCATTTCCAAGGTGTTTGATTTTCACTTTACCATGTTCATATACAGAGACTCATGTGAATGTTGAAGTCAGCAGGACTCGGTGGCATCTGGTCCCTGAAAAAAACAAAACAACCTGTGAACATACTGATATCAAGAGAAACTATAGGGAATATAGTTCTAAAATTTATTGGGAATAAATTTTAGATTTTTCTGGTTAAAATTGCTTTTTAAAATTCACAGAATACACACACACACAAATGTTTCCAACAATATATAATATAATGAACACCAGGTTTGTTGTGCCTTGTAAGCATAGGCTATGCACAGTGCTGCATAAAATAATAATAACAATAACCTATAGCAGCATATAAATCTTCCAAAAGATTTCAGTAACAACTACGCTAGAGAAAAATATATTGATTATCATGTTACTTCAAATGTTTCCATTCGTTATGATGATATGAAATGAGATAATAGTAAAACCATGAAGCCTTTATTTGGTGCGTTTTGCTTTTCAAACGCGATCGTTTCAAACGCGATCGCGATACATTCAAAACCAGAGCTCGCTCCAAAATATTAAACATTATGGTTACCATATTATACATATCTACGTTTGAGCAGATATCCACAAACACAGTAACAGTAAACACGGGTCCAAATATTATAATATTCACCATATATCTAGCAACAGTTCAACTGCAATGTGAAGTTTATGCAACAATAACATGAACTAATAATTAAGAATTTCTTACCATCTTTAAGACATCTTTCTTGTCTTCAAATCGCGTTCTTTTTCTTCTGAGGTAAATCCAATGTAAGCTCACGGCACGTCTTTCAAACTCGACGAAAAGCAGAGACGTGAAGTTTGTTGGTGCTTTGTTTTTGAGGTAATGAGCGCGTTCGCGTTCCATGTGGAGATTTGCATGTGAATGTCTTTTGCGCGCGTGGGCGTAGTCAAATAAAAAATAATTTGCTGGACATCTTGTTGGTTTTATACAAATGACTTAACAGAGAATATTTGTTTTCAGTTTGAATCTGATCATTTAAAAGTACACACTTAAATGTTTATAAAGGTATATGGCTCATAAATGTGTGACAAGTATTCGCTGAGTTTTGTTTCAGTTTATAGACGGTTCACCGTGACGGGGAGGCAGAACGCACACCCTGTTTATTTTCTTTATTTTACAAAAGCACAATATTTTGATTCGATTGTAAGTGGACACATACAAAAGTAGAAATATCACAGATTCTTTTTTCATATTTCTTTTTTCTGTATGACCATAAATGACGGAGAAATTTAAGTTTATTGTACTACTATGTGAAGAAAATCCAGCAAAACGCGCTGGCGCGTTTGTCGACCTCAGAGGGTTAATATCCTAATGATTTTTGGCATAAAAGAAAATCCGATAATTTTGACCCATACAATGTATTGTTGGCTATTGCCACAAATATACCCGTGCAACTTGTGACTGGTTTTGTGATCCAGGGTCACATTTAAACCTGCTATTTGGCCAGAATAGGCTTCCTTTATAGACTAAGGTCACGCCCATTTAGGCGCGCTCTGACGTTTTGGGCGCCAAGTCATCTGATTGGGTCGCACATAGGTTTTGCAGTTGCCGCAGCACAGCCAATGGGCGAACACAACCTGTGTTCGCTGTGCAGCTGCACTGCATTTTAAACTATTAGCTTCAATATTCTTGAGGAAAGGAGTTTCCCACTGCGTATTAGCTACGCAATACGAAGTGACCGTTCTCGAAAGGGAACCTTGATTTTCCAGTGTCTTCATGTACAAGTTGCACATGGGTCTTAGCTGGACAACCTATTTGCATTCAATCACATTCCTAAGAATGTAATCCTTTACCACACGATACGACTTGTTATGTGCTGCTATCTTCTGGGCCTGCAGGCTGTCAATGTTGTCTGCTGCCTTTTCTGCCCTCTCCCTTCCACGCTCATGGGTTTGGTACTCTGTGTTGAAGTTGTTTCTGCATGGTGGATGATACTTAGCTTCCATTGCAAAAAGGTCCTTGTCCTGCACCTTGTGATAAAGAGCCTCTTTCTTTAATTCCTGTGCCCTAGGTTCAATAACTTTCCAGGCTGGTTCCTTGTGTTTCCAACTCTGAAACTTTGTAAGCTCTTCAGTCTTGCCCTTGAACTTGGATTTTGCTTTGTCACAGAAAATGCACTGATTGGGAAACAAGGAACACCTTCTTGGAGCTCCTTCAGATTGAATTGACAGAAATTTGACATGGCGCAGAGAGTCCTTTTTCAATGATAATGATTCACCAGATGTAGAAGCCTTTGACACTTGTAAACAATCTATTTTCCCTGTAAAGCTTTTATAGCAGTATTGGTGATAGCCAATTGTATCCAAAGGCAAGTCCTCTAATGTTAATGTAATCTGTTCACAAATATCCATCATGCGGTATGGTGAACTGGGTGCTTCACAGAGTCTCATATCTCGGATACTGTGTAGATATGATAGCTTCTTGCTTTCCGAAAGCCTGTGATTATAGTAAAAACTGTTGAAAAATTACTTTAGGTTATGACTACAAAGGTATATCTTAATTATAGTTTCAAATACTTACTGAAATTGTTCCAAAAGAGAGAGCAGTGGGAGATGGCGATCTGCAGGTACCAACTGACGGCCACCGACTGCCAACTGCAAAGCCCCAACATTCCCAAACTGGCAGTTAGTCAACTTTTTGGAATTTTTTGGAATTTTTTCTGTAGTTTTTTTTTTTTTTTAGTTAATTAGCTTTGTTTTGTTTACTTCAAAAGTAAAGCTATCTTCAATTTCTTCAGGTTCAGGATAAGTGCAGTAAAAGGTTAAAATAAACTTCAAAATTTAAATCTAAAATAAAATTTCAGGCTGCTATTAGTATAATAAAAATATTGTCAAATGAGCTTTTTTTTGCTGTTTTTGACCATAGATGGTCAAGATGTTGTAAAAATGAACAAATACCAATTTCCCTGGGTCAGAATTGTATAGAAAAATGTGTCCATTTGTCTCTGTGAGTTGTTTACATCATGTAAACAATTATGCCACTTTATATCATATTTAGATTTTTCGGGTTTGGTGCAAAGGGTTAAAAATAAAGCATTTTGGACATTATTTCAGCTTGGTACCCAATTTAATTTTAAAATAGACACTTGAATGATAAAGAAATAACAGGTTGTGAAAAAAAAAAACATCCTATGCACTTGAGAAAACGAAAATATAGTTGATCCTCTACACATCTTTGGCCATTTTTTGCTATTTTTGTTCAGAAATAGGGTCAATATGTTGTCAAATGTCAAAAATGACCATTCCATTAAATTCCTGGGGTCAGAATTGTATGGGAAAATGTGTTCATTTGTCTCTGTATGTTGTTTACTTCAAATGTTATGCCACTTTCTACATCATTTTTAGCTTTTTCAGGTTCCGGTCGGGTGCAGCAAAGGGTTAAAAATTAAGCCTTTGGGACATTATTTCAGCTTGGTACCTGGCAGATTCTGAAAATAGACACTTTAAGGATTTAAAAAAATCAGGTGGCATAAAAAAAGCCCGGGGGTGCGCGTGGACTCCTATTTCCATCTAGACTATATGGTCTCAGTTCATTAAAAAAGAACCCTACAGTCACTCAGAATTTATTAGCAACCACATGGCAATACCCTGGCAACCATCCACAACACTCATGTCATGGCAGTGAGTTTTGCAGAATTTACTGTATATGTCAGTATTATTTTAACTGTTAATCTGTGTTGTCTATTCAGGTCGTCCTGGCATCTCTGGGTTCCCTGGTAGTCGTGGACCCAAAGGACAGAGGGGAAACCCTGGTCGGGATTCATTTGGTCCTGAAGGTCGTCCCGGAAGTCAGGGTCTTTCTGGATTTCCTGGTCTCCCTGGACCACCGGGCAGTTCATGTAAGCTTTTGCATATGATGGTCATCATCTTTTTAATTTCAAGTTACGTAAAAATATGCTTTGGGTCGTAACATCTAACTTTACTGGTTTCATTCAGGTCAAAATTAAATCAAGATTTGACAAATTAGATTGCACCAGCAAAAGTCATTTTTATTGTTTAGATCAAGTAGAACACTTCCCTTGAATTAGCAATTGCAGGTTACCACTTTTTTTTATAGTAACAGAACTTGATAAATGTCGATCATGAGATAAGCTGATGGTTGCTTCTTATTTAATTTTTTCTAGTAAACACGTTCTCTGCTGCACTAGCTGGTTTTCCGGGTCGGCCTGGTCCAAGAGGACCTACTGGAGAAAGCGGCTTTAAAGGGTTTAAAGGTAAGGAACTCTGTTGTAGAACTGAAATGAGAAGTATTGAGTTTAAATTAGAAAATAATAATAATGGCACACATGGACTTCTTCCCTACTTGACCCTGTGCCCCTGCAGGAGAAAATGGTGACTGCAACTGTTTGGGTGGAGGAACGACGGGTGCACAGGGACGTCGAGGGCCTCCAGGGCCCTCAGGTTTCCCTGGAGCTGATGGTGTGAAGGGAGAAATTGGTGACCAAGGCTTCCCAGGATCCCGTGGATCACAGGGTCTTGATGTAAGAGACTGATAAAAAAAAAATTGCTATCAAATTGACTGATGTTGTGGTGGTAATTTCCAGACTTTTGCAAAACAAAAAAAAAGTCAAATTTTCTTGAGTTTGCGTTGTATTCATTGATCATGGAATCGCAAACAACTGGAGGGACTGCTTTGAGGTTTTAATTGGGATTATCAGGAAACATCCTCCTAAATATTGCTCAGTTTTAATTGAGTCTTGCTTTGTTTTAGGGTCGTGCGGGTGAAAGAGGCTTTTATGGGCGTAAAGGAGAGAAAGGTAATTCTTTCTTCCCCCAAGGTAGAGGACAAAAAGGTGATTTGGGTCAACAGGGTCTGCCTGGGCCACTTGGAGCAAGCGGCAACCCCGGAAGGGATGGATCTCCGGGCTTCCCTGGACAACCAGGTCCACCTGTGAGTAGATAGGCTAATTTTCATTTTCCTTTCTATCATTTCATTTCATCAGCTCTGTTGTTCCTGCCAAAGAAGATAAGTGGCCCTATTTGACACCAGTAACTGTTTATAACATTATTTCTTCTTGTAATTCTGCTTCTAGTACAACTTTCAACCATTGACAGCTACATTTTTAAACATATCTAAATTTCTTTCTCTACAGGGGGACTCTGGTTTTGGGGTGACTGGAGATAAAGGTTTTCCTGGTATCCCAGGGTCCAAAGGTCGTCCCGGTTCCAGTGGCTCTCCTGGTATTGGCTATCCTGGTGTAGCTGGGTTCAAAGGGTCACAAGGTGATCCTGGATTCAATGGTCTTCCTGGATCACCTGGACTTCCAGGTTCTCCAGGTAAGTAGAAAAAACACTTTAGTAACACTTTACAATAACTACACAGAATGAAATATTTTATTATATACAAAATAAATTATACAGCTTACATGACATTATTTCTACATTTTTATGTCATTATTATTATTAGTGAATAATAATATCACATAAAATGTATGTGATACATTTATTAAAGTATGTACTATACTATGTAGCTTAAATATTCATACATTGTGAATTGGATATACACAATTGAATGTAAACGGGTGGATAAAGAGCATTTTTGTTAATATAAGCAGTTAATATAAACATTTATATATTGAATACATGCATAAAACAGTGTTACGACTTCACATAAAATTGTTTTTATTTTATAAATAGGCTAATTAAACCTATGTAGTTATTGATGATGCAGAAATACTGTTTAATATTATGTATTAGCCAATACAATAGAAATGCATCACAAGATGTCATAAGACCTCCACGTTTTTATCTCTTTTTAAATAAATTTGGCATGTTTAGCTTGTTTTGTGGGTTTACATTGCTTAGTTTATTCAGTACAGTGGTTTAAAACGGCACATTTGGTCATTTTTAACCCAGAGAGCAGTCTTACAGTTAATTTAGTTAGATTGCCATGATCTTTCCTCATTTCAGTTGATTAAAAAAATATTCAGTGTTTTTTTTTTCCTGTAGGTATCCTGAATTGCATAATTGAACAGTATAAGATGAGCTAGTTTTAAAGAGCTTCAGTTTAGAGGTTGCTACATTTCATCTTGACAAGCATTCATCTTGTCAAGCGTTGGATGTGCACGAGTGTGAATGGGTGTGCAAATGAATCTTGACATTTTGCCTGTGCCTAACATAACTTTTTACCTCTTTGCAAGCCATTCCATTCGGAGAGAAATTGAGCAGATGCAATTAAATCATAAGTCTTAACATCCATGTCTGAATCCCCAAATCCTTTCACTTCTTCTGCATGCTCTCCATCTCTCTCTTAGCAATGGAATGGCTTTGACACAGCCATGCACATGTTCCCCTTTTGATTTCTTTATTTGCACTGCTTTAACTGAATGTGCTGGAATATTTGAATGAGCTTTTTATTTCTCTACTAAAGGTACAATCATTTTCATGCTTATGCATTTGATTTCTTGATGATGCTGCCCGAATGAACTGATTCATCAATCGATTGATTGACAGCTTCTCTTGCAATCTCTCTTGCCCTTGCATGTTGTCTGACTAGGTGACAGCTGTGGGCAGGCGGGGCTTAATGATGCCTCTTTGGAAGAGGGAGGTGAGATGAGAAGCCCAGAGCTGCAGCCAGTATAAAATAAATCATTTTCCAATGGCCTGACTGTATCAGACAGCTTAACTGTAGTGTCCACCAAATCTGACCATACTTTCATTATGACTTTCCTATAGCTTGAGGTATCTAATTCAGTTAGATGCTTGCCATTCTGGAAAAGTAGTAGTTGCCATAAAACAGCCCTCTTTTGCCAGTCATTTAACATAGTAGAGGTCCTGGGTAAGATTTGTATGCACTTCATTTAGCGGAGAATATCTCAACTGTTATAGACTAATATGACCCTATTGAACAACGTGGGATGTGTGCCAAAATCTCTACCCGGGATGAAAGTCCTGAAAATGACCACAACCGGTGACACTATTATCACACTACAGGTGAAATGGACTTTTTTTTTTTCTTCATAGATATCCTCATAAATTTCTACCAGTTTAATCTTCATATTAAGAGAAATACTTTTTGTATTACACTTTGTCTTGAAAATAAAATACAATTTGCAAATTAGGCAATATCTCATTAAATATGCGTACATATAAACCCTTGAAGCTACAGATTTTCTGAGGTGATCACAATGTTTACAATGACCATGTAGTGTAAGTGTAAGAATTCTGGTTTGATATTTTTAATTGTGTCTCTGTAGATGTTCAGTGTGGATGTCCTGGGGGGTGGGGGTGGGGGGTGTCCTGTTTTGTGCTGTATTGAATGGAAAATTATAAATACAATTGTATACAAACAAGGGACTTTTTTAAAAGAAAGAAAACAAGCATTTGATTAATATACAGACATTTTATATCCAACCTTGCTATTATCATTGGAACGTTAACTTAAAGTGAGAAATACAAAACATGTTGGCAAAACATTCTTTCAGTTTTGATCCTACTTGATCTCAGTGCCGCTTTTGACACTGTTAATCACTCAATTTTAATTACTCGTCTTGAAACTGTTTTGGGGGTTTCACATACTGTACTTGATTGGTTTAAGTCCTACCTTTTTGATCGGAAGCAGTTCGTTGCTATTGGTGGATTTAGATCTGAGGTTAATGTTGTGCAGTCTGGCGTCCCCCAGGGGTCAATTTTGGGCCCTCTTCTTTTTAATATGTATGTTTATCCTCTTGGCCAGCTTTTGAGATCACTTGGTCTAAAATTTCACTTCTATGCAGATGATACCCAGATCTACATTCATTTTAGACCTAATGAAATTGTGCCTGTTAATTTTCTCTCTGGGTGTATTTCTAAGATGAAGGAATGGATGACAGATAATGTTCTTTGTCTTAACAGTGAAAAGACTGAGATTATGCTTGTTGGTTCACCCCACCAACTACGCAAAGCAGAGCCGGTCACTCTAACTCTTGATGGCTCAAATGTGGAGTTTCAAACAAATCTAGGAGTAATTTTTGATGCCAATCTAACATTTGAGCCACATGTTCTGAATACTGTTAAAATTTCATTCTTCCATCTTAGAAATATTGCCAGATTGCGTCCAATGCTGTCGTTTACTATTGCTGAGAGATTGATAAACACTTTTGTGTTTTCCCGTATCGATTACTGTAATGTCTTGTTAGCTGGCTTGTCAAAAGCTACCTTAAACAGAATGTAGGTTTTGCAAAATTCGGCTGCCAGAATCCTTACTAGAACTAATATACGGGACCAAAGACTCCTGTTTTGGAGTCTTTGCACTGGCTTCCCATTAGGTTTAGGGTGGACTTCAAAATTTTGATGCTTACTTACAAGGCACTGCATGGTTTGGCACCTCAATACTTGACCGAGCTTTTAACTCCATATACTCCAAAACGTGATCTTCGTTCTTCGGAAACTGTTCTTTTAACTGTTCCCTCAACTCGTTTAAGATTAATGGGAGACGGCTTTTTCTTCATTAGCTCCAAAACTTTGGAATTCTCTACCGACTGAGATTAGGCAAGCTAAATCTTTTGGTATTTTTAAATCACAGCTTAATTTTTTTTTTTTATAGGTTAGCTTTTAATTGATTTATTGTCTTTTATGTTTATTTTACAGTGTATTATGTCTCTTTGTGTGCTGTATCTTTGTAGTTTTAATTGTTTCTGTACAGCACTTTGAGATGTACATTTAAAGGCGCTATAAAATAAAGTTATTATTATTATTACAAAACAACAGGTTTATTCCCTGACCCTGTGTTGCAAGGTAAAACTTTCGCAACAGATTCCATGTATGGAGATGATGATGAGAGCTCATTCAGTTATAGGATTTTTACAACTATTGCCTCCCTTGCATTTGCAGTACTTGCAACAACGGATACCAGCTACCCGACAGGGACACCCATTCTTGTGTGCACACTTGCCACACGAGCAGGGATCTGGCAAACCTTCAGGTTTTGAGATTACAATCTCAGGGACTAATAAACTGTCCTTTCTTACAAAACCATAAGCATCTGCATTTAAGATCGAGGTGGCGTCTGTAAATGGTGCTTGGACCCAAAACTGCTGTTGATAATAGGCTTTTTGTATATGTTTTCTTGCATTAGTTGAGGTGCAAGCGGTCCTCTCAAAGTCAATCTTAAAGGCATTACTATCGAACGCAGCAATGCGCAGGTCGTCAAATTGTTTTTTAGCCATTTTCTTTATATCAAATCAGTGCTTACACTCTTCTATGACCTTATAATCATGGTATTTTCAAGACAAAGTGTAATACAAAAAGTGTTTCTCTTAATATGAAGATTAAACTGGTAGAAATGTATGAGGATATCTATAAAGAAAAAAAAGAAGTCCCATTCACCTGTAGTGTGATGATAGTGTCACCGGTTGTGATCATTTTCAGGACTTTCGTCCCGGGTAGAGATTTTGGCACACATCCCACGTTGTTCAGTAGGGTCATATTAGTCTATAATAGTTGAGATATTCTCCGCTAAATGAAGTGCATACAAATCTTACCCAGGACCTAGACTAACAGTCTTTGTGCATATGATTAGCCATAATATACTGCCTATACTGTGGGGAGGGTGGTTTTTTTTTTTTTTTTTGTTATGAAAATAAACATTTCTTATATTTTGAAGAGCCTGATACACCATCGAAGGCTTATTACTCAAATTCGCTTTGCATACTCACTGTAGTGACATTAGTCCCAATACTAGTTCAGCTTTATCAAAGACACACATGACATACTATCAGTTACCATAAAAAGATTTTTGACTTATCCCTCAGTTTGTAGAAAACAATAAGAAAATTGCCTTTACTGTACATCCACTAATAAAAAACAATAAAGTGTATGCAGCAATGCATTGGAACACTAAAATACACACTGTTAAGTGTTATTAGGAGCCTAGAAGAATACATGTAAATTACGTTTAGATGACTAAATGTAAATTACATAAAACCTTGTCACTTACTAATGTGTAAAGTTATTTACAAGATTTCCTGTTATGACCATGTAAAACCAATAAACACTTTTACATCCTACACACAAAGAGACAAATACACCGACAGGTATTATGTTGGTAAACATGATTTGGACAACTTTACAGCTCAAAAAACATTTAGTTTTTACAGAAGAAATATAAGCGTTTCAACAAGAACATTTCTGTTTTTAAAATTGTTTTAAAATTTTACAATTTTAAATGTTTTATCCAAAGCTCTAAGTAAATTGAAATGCCCTCCACAATATTAAAGTCTGCTCCTATTTGTCAGTCAGTTATATGTTTTTGAATCGCTCTCATTGTCTGTACAGTTCATGAAATTGTAATGCTGGATTGTAATGTAATTGCATAGTTAAAATATATTCCCTCCTGTCCTTTTTCTTGTCAGCCAACATTCAATGATCTTAGATATTTAGAGACATTTTTAAACTAACAATTAACACAAACACCCACCTTTAATACTGTCTTTTTTGAGCAGAATACCTTTATACAGTTTGTCAGGGTTAGATGTAAGGCGTGTGTGTGTGGAATGGGGCATCATTGACAGTTTTGTATGATTTTGACAATGAAATGGATGTCAACAGGAACACCACTGCCCTGTAGGATTCCTGGTGAACAAGGAGATCCAGGATTCTCTGGACGTCCCGGGGTGCCAGGTAATTGATTTGTATAAAAGTATATGAACATTGAAAATGGTAGTAGTATTTTAATTTTAAAGAGTTATTTCATAGCCTGGGAAAACCCAGACAAACTTCCGGCAAATTTAGATTTGCTCTGCAAGTAGTCTGGCAAAGAGCCCATTCAAGCCGATTTCTAACTTCGGCACCAAACAGAAACGTTGAGGCGGGCTTTACACGATGACGATCGCTCTGATTGGTTTTAGGTCTATCCAATTGCGCCCAGAGGCATTTGAGCGACGTCCGTTGGTGAATCACACCAACTTTTAAATGCATTATTATATTCAAATTGCAAACACATGAGGACAGTCTCCATGAAAGACCCACTGGCAGATGAACGTGCTACTACATTTCTCTCCGAAACGGTAGGAAATTAAATTAGATTTAATAGAGGATTTTAACTGTGACAAGATGATTGACAGGGCAGTTTAAGTGACAGGATGCACGCGACAGATCCATCCGGTAAAGATGACGAATTCTAGTATGTCCCAGAACAAAGCTTGCCTACTTTTTTGCTACACATTCAAAAGTAAATACCTTTTCTTCACAAAAAGAGTACATACTTTTATGGCGTAGTGTAACTTAGGCGAATTGTGACGCAGCATATGGCTTTACACGATGACGATTGCTCTGATTGGTTTTAGGTCTATCCAATTGCGCCCAGAGGCATTTGAGCGACGTCCGTTGGTGACGCCCCTTTGGAAATGAGTTATTAATGAAGCTTTGGTCTGGTTTTAACCAGGCTAGTTATTTCACATTGTTCTAACATGTTTTAACATGTTCTTTTTCACGTCTGTGTTCATGTATATGTAAGGGCCAAAGGGTCAGCCTGGTTTCCCAGGAGAAAGTGGGCGCCCAGGGTTTGGTGGGTCTAAAGGTGAGAGAGGAGAACCAGGTTCTGGAGGTCAGCCAGGACCTCAGGGTAAGATTACACCCTTAAATGTGAATGGGTGCTTATAGGTGCCATTTAACCACAAATCCTACACATCATAATTAGTCAACTTGCTTAGCTATACATTTAAAGGTATAATTGCATTATAGCTGTCTAACTCTATCTTATGGTTAGGTTTCCCCGGTAGCAGAGGAGATCCAGGTTTACCAGGAACAACAAATGCTGGCTTATCAGGATCTCTAGGAAGAGATGGTTTTCCAGGTGTGCCAGGAGCTAAGGGAGAACCCGGTGTGGTGCTTGGGTCCACCCCTGGAGGTCCAGGTTCTCCAGGGAGACCAGGAGAGCCAGGAGACAAGGGTCCACCTGGGACACCTGGTTCACCTGGGAGGTCTGGTAAGTTTGATGAGATGTTTTAGGTAGTTTTCACAAAGCTACTCTCAACACCATTATCACCAGTCATATGGATATCAAGCATGAGTACTAATGGATTCCTCCTAAGGTAATGATGGATTCAGTGGTATTCCTGGTGTAAAGGGTGAGCGAGGTGTGGATGGAATACCTGGTCCCGTAGGTCCCATAGGTCCACCAGGAGAAATCCCTCCCGGGGGTATCCCTGGTCCCAGAGGGCCAGATGGAGCTAAAGGATTTAATGGACCTCCAGGTAAGAAAATGTCTTCTCATTCTCATGAAACATAAATTTTGGTGTTTTGTCTAATAATATGAGTGAGTATTCGTTCAACCAGAGCTGCTCAGATCCTAGCGTAAACTCTACCTTGAGCTCCATAATGAGCGATTATGTCACTAGGACCTTTCACATTTAAATTTTTGGAAGTTCTACCCAGCTTCTAAGACTTAATCCTGAGGAATCTCTTCTACAATCTATATAATATATATGAACTACTGGAGATTTCAGTTGTGGTAAAATATTTCACCGTTGGCTCGTTCTCTTCTTATCAGTCTATGTCAGGCTGTGTTTACTGATCTTCTTCTAAAAAAAAAATCTGTTTTCATTATTCTTTTCTTTATGGTCATCCTCCACTCTTTCTCTTTTTTCATCACCATCATTTCCACCCTCCCGTCCTTCCATTTGTGGTGTCACACTCTTCTATTTTTGGTGTTGGGTCATCTCACTAGGCTGCCAAGGTGAGAAATAATTGTGCTCCCTGATGCCCTGCAATATAGTGTTGATGTTTATCTAACACACAATTTGCACTCTTGCCTTGCTACCTTTTAACGCACTTATCTTTCCTTGTGTTTCCAGTCCTCCCAATTAAGGCAATGAGTGCAGGGGAGCATGCATTAACTTTTTTTTTTTTTTCAGCCAAAAAAGAAAATTCGATCATTATTCACTCTTTCTCATTTCGTTCCAAACCCATAAGGATTGTATTCATCTCGGAAAGACAAATGGAGATATTTTTAATCGAACCTGAGAGATTTCACCATGTCTCTCCATTTTAAGTCCAATACACTAAAACTTTGAAGAGACAATTTATATGATTTAATTTAGACTTTTATTCAGATATAAACATTGATCAATGAGGTTTGTTATCGCATATCAAAAAAGTATGGTCGAGCTTCCATTTACCATATTTGATGTGCTCTATGTATGTGCCTTGATCATTGTTTATATGCTAATAAAAGCCTAAATGAAATCTGTTCATCATATAAAGTGATCTTGTCTCTTCAGAAGTCTTGGATTAAACTTCTCTATTCAAAGTTAATAGACTTTCAGTAGAGGGACTGAAATCTCTCAGGTTCCATTGAAAATATCTACATTTGTGTTTGAAGATGATTCAAACTAATGAGTTATCTTGATGACTTATGAGTTTGGAACGGCATGAGGGTGAGTATATGAGTATATGACAGAGTTTTAGGGTGAACTATCTATCCCTTTAGGGTTACAGTCAGATCTTTAAGCCTCAATGTCAAGCTAAGAGATTTGTTTGTTTATAGTAATAATGTAGAATTCACTTTCTAATTTCTTAGATTGAACATGTATTAAGAAAGTGTATCCATGGTCTTTTATCAATGGAATGGTTTAAACTGCACTTGTACATCTTTTTGTGTGTTTGTGTACCAGCTGGCATCACATAGTACACTTAAAAGATGGCCTTAAACTTGTGTGTTTTAAGTACTAATCTTCAGGTTCACTGAATTTGAGCAACACTATCTAACAATCTAGCCTCAGAACTTGTTACGCTGCTATAACTCTGATGTGCTTGTGTGCCTTTAACCACAAACTTAAATATAACAACAAACCTCTGTTATAACAACAGCATCTTTAGTTAGTCATGAAAGTAATGTTTTATGTTTCAGCTGTTAGTACTGTCTAGAATTAGCCTTTACTTTGACCTGGCATTTCCAAAATTGTGAAATATGTTATATGTTCAACCAGTACAACAAATACAGAGGGGGAAATAATTATTTGATCCCGTGTCATGGGATTGAAGGAGAGAACCCAAACGCAGACGAGGTGCAGACACTCAAGGTTTATTTGGACACAAAACAGAAAACAAAACCCACGAGGGGGCAAAACAGGAATGAGGAGAGGTCACTTAGACTAAGACAAAGTAATAAACAAAGACTAGACTCTGACTTGACGATGACAGAAAACAAACTCACAATACTGATTAACAGGTCTTTTGACAAAGTACTCACAGGGTATTACAAGCAATGTTTCACACTAAGTTAGACAATGTACCGACACAGGACAGAAAACATGAGGGGATTAAATATGGAGAAACTAATGAGGGAAACGGGTGACACAGGTGAAGCAATAATGACAAAACGAGGATAACAAGGGGGCGGGACTAGGTGACGAGACAACACAAGCACATGGCCCAAACAAATGGCCATGTGCTTGCACATAAAACATGGGCCTGTCATGATCCTGCCTCAAGACCAGGGAAAATCAGAGACAGGAAGGCAGGATCATGACATCCCGTGCTGATTTTGTAAGTTTGCCCACTTACAAAGAAATGAAGGGTCTATAATTTTTATGGAAGGTTTATTTTAACGGATATCAACCAAAAGAAACCCAGAAAAACACATTATATAAAGGTTGTAAATTGATTAGCATTTAATCGAGTGAAATAAGTATTTGATCCCCTACCAACCAGCAAGAATTCTGCCTCCCACAGATTGGTTATGTGCACAATCTGTCACTTTGAGAAAGTACTCCTAATGTCAGCTCGTAATGTGTGTAAAAGAAACCTGTCCACAGAATCTGTATCTTCCATTCCAACCTCTCCAGCACCATGGGCAAGACCAAAGAGCTGTCAAAGGACATCAGGGACCAGATTGTAGACCTGCACAAGGCTGGAATGGGCTACAAGACCATCAGCAACAAGCTTGGTGAGAAGGAGACAACTGTTGGTGCCATTATTAGGAAATGGAAGAAATACAAAATATCAATCAATCCTCAATCAACATCAATCCTCCTCGATCTGGAGCTCCATGCAAGATCTTGCCTCATGGGGTACAGATGATCATGAGAAAGGTGAGGGATCAGCCCAGAACTACATGCGAGGAGCTTGTTAATGATCTCAAGGCAGTTGGGACCACTGTCACCAAGCAAACCATTGGTAAAACACTACGCCACAATGGACTGAAATCCTGCAGCACCCGCAAGGTCCCCCTGCTCAAGAAAGCACATGTACAGGCCTGTCTGAAGTTTGCCAATGAATCTAATGATTCAGGGAAGTCTTGGGAGAAAGTGCTGTGGTCAGATGTGACTGAGGTCAGAGAAATGCTGACTATGACCCCAATAACACCATCCTTACAGTCAAGCACGGAGGTGGAAACATTATGCTATTGGGCTGTTTCTCTGCTAAGGGTACAGGAGGACTTCACTGTTTTGAGGGGCCAATGGACGGGGCCATGTACTGTCAAATCTTGGACAAGAACCTCCCTCCTTCAGCCAGAACACGGAAGATGGGTCGTGGATGGGTCTTCCAGCATGACAATGACCCAAAACATGCCGCCCAGGCAACAAAGGAGTGGCTCAAGAAGAAGCACATTAAGGTCTTGGAGTGGTCTAGCCTGTCTCCAGACCTTAATCCTACTGAAAATCTGTGGAGGGAGCTGAAACTTCGAGTTGCCAAGCAACAGCCAAGAAACCTTAAGGATTTAGAGTATCTGTAAAGAGGAATGGACCAAAATCCCTCCTGAAATGTGTACAAACCTGGTGACCAACTACAAGAAACGTCTTACCTCTGTGCTTGCCAACAAAGGTTTCTCTACCAAGTACTAAGGCATGTTTTGCTTGGGGATCAAATACTTATTTCACTTACTGAAATGCAAATCAATTTATAACCCATATATATGATGTGTTTTTTCTGGATTTATTGGTTGATATTCTGTCTCTATCCGTTAAAATAAACCTACCATAAAAATTTTAGACCCTTCATTTCTTTGTAAGTGGGCGAACTTACAAAATCAGCAGGGGATCAAATAATTATTTCCCCCACTGTATCAATAAATGTTTTTTGTTAAAGGAGTCATAATGTTGTGTTACCTTGGATACCCAAATGCTCTATTATAGTATTTTAGGCACTTCTAAAAAAGAAAAGTGGAAAAAAAATCAACACAGAGCCCCTCAGACCCTTATTTCTAAAGGCATTATTGTCTCGCGAGATCTGATGCGATGTTTTGGCTGTCGTGGACGGTCATTATAATAATGCAAATGAGGGGCGCGTTGATTGGTTGCAGGAATGTATTTTACTACTTCCAAGCGGTACAAAAACATAGACAAAATACTGCAATAGCTCAATAAATGTGACGGTACTTATTGTTAGTGAAATTGTAATCACAACCAAAGAAAAAAGAAAAAATACACCATTGCCATACATTCTTACAGAAGCCCCACTAACTGAAAGCTATTTTCGATATTTTAGGTCAATACTGCCATAGCCCAAAATAATATCTGCATATCTGTTATATGCTCATGGACGTGAGTTGCAAAAACCATAAACAGCTCAGGTAAACCTCTGAGAAATGACGGCTGCTCTGCACACACACGCAAAGGTCTCTCGCTCCCTCTCTCTGCCGCGCGCGCTACGTATGCGCGCTCATGCTCGCTCGCGATTCCGGGAGATTTAAACTAATTTGCGGGCATTAGGGAGCCGGTATCAATACGCGGGAGACTCCCGGAACTTCCGGAAGACTTGGGATGTCTGTGTTTTGAAAATCGCTGTCCGTGGGTCACTCTTAGATATATTTAAATACGTCCACACCGCAGATATGTAATGTTGCTTCAGACAAGCACGTGCAGGTCGCGGTGTCTGCTGTTTGCGTCATCACAACATTTCAGCCGTATTGTTTCGGTGATAAAAGTCTTTCGGCCGAAAACCGAAAATGCACTTTTGGGTCATTTTCGGCCGAAAATTTTCGGTGGCCGAATATTCGGTGCATCCCTAGTGGTATATTGTTTTCATACTTGCATTTAAACAGTTTTAGCCACTGAGCATGGACTCCTGTACCGTCACTACTGTAGCTGCTAGTGTAAAACAAAGTCGAAAGATGTGGCTAGCATTCGTAGAGTCCATTCCCCGTGTTTACCTCGAAGGTAACGTTACATACAATAGCCGCATTAGCAGTTAGCTGCTATTTGTTAACCACAGTAGAGCAATAAAAACACAGTCTTACCTTTTCAATTTCTGGCAAGTCCCTGATGGTTGGGATGGCACCTTTTCCCAAACAGAGCTTCGAGGCCAAGTTCGCCTGATACTGCCCCAAATTTGTAAAAGATTCCGGTGTAAAATGTTTAGCACACACACCTAACGATACGCCACTTGAAAGAGTTGTTGGGACAGCGTCATTAAAAATGAATTTCCTCCACTGTTCCCTGATAGTTTCGTCCGTTTTTGGTAGATAAAACACATTTGCATGTTGTTTGTGGCAGTCACCCACAGAGCATCTCAGGTGTGCACTCGATTTCTCCATCTTTCTCGAGTCAACTAAACTGAATCTGAGGGGGAGAGGGGGAGAGGGGCGGGCTTCCCGCGGCATAGGTTTGCGGTGTCCATATTTGGTATATCCTCCCCCGTCTTGACGTCAAGAAGGGGAAGAAATCAAAATCTCGTTTTTTCGTGCGCGTGCACGTGGCCTATTTTACAAACCCCGAGGTAAACAAACGCTTCACTTTTAAATATCGGCTTCCCGGCCAGTGTACAATCATTATGCAATCATAACATACATTGATTCTCATGAAAAAGTGAAATTTCTACATTATGACTCCTTTAACATTTATTGCATCTTTTACTAAATATTTATTGTACAACATTGCATCCATTAGCGTTTGCTTGTTTTTGGTAATCACATGTTGTTTAAACTAAAGTATACTGTTTTAGCTTTATACTGAGTTAATTTACTATCCCATATAAAAAATTATAAAAAAAAAAAAAAAAGTAATTTTGAGGATCTTTCCAATATTCTTTCCAATATATATATATATATATATATATATATATATATATATATATATATATTTATATACAGACCCTTTCCAAAAAATTAGAATATCATGGAAAAGTTTATTTATTTCCATAATTCCATTCAAAACGTTAAACTTCCATAGATTATAGATTCAGGGCCCACAACTTAAACGATTTCAAGTATTTAGTTGTTTATTTGTACATAATTTGGGCTTCCAGCTCATAAAACCCATGAAAACAGGATTTCAACAAATTAGAATATTACATTAAATCACACAGTAATTACACAGTGATACCATGGTCATTGAACCAGGTTTTGGTTATTTTGGCAGTGTGGGCAGGTGCAAATCCTGCTGGAAAATGAAGGTAGCATGAAGTGCTTTGAAAATGTCCTGGTAGACGGCTGCGTTGACTCTGGATTTAATAAAGCACAGTGGACCAAAGTCCTCTTTTCTGCTGAGAGCAAATTTTGCATCTCATTTTGAAACCAAGGTCCCAGAGTCTGGAGGAAGAATGGAGAGGCACACAATCCAAGATGCTTGAAGTCCAGTGTGAAATTTCCACAGTCTGTGTTGGTTTGGGGAGCCATGTCATCGGCTGGTGTTGGTCCACTGTGCCGTCCACTCAACGCAGCCGTCTACCAGGACATTTTCAGAGCACTTCATGCTTCCTTCAGCAAACAAGCTTTATGGAGATGCTGACTTTATTTTCCAGCAGGATTTGCACCTGCCCACACTGCCAAAATAACCAAAACCTGGTTCAATGACCATGGTATCACTGTGTAATTACTGTGTGATTTCATGTAATATTCTAATTTTTTTGAAATCCTGTTTTCGTGGGTTTTATGAGCTGGAAGCCCAAATTATGTACAAATAAACAACTAAATACTTGAAATCGTTTAAGTTGTGGACCCTGAATCTATAATCTATGGAAGTTTAACGTTTTGAATGGAATTATGGAAATAAATAACTTTTCCATGATATTCAAATTTTTTGGAAAGGCTCTGTATATATATTCCAATATTATGTTTTAACTCATTTCTCCTCCACAGGTTTCCCTGGGCTGAAGGGTATGAGAGGAGATCCGGGGCTTCCAGGGCCTGGTGGAATAAAGGGTACACCAGGGTTTCCTGGTATCCCAGGGCAACAGGGATTTAGGGGACCTCCTGGACCCCCTGGCATTGGAACACGTCCAGGCATACCAGGAAGACCAGGAATAAAGGGTATGAAGATTGCAGAAAGATCTTGTTCTAAATTTATTTGAGTTTTATTGTTGTTTGAAAGTACTCGAGATTCACTTCTGAAGTAATTTTTATCTTGCTTCTACTGTCCCTAAAAACACACTTGGGGAATTTGTTATGCTGTGCATTATTAGAAAGACAACAAGAATCTGAGATTGTTTCAAATGCCCCTTGTCTGATTCTATTGAAAATGTGCCAATTTTACTTTACTATTTTATTGTGCCGTTATCATGTGTGTCTTTACCATAATGTAGATATTTTTTGTCTGTGTTCAAGGGGTGAAGGGGTCTTTTGGGGTGTCGGGGTTCCAAGGATTACCTGGTTCTTCTGGAGTCCCAGGTGGGCCAGGTGTTAAAGGTGTACCTGGTTTCACTGGGCGGGATGGCTTACCTGGGGAAACTGGATCAAAAGGACTCAAAGGTATATTCATGTCATTTGCAGGACATCTTGTGATATAATTTTTTTCTGGTTAAGTGAAACCATAGAAGGCACTCAATAAAGAATTCAATACTTCAGAAAGAAGCCAGATATGAAATTGTTTGTAGTAATTGCATATGTTTTTGTGTTAAAGGGGATCGTGGTGATCCTGGTCTTCCAGGTCCCCCTCCTTCTCCGTTTCGGGTAGAGCAGCTGCAAAATGGTGAAACGGGTGACCCAGGAGCTGGTGGACTGCCTGGTTTTCCAGGACCAAGAGGTACAAAAAGTGGACAGACCTTCCAGTTAGGCCTCATTTCCTGAGTTTATAATAGTCAATTCATGCCATGTGGCATAGACATGTTCATGGACGTGTCATTTATTATACCACAACTTAATTAAATTACTCTTCATAACATCTTAACATCACAAGCAAAGATCTATTTTCAGTTTGTGATGAATGTTTTGGGTGGATGACTCAATGTCATTCAGTCATTAGAATTTCAGTAAAAATAATTGTGTTTCTCTTTTCAACAGGTGATAAGGGTTTTTCGGGGCGACCTGGACGTGAAGGCTTTCCTGGATCACCTGGTGTTGCAAGCCAAGTAAAAGGTTTTATTGGCCAGCCTGGAAACCCAGGTATTCCTGGCTCCTCAGGCTTCCCTGGGTCTAAAGGTTCTCCTGGAGTTAGGGGCTTCCCTGGCCCAACAGGCCTGAGGGTAAGCATTCTGTATTCAGGCACAGGTCTAAGTATGTTAAAGTTTACTAGGGATCCACCAATATTTATATTGGTATCAGCATTTGCTAAAATGTGTTATGTACAGACATATAGTGGCACAATTTAAAAAGGGAAATCTTTTAAACGCAATGCAAATGCAAAAAAAAATCTGTCTTAATTTTTCTTAAAGGTCCCATTGCATGAAAATTTCACTTTATGAGGTTTTTTAAACCTTAGTATGAGTTTCCCTAGCTTGCCTGCGGTCCCCCAGTGGCTAGACGTTTTGATGGGTGTAAACCAAGCCCTGGGTATTTTTGAGAAAATGAAAGCTCAGACGGGCTAATCTAGAAATCTTCCCCTTATGTCGTCATAAGGGGAAAGGTTACCTCCCCTTTCTCTTCTTTGCCCGCAAAAAGAATTTGGCCCGCCCATGAGAAATGAGCTGCGCGAGCGCGATATTGTTTTTTCCTCGAGAGACATCATGGCTTGCAAACGAGCGAAGCATGGCAGTTGCTCAGTGTTTGGATGTACAAATGAACACTAAAGTATTTTTTTAGTTCCTTCATCCGAGCCTCTGAAGAACCAGTGGGTTATGTGTTCAAGTTCAGACAGATAATCTTTCTCTCAAAGTCGTTCAATACTGTTTATGCATCAGTCAGTCAAGCCAGTGACTAAACAATCAACTTCACATCATTTCTCTAAGTAGGATGAAAATAATCTTACTTAAACTGTGATTAATATATATACAGAAAGCGATCGAAGAACAATCCCTTTCCAATCGCCCAAGCTGTCAATCACACAGCGCGAGTTTATCTGCACACTTGCCAAAACTCGTTATGAAATCAATGACACTGTTACACTGCACAACGAAGCTCTTACTGTACTTACCTCATGTTTGCATTGGTGAAAAAGCATTAATTCGAGTACAGAAACTGCGTTGCAATGATAAGATCTTTTTTCACGCGATCAACCGACTGTCATCTGCTCAATGCTCATCACTGCAACCTTTTATGTGATGGGAATAGATCTAAATACTTAAAAAAACTTATCACGATTCGTTAATCCCGATTGCTGTAATAGTAAAAACATATAATAGCAGTAATAGTAAAAGTTTTCGAGAGAGTTCCACATGTAATGCTAGATATTTCATAATGCAAGCGTGTCAGCCAATCACAGCAGTGGGCGTTTACACTGAAGTCTCACAGCAGACACGCCCCTTCAAACAGAGCGTTCAAATCAGAGGCTAAAATCAGGCTAGGAAATATGCCTTTTATTTCTAAATTATAACAACTTTTGATCTAAAAAACATACTAACATTATAAGGGCACCCCAGGAAACATTCTAAAATAATAAAATAATCCATGTAATGGGACCTTTAAAATTTTTTTTTTTTTTTTTTTTTTTTTTCGGGTGAAATGACCTGGACGAGTTCTTCTCAGACTGTGAGATTAACCCAGGAAGTTGTGTCTTACAATTTGTGTTGTTCTCCACTGCAGGGTGATGATGGTGTACCTGGGGTTCAAGGGTTCCCAGGCACTGACGGACAATTTGGTGCCAAAGGTGAGATCTGTGTAATTCTGTCAGTGCCTTTTAGAATAATCATTTAAGATCTTTATTTCCGACCTGCACTACATATTACAAATGCAGGTAGTTGAATAGTAGGCTGAAGGCAGCCATCACTGATGTCCCTAAAAATTATGTTTAAGGTGAGAAAGGGGACTCATATACATCACCTGGACCCTCTGGACCAAAGGGTGCGACTGGAAATCCTGGATTGCCAGGTGAGAAAGACACTTTTTCAGGCTATGGATATAAAATATTTATTTATCAGCTCTTATATATTTTTTGTATTTAATTTGGTATTTTATACTCCAGTCTGGTTTTATAAATAGATTTTTTTGTCTTTACCTTCAGGTGGTCCAGGATTTCCTGGTTTACCAGGTGATTCAGGTTACCCAGGAGGCGTAGGATTTCAAGGCCAGAAAGGATTTTCTGGAGAGCCAGGAGCACCAGGATTTGCTGGTAAGTGGAAATTTGCTGCCACCCTTATAATTCTGGAGTAATGATTCCAGTTTTTACTTCAAAAGCTGTTTTCTTCCCTAATGTCATTTTATTGTTGTATTTATTCATAGGCTCACCAGGCTTCCCAGGCATTAGGGGGCTTCCTGGTTATCCAGGACAGAAGGGGCGTGATGGAGATGCAGCCCGTCCTGGAACTCCAGGCTCACCAGGAGAGAAAGGTTATTGAAGAACTAGTACCATTTTAATGTTAGATATTGCCAAAACCAAATGTATTTTTTTCAGTTGTAGTTTTTCATCTCTCTACAAAGTAAAAGAAAGCAACCTGAATCCATTTCTGAAATACCGCAAATGTTACTTTAGGTTTTCCAGGCTCACCTGGTTTAAATGGACTCGATGGTCTTCCAGGATCCAAGGGGCCACGTGGAGTTCCAGGTAAATGAATCGGACAAACCTTTGATTATAAAATTCTACATTAAGCTGTAAAACTGAACAAACACCCTAGTGACTGCTTATTTATTTACCATATATCCTCAGGCGTGGTTGAAGGTGGCCGGCCTGGAGCTTCTGGTGTGAATGGCCAGAAGGGAGAGAGAGGCTCATCACAACCCGGTGGACCTGGTCGCCCTGGAGAGAAAGGAATCAGAGGAGACACTGGTGAGACTCATCATGTGGATGGACGACTAAACATTTCTGAAAAGGAAAATTAGGGAAAGAAAATGATTAATTTGAATGAAAAGGAAAGTCTGAATAACTGATCTAAAATAAAATAATTTTAAAAATGATGTAAAAATGTATGTACCTAATGGACTGTTTAAATAAAAAATACACCCGTTATGTTCAGGTCAAAAATGACCTGTATAGACTTCAGTGTAGCTTCAGAAAATGTACTGCACTATCCTATTGATTTTGTACATGAAAATTGGTTAATGTGCATATAGTTTTTGTAGAAGCATTTTACCTGTCTATATACAGTCTACCTGCCACTTACAGTGCTATGCATAAGTTTAGACACCCATGCTAAAGTTGACTAAAAAGAGGAATAAAAAATCATCTTTTTGAAATTGAACTTAATGCCTTAATTAAAAAAATTCGGAAAATTCCAACCTTTAAGGACACCAATTTTCTTTGTGAATGAATAATGTATCGTAAATAAATAAATGTTCATCCTTAAAATACAGGGTGCATAAGTCTGGACACCCCTATGTTAAATTTCCATAGAAGCAGGCAGATTTTTATTTTTAAAGGCCAGTTACTTCATGGATCCAGGATACTATGCATTCTGATAAAGTTCCCTTGGCCTTTGGAATTAAAATAGCCCCACATCATCACATAGCCTTCACCACACCTAGAGATTGGCATGGTTTTATTTCCACATTTTTGAGTACTGGAGTACTTTCCATAAGATCATCTCTCAATGATCTTATGGAAAGTACACCATGCCAATCTCTAGGTATGGTGAAGGCTATGTGATGGAAGTATTTATTTACAATAGATTATTCATTCACAAAGAAAATTGGTGTCCTTAAAGGTTGGATTTTTCCTAATTCTTTTAATTAAGGCATTAAGTTCAATTTCCAAAAGATGATTTTTTATTCCTCTTTTTAGTCAACTTTAGCATGGGTGTCTAAACTTATGCATAGCACTGTATGTGTCAGTGGTAGTACTGCACTTTAACAGTAGAAAATACTTACATGGCCGACATAGTGTGTGTGTGAGAGAGAAAGAGTACTCAACAATACTCAAGAATCTCCATTGTCCCCCAGCAAAATTAGGAGTATACAAAAATGTGGACATTCCATAAATACAAACAACTAATATAAACTCTATTATAAAATATAAATAGAAAGAAGATTTGAGACATTTAGCCATTTCTTTGAAGATTGGAGTGGGAATCACATTTTACATTACTTTCCACAAGGCCACTGAGGTGTGTTCTAACAAGAAAACAAGCAATCATGGGGTCATTACTTTGCTGTTTTATTTTCATATATGTATTTGATGATTGTGAAATTTTGGCTTTCAGGTCCTTCTGGTTTTAGAGGCTACCCTGGTAATCCTGGCCCCCCTGGGCCACCTAGTCCTTCTAATATCCCAGGTCCTCCTGGAGACCCTGGACTTCCAGGATTAGATGGACGAGAAGGTACTGGACATCTCTGTTCTTTTTTCTGATTCCTTTTTGTTGCTTCTCTAAGATTAAGCTGAACCTTTCTTAGGCTGTATATATCTAAAACTAAAAGATATTTGATCTAGAGGGCTAACAGTTATATCCACTTTGATCTGTTTCTCTTTTACCGTTAACTTCACCTTTTGTAATGGCGGTTGCCCATAGTGTTTGTGATACTGTGAAATCAGTTGAACTGGATCATTTGTAGGTCCCTTTGGCCCTCCTGGCCTGCCTGGACCACCAGGCCCTGGAACAGTCCAAGGAGACAGAGGAAATGCTGGATATCCAGGGCAACCAGGATTACCAGGAGCACGTGGAGCCCCTGGTGCTTTCGGAGCCCCTGGATTACCAGGCAGCTCTGGTTTTAAAGGTATTCCTTTTGTTATTATTTTGACATGAAGTTTCTACATTCATCTTTCTTAATTTTTTTCCAGCCTCATACTCTGGTATTGTATTTTATTTATAGGAATTCACAGGGCCGGCCCAGGCGCTGTTAGTGCCCTGGTTGAGATTTTTTACTCAAAATGCTCATCTTTCATATGAACTGCAATTTCCTATAGTATAACATGAATAGTGATTAACATTAACATAAATATGAAGTAAATAAATGGTGGTGGTGATAAACAACAACTAACAAATCTGGAAGAAAAAAAGAAGCAAACAAAGAATTAACAAACTACCAACTGGACAAAAGTTTGTCCATTCGCTTAGGAGTATTTTGGTCAAGTAAAAACAAGAAGAAATATACACAGTGTTATATAGAAATAGGCCCACAGTTAGTGTTGCCAGTAAAGAAGTTCTAAAAAAGCTATTTCAGAATAGTACACAAACATCAATGTCATGAAGAGTTGGTAATTTGTGATTTCACTATTTTTTTCCAAAGCATAGATTAAGTGGAGAATGCTAAAGGCAAACCGAAAACCTATGGTAGCTGTGCTAATTAATGCTTTATGGTGATGTATTCTAATCATGCCATGATGTAGGCGGTGTTTAAATTAATCCAACATAACATGTTGTCAACTATTCATTGATGTCAACTTTGTTATTGTAAACATATTGTAATCTAAATACGTGCAGAGAACGCTCCATTTAAAATCACTAAAAAGCGGTCACTCTTCTCAGTTCATTGCAATCTCACAAAGTTTTGTTAAAGTCAATGAAGCTGTCTACACTGCACAATGAAACTCTTACTTGCATCATGTCTACACTTCGTTTGTTATAATGAGAGGATTCACAAGCGTGCAGAACTTGTGAGTCAGCACTGATAAACAAATCTGCAAAAACTCTGGTGTTTGAGCGGTAAGTGTATTCTGACTAAATTAAACAACTCTGATTGGCCACTGCGCTCAAGAAATCAACAGGCATGTATGTGATTGGCTTCATTGCTCAACGCTGCTAAAACACATAAATAGAAACCCTTTGAGCACAAACACAAATACATAATGGTTCAGTTTCGCCAATATGATATTATTACAGTATCAACTGATGGTGTGCTTGCTTTCGTTTAAGGATACTTAGCACCCCCGTAGAACCGGGCCTGCCTCTTGTGCGGTGCCCTCCCTAGGCTTTAGGAATTTGTTTATTTTGTGCTCTCTTTTTCATCTGGATTTACAAGGGCAAAAAGGTGACCCTGGCTTTAGTGGTGTACGTGGACCACCAGGGTTCCCGGGAGAACCAGGATATTATGGCAGGAATGGACCCAAAGGATTAAATGGTCAGTAGATTACAGTGCATTTTATAATATATCTTAAAAATCGTTTTGCATACCAGTAATAATGTAAATCATAAGCATTCTTGAAACATTTGCTTTATCGTCCTCTCAGGCGATCCTGGTCCTAAGGGAGCTCCAGGTCCTGTTTTCTTCCCACCTAATGCAAACCAAATACCATTCGGGGTTTCAGGCCCACCAGGTCGTGATGGGTCTGATGGTCAGGTGGGAATACCAGGCCAGCCAGGCACTCCGGGCAATCCAGGGTTCCCAGGTGAGTGCTTTTTTCTTGTCTTCACATAAGATAAGAAAAAAGCAAAAAATATGAAACTAAAAGTCTGATCAATTATTTAACCTTTTTACTTCAATTTCAATTCCTCTGAAATTCATTTAGGTCCCAAGGGACTCAGAGGGCCAGTGGGTAGACCCGGTCCAGATGGTCCAGCTGGTCCAGAAGGAACTTTGGGTGACGATGGAACTCAAGGAACCCAAGGACCCAGAGGAAACCAAGGTACAAAGAATGTCATTTTACCTTTTACAGTTTTTATATACATTTTGGAACAGTGGTTCACAGGTATGTTTTATTTTTATCATGGACAAAAGGGAAAATAACAAAAACAGATCACAATTGAAATAATAAAAATATAACTAACCATATAGAAAAGGTTGTTTGTCCGTTCAAACTTTATTAAGATTATTCTTTTATGCTTAAATTGATCAATATTGATCAGTAAATTGACAATAAAGACATTTACAATGTTACAAAAGTTTTCCATTTAAAATAAAATTATTTTCTTTTGAACATTCTGTTCATCAAAAAATCCTGAAAATAATGCATGATGGTTTCCAGGAAAATGTTAAGCAGCACAACTGTCTTCAACATTGATAATAATAGTAAATGAGTAAATTGAGCAGCAAATCATCATATTAGAATGATTTCTGAAGAATCATGTGACACTGAAGACTGGAGAAATGATGCTGAAAATGCAGCTTTGCATCACAGGAATACATTACATTTTATAATATATAAAAAATATAAAACCTATTTTAAATTGTAATAATATTTAATAATATTTATTTTTACTGTATTTTTTATCAAATAAATGCAGCCTTGGTGAACATAAGAGACTTATTTCAAAAATATGAAAAAATCTTAGACCCTAAACTTTTGAACGGTAGTGTACTGTATTTATATTTCGATATTTCTTAGCAATAAACATTTTTGTGTTAGATGTTCACTTCATGCAAGTGTAAAATTTGGATTCTGGAGCAAAACCAGATGAGAACCACTGATCCAGTGTATTTCTTTTGACTGGTTACTCTGCACTGAAAAATACTTTTTGTCAGATAACCTAAAATGTTCTTGTGGTAACATCTAAATTAATTTGTTTTATTCCCATCAAGTCATGTTATTTAATATGACTCAATCATAGAACGAAAAAAAAAAAGCAGTTTTAGCGGTCAGATCAGGTAGACATTTCAGTAACTGCATATTTTTAAGGTATACATTTCATTAACAACAGTATATTTTCAAGTGTGTAAGGCAGGGGTTTTCAAAGTCTAAGACAGTGGGCCTCCCTTTTGACACAACTTACCCAATGCCCTGCAGTGTAAACGAGGCCTTATTTTCAGAATAATAACAATTTATCTTTTTAAATGTATTAATTATGTATGTATAATTATATAAATAATATATAATATAATATAAAAAAATGTATTAAAAAACACACTAATTATTAGGCTATAATTTTTACCACTCTCCTCGCCTCCCCTGGCATGCTCTGGCGCCCCCCTGGGGAGGCACGCCCCACACTTTGAAAACCCCTGGTGTAAGGCAACAGTAGATTTCACTATAGCTTTCACCCATTTCTTCTCCTCCCTTCTGTAATTGGCTTTCAAATTCGCTCAATCCACAGGACTCCGTGGCAAGCCAGGGTTGCCAGGTCTTCCTGCTCCACCGGTGCGCAGTAATGGTATTGGTTATACTTTGGTGAAACACAGTCAATCCAGCCAGATGCCCATGTGTCCTCAAGACATGACCAAGCTATGGGAGGGATACAGTTTGCTGTATGTGGAGGGGCAGGAGAAAGCACACAACCAGGACCTGGGTGAGACACTAGGGTTGCTTTTATAAGGGCTTTCAATTGTTTAAAAGGATTATACCACTTTTGAAAATTCTGTTTTGGAATAGATGGATTTGGAATTATATTGTTGTAGATAAGTTCATTGTGCACTGTGTAATACAGACAATTTTACATGTGTGAACTGATGAGTTGATTTGCCTGACGCCCTGAAAGATAATTGAATTCAAATTTTCTCTTCCTCGCAGGATTGCCTGGCTCATGTCTGCCAATTTTCAGCACCATTCCCTTCCTGTACTGCACAGTCGATGAAATATGCCGCTACGCCAGCCGGAATGACAAATCCTATTGGCTGTCCACCTCTGCGCCCATTCCCATGATGCCTGTGGCAGGTCAGCAGATATCTCGGTACATTAGCCGCTGCTCAGTGTGTGAGGCTCCATCTCAAGCAATCGCTGTCCACAGCCAAGATCTCAACATACCGACCTGCCCTCAGGGCTGGAGAAGTCTGTGGATTGGTTACTCCTTCCTTATGGTAAAATTCAGTTATACCTCAGCCCACACGCACAATCACACATCACTGCAGATTCAAATAAACAGAACTTATAGTGTAGTACACATACACATGTGTGTGTAAGATAGTGTTTAAACACTTTACAGTCAACAAAATAAGACATGTTGACAGTTAATACATGTTACAGTTAATAATGTGTTCATATAAGCTGTTTAGTGTAAATAAATTAATACTTTCTTTTTTAAATGTTCATAAATTTGGAATGATGAAATTTAGCTTAATGTTGTGATAAAAAGTGATCATCTGTCCAAAAATATGACTTGTTGACTTTTGTACTTACATTATCCCAAATGTTTCCAACAATGTTGTTTTAAGTCCAGAGAAATCAGCTATTTTAACCAGTGTAATGGCCCGTGTCATTGTGTGACCTGCCAATGACGTCATATCCGCATTACCCTCGATTTCCGGTTTACTTCCATAGAAACACCAAAGACGCTTTAATATATTATTGTGACAACAGATTTCTATTTCAAATAAATGCTGTTCTTTTGAACCTCTGATTCATCAAAGAGCACTGAAAATTCCACAAAAAAATATTTAGCAGCACAACTGTTTTCAATATTGATAATAAGAAATGTTTCTTGAGCATCAAATCAGCATTTTAGATTGATTTCTGAAGGATAACAGGAATAAATAAAATTTTCAAATATATTAAAATATATTCATCAGTTATGTTACATTTTATTATTAATATTTTATTATATTACTGTCTTTACTTTATATTTGATCAAATAAATGGAGCCTTGGTGAGCATAAAGGTCCTTGCACACCGAATCCGAAATTTTCGCACGTTAAAAAATAAATACGACCTCACGTTGTGCCAATCACGTTTACACACTGCCTCCGAAACTTTCGTCCATCATAAAAAAATTCTAATCGGGTTAAATTTTCTGCATTTTTCGCATCTGTAGCAAGCATTTTGAGAGGTGTTTTGACAATTCTGAGCCACCGAATGATGGATACGAAAAAACGCATATGAAAATTTCGGACTCAGTGTGCAATGACCATAAGAGACAAAAAAAAAAAAAAAAAAAAAACTTTTGAACGGTAGTGAATATTTATCTCAATTATTTTTGATCAAGGTCTTACTCAAAGTCTCCTCAAAGATGCAATGAACGTTTTTTACAGTGTCAAACTACCTACATATACTGTAACTTTATCATTTTCGGGTCTGTCCTTCAGCACACAGCCGCAGGTGCAGGAGGAGGTGGTCAGTCATTGGTGTCTCCTGGTTCTTGTCTTGAGGATTTCCGCGCTACTCCCTTCATCGAGTGCAATGGTGCCAGCGGAACCTGCCACTACTTTGTCAACAAGTACAGTTTCTGGTTGACCACGGTAGAGCAAGGCGAACAGTTCGTCCAGGGTCCTGACCAGGAGACGCTGAAGGGAGATATGTACCGGTCACGCATCAGTCGCTGTCAAGTCTGCATGAAGATCTTGTAGCTTGTGTAGATGCACAGCAGGAGACTTTAACTAAAAGAATGAAAGAAAAGATGAGTAGAAGAAGATAAAGGAAACAAACGTCAACTGACTGATTTGATTTCATGCCCTTGACAGTGGTAGTATGAAGGGCTGAGGTGTGCCCTTGGTAAATTTGGAGAATATCGGGGTTGGAATGAAAAGAAGTGGAGAAAGAGATTTTTACTCTTTATCTGTTTATTATCAACAGTGGTGCTATGTTGAAAATATGATGTTGTATTTTTTGTGTTAAAGCTTTTTCCTTAAGTTTTTAGTCATATTCACGGCTACCTCAGAGAGTGCATCCCAGACTCCCAGTGGATGGCACGGAATAATACACCCTTTATTTTTCAGATGAAGCCATGCAACGATGAAAACGATGCAGTCTTTTCATTAACCGGTTCTACTGCATTGTATGGATAACATGTTTTGCCTTCAGTAGTCTATATTGGTGCTTTTATGACAATAATGTTAACCAGATCTTCTTGTTTACCATTCGGCAATAACGGACAAACCAGCACTTTGCAATCTACATGAACAAATAAGATTGTGCCTCATGGTTGTCACTTGAAATGATTGGTCTAACCCCATAAATATCCTATGAATTGCACTGAAGTTAGAAAATATGTTCTTCTTTTACAAGATCGCATGCAGCTGATCTAAATTCATCTAGTTCACCTAGTGCGCTCAATGATTCTTCTATTATTTTATTGATGAGAACATTCAGACATTCCTCAAACATAAATGATGAGGATGATTAATGCCTTGCAGATCATCTCTTGGTCTAATAAGGTATAGGTTTTCATCCTCAATAATTCACACCAAGAATGTGTATAATGTCATTTTTAATTTTAAAATGTCTAATTTACTGTGTGCATTGGAGGCGAAAAATAGACTAATTTTGAGTTACCCAGTCTCTCAGAGAGATTGGTTGAAACATAACCACTATGACCACTTAGCCTTTCAGTCTCTCATTGGTAGCCCTGAGTATACATTTTATTCTTATTCGTATTACATTTCATTATGTGTCTGTAAGTGCTTAGATTATGGTTTATTCTTTTCATCCTCTTGACATATTTAACATTATTTCCACTTTTATGTTTTGTTTTTTTCTGAAATAAAATGATGTACATTTGTGAAGATTGGCCATCACAAGTGGGCAATTAGCTTTATTATATTTTTACTGCTGTGAGACTAAAAAAGAGATGTATCATTTCAGAACCCGCAGTAAACATTTATTTTAATTAATTCAGACGGTAAACATGAGAGGATTACATTTCCCAGTATTTCATATAGTGATGTAAATGTTTGATCTGAATGCTCAAAGTGAGTACAGTATACATATGAAACCTGTCAAATAAAAGTATTCAAACTTCTAAATGTTGTCTTATATGAAGTAAATTTTATTGTGGACAAAATGTAATGTTTATTGTGACTTGACTGGTGAAATTTCCACAACTTTTTTGTGATGTTGCCTCAGAATGGTTCCATGGACATACACAGGAAAATACCTTTTGGAGGAACATCAAGTTATGTGCCTTGATTAAGGGTACAATGGTGATGCTTCTTACAGGGATCAAACCAGCAACTTTCTGGTTACCAAAAGTGATCCATAACCACTGCCACATTTGCACTTCCACTACCTACTAGCAGGTTGGGAAAAGCAGAACTCTGTGAGGAAAGCAGACTTGATTAGTAAACTAAATAAAACCGTTCTGTCCACTGTTACATTGTAACCTACATATTTTTAAATCAATATCGTATCCTTTGTAGGCTATTAACCATTAACTGATAGTTGATAGAAACCCGATTTCTGCTAGCCAAAACTGTAAATGCAGTGGAAATTAAGCCCAAACATATTCTTCAAGTATTAAATATCATTAAAATGGTTCTGTAAAATGTCTGCTTTATTCATGTGTAACGTTAGTTCTTGTTTTGTGAGTTATTAGTCAACGCTGGATAAATTAGGTCAATTAGAAATATTTTTTTTATAATATGCTTAAGTATTAAAATTCCTTTAATTATTAAAAAATGAACCTACATCTACATTAGATCAGTTATAAACCATTAGACTCTTGTTTATGGGTTCACCAGATCCAGATAAAAGCTATTATATTATTTTTCAAACTTAAGTTCGAAACAGGATGACGTTATGAAGCTTCGTTTGCTAAAATCTCGTGAGAGTTGGATACAAGCTCCGAACCACTGATTCAAAAGAAAAGATTCATGTTTCGAAGCATAGACAGTTTCGAAGCGCGGCACTGGCAGCAGCGCCCCACAGCAGTAGAGGGCGCTGTGAGCGTCCCGACTCCCCACTGGTTCAGCCGCTGTAGTAACTCATAAACAACACAGACAGACATAAGGGACGGGACTTCAGCAAACGCAAGACATTTCTCCTTTGAGACTGCTGCACAAAACAGGTACATATAAACGCATAAGAGTGTGTATGAATAAGTTCGCTGCTGTCTCTTTGTTGAGTCTGTTCTTTACCGTCTCTCATGTGCTAGTAGTGCTTTTATAAACGCTGGGAAACATAGTGTATTATACAACTGTTTACAGTGACTTGTTCACTAACAGTTAACGTAAAACCACACTTGACACACTGAAGCTGGTTTGTACTAGCAGATTCCTCTCTGTTGTGACTTTAGAGGAATAAATCTCACTGTTGTGATTAGATGGATGTTTTTACATTAGTCAGCATCATCTAGCAGTGCCTAATGCAGAATCCTCCTCCTCCTCCTCCTCCTCCTCCTCCTCCAGCACTGCAGCTCATGATCAGGTGCTTTGTTAAAGAGTGTTGCAACAGTTAAAAAGCCTTCATGTTGAATTATTACAGTGGAGTATAATCCTTTATGAGTGTGTCCTAATTTTTTTCCCCCAGTCTATGGGTGTGATCTGCACCATCGTCACCCTCATCATTTAGGACTAGGTCATATTTCACCTCATAATCACCTCGTATTCAAACGGGAAAAGTAAGAAATTATATTTTGCTTTAAGAAACGTAAGCCTACTGTATGTTAAAGACCATTAATCATTCAATATGTGTCAGATGTTTTTAGACGTTAATTATTTTAGACTGGGTGGACTTAAAAGGGTCACTTTCCCTAATTACAAACACAGAACATTCCTAAATAAATACAGATCAAATAAATCATACAAGGATGCATTTAATTTATTAATCTTAATTTGAAAATTATTTAATTACTCAGCCATTTTCATCGCAGGTCTTTAGAAAAATGAATGCACATGGTCTTATCAAGGTTACTTCCCCTATTTATATTCATTTTTTTATATATACTATTTCCTTTACTGTAATATAGCACTAGGACCCACTTGATACTAAGTGTCTTTAACTACTATGTACTAATATTTAAAATAATCATTTGATTCACTTATACATGTTTTTACATTGTTCTTGTATTTCTTAAAAAAAAAAATATCTGCATATAATTACAGCTCTGTAATTAATTTCTATAGTTATATCTATAATTACAGTGTTGACCCTTCCCATACACATTAACAAACCCTTATACAGAGGTCAGATAATTAGTTAAACTAAAACAAAATCAAAATTATGTAATCAAAAGTTAAATCTTCTGGATTCTAAATTGAAAGACCTAGAAAAAAGACAATTTCAAAATCAAACTAATGATACAAAAATGTATCAGGAAATGTTATTTCTTAGAGCCCAGTATGAAGAGATGTCCGCCTCTAGAGTGGCCAGCAGTATGATGAAACTGAAACAAAGCTATTATGATCAAGGAGAAAAGCCAGGGAAACTTTTAGCATAGAGAATCAAACAGTTGCAGTCCGAAAGTGCTATTAATTCTATTCAGGAAGAGGGGGGAGATATTACGACGGATCCTGTTAAAATAACTAATGCGTTTAAAGATTTGTTTAGCTCTTTATACAGCCCAGAATACAGAAGATAGGAAACGACAAGAAACTTTTTTTAAATGAGATTAAAATTCCTAAGATCTCTAATGAGGTAAAATGCAATCTTGAAGCAGATTTATCAGAAGAAGAAGTTTTAAGTGCTATTGAGAATCTGAGAGGTGGTCGAACTCCTGGACCAGATGGAATTCCTATAGATTTTTATAAGAAGTTTAAGAAAAAAATTAGCCTCTCCTATCTTAAATATGATTAAAGAATCATACCAACAAGGTGTACTCCCACCATCTTTAAATTATGCTCCTTCTTAAACCCAACAAATTAAAAACAAAGTGTGAATCCTATCGTCCAATTTCATTACTAAACTCTGATACAAAGATACTGGCAAAAAGACTAGAAAATGTCTTACCAAATATAGTGGACCGCGATCAGAATGGATTTGTGAAAGGCCGTCAGGGATTTCACAATGTACGGATGTTGTTTCATATTTTACATCATAAAAGGGTTCTCCAGATACAGCAATTTTATCTTTAGACGCAGAGAAGGCCTTTGATAGGGTGGAGTGGCCTTTCCTCTGGGAGGTTCTACAAAGGTTTGGTTTTGGGGAAATGTTTTGCTCATGGATTAAATGATTGTATACACACCCTACAGCAGAGGTTCCGACCAATGGAATCATTTCAAGGCCTTTCAAAGTAAATAGAGGCACCCGGCAGGGATGTCCTCTGTCACCACTTTTGTTTCTCTTGGTAATTGAACCACTTGCTATTGCAGTACGGGATGAAAGCAACATTAGTGGAATTAGGATCGGCTCAATAAAACACTGCATATCCCTATGTGCAGATGATGTTTTATTATTTCTGACAGAGCTCAGCCAATCTATTCCAGCTTTACTCAATCTCATAAAAAGGTTCGGGAAATTTTCTGGCTAGAAGATAAATCAGTCTAATCCTCTATTTTATTTCTTAATCAAGAGGAAAAGTCAAAATTATCATACTTAACTTCCAGTCTTAACGTTACAGATTCATTTACATACTTAGGACTCCAGATTGTGGCAGATATAGAAAAAATAACCTCATTGAACTGCAATGCCCTAACAAATTCAAGTACTAAGTCTGTAGATAGATGGTCAGGTTTACCAATCTCATTAATCGGTCGCATTAATATATTAAAGATGAATACACTACCCAAAATAATTTATTATTTCCAAAATATCCCTTTGCCCCCCCATGCACTACCTCATTTTTCACCATTCTACGAAGAATGTTTATCCAGTTTATTTGGAATAATAAACACCCAAGAGTCTGGACATCTTTGCTTTACCTACCATACGATAGGGGAGGATTGAAACTCCCAAATATTCAAGCATACTATTGGGCATCCCAGTTAAGAGTGATAATGTTTCATTTTTCGGCAAGTGCTCCTCCTAAATGGCTAGAAATAGAATTTTTTTTTGTGAAATCGAAGATTCCTTTTAACTTGTATCTGTATTCAGCCAATATAAAAATACTACAGAAAAATTTGAGTGGAATATCATTTAATCCAATAGTACTGAACATGATTAATGTCTGGGGGAAAGTACGAATTCACCTAAAGGAAAAAGAGTCTCTACCTGTATTTAGCCCAATATGGGGGAATGATCATTTTATACCGGGTCGAAAGGATTTATGCTTTCGACTCTGGGCTCAGAATGGTGTGTGGAAAGTTAAAGATCTATACAAAGATGGCGTTCTAATGTCATTTACTGATATTACTGACAAGTTCAAAATATTTGCAAATTAGAAATTTTATACGTACTGCCCGGGGACAAGGACTTGCTGAGCCAGAGCTAACTAATCTGGAGAAATGTGCATCTAAACCAAGCCTTGGTAGAGGACACATATCTTGTTTATACAACATGTTATTTAGTGTGGTCCTTATCAAGTTTTTTTTTTTTTTTGTGCAAAATGTTAGTGTCTTAACCTCTTAAACTGTTCCTTTTAACTTCAAAATTGGAAATATGCAAAAATGTTGACAAAAAAAAATATATTTAGAGGTAGCTCAATCATGTGGAAGATTGCCTATGTTAAGCTGTGCGGCGTTATTGTGATATGCAAGTAATATTAAAAGTTGCTGCAAATGATACATTTTATTGAAATCAGAGCAACACTGACATGACAACAATGACAACAATCTCAAAAAAAGCACAAAGTTTTCAACAATCCCTCATTTCTGAAGCTCAGCAGCCAGTGTTGACTTTTTGCAGTCTGGATAGATCCGTCGGTGATCTTCCACCACATGAAGGAGAAACTGCAATTGTTCTTCAGAGTGAGATAGCCATTGTATTCTTGAATCAGAGCCACTCCTCTCTCGGTGTGATCATTGACTACTTTCATTGCATGTATGGTTGCCTGTGCCTCCTGATAATCTGCTTGATTCGGCCAAAGTTCCGGGTCAATTTCAAGGAACGCAATGTAATTTTTTAAACCAAAAAAATGTGCTCTAAACCCAAACAATAACCAAGGTGATCATCAATAGAAATATGTATTGATTCCACCAGGAAAGGTAAATCTGCTAAACCAGGTCATGGATGGATTCATTTGGATTTAGTTTCTACAATAAGTAAACTGAGATATGCATCTAAAATACATATTTAGGAATATATGGAATATGTGGAGATTTTTTGGGAATTTTACTAGCCAGGTACAATACCAATTCAAATGATCGTTTTTTACGAAAATCATCAAAATTTCAGAAAGTTTAAAGCTATTGAGCTACCAGTAATTATTATGTTACTGCCATAAAAATTGGCATGCTGTATTTTCTTATATAAAGGAACAATTTGAAGGGTTAAGAGTGACAATTGGAGACTTTAAAAATAAGGACCACCCTAATGTTATTGTTAGGTTCTCAGGAGTCATCTACATCCAGATTAGCCATGTGGGAACAAGACCTTGGACTGAAGATAGATAAGGAAAAATGGGAGCAAACATGTGCAATAGCTCAAACACAGACAGTTAACAGCAGACCAAAACTGTTACAATACAATTGGCTTATAAAACTAAACAAAATTTATAGCAACATACCAGATACTTGTTTTAAATGTAACAGTGCAAAAGGCACATTAATTCATTGTATGTGGGAATGTGATAAAATAAAAGAGTTTTGGAAAGAAATTAATAATATGATATGGCATATAGTCTCAGTGAGATTGCCACTGGATCCTGGGCTTTTCATTATTGGTATTCATCCAGATAACTGGAAAATTAAAAAGGACACTGATAGACGTGTATTCTACATGCCAAACGGCTCATCGCCATTTATTGGAAAAAGATAGAAAGGCCTGCTAGCCTATAACTCGATGGTTAAGAGAAATATCTTCATGCATTGCAGTGGAAAAGATGACATATATTCTTAAGGGTAAAGAAGACCAATTTAAGAGGATTTGGAGTCCCTTTTTATTATTTATTGAGCAAGGGGATATGAACAATATAATAGAGGAGGAACAAAATGCTTGATTAGGTATTATATTCATTTGAAAATATATTTTAATTTGCACTAACCCTATTTTATTTTATTTCTCTTATCTGTGGCTATTATTGATTGCAGTGTATTGTTAACTCTGACTTCCAAAGTACATACCTTATTATTATCCAGTGTTGGTTTGTGCTATTGCACTTTTCATGTAATATGAGCCCCGGTGTGTTTTTTGTTGTTGTTGTTTTTGTACATAATATGTGATGTACGTTGTTGTGCAAGTGTTTAAGAAAATGCAATAAAAACAGTATCACACAAACAAACCCTTATACTTAATCATACCACCAAACCTGAGCATAACCACCCGTATCCCACTTCAATAGCAGCAAAAGTGTTTTGCATGACAACATGAACACAATAACATAGTCCACAAGTACACAGTAAAGACACCTATAAAGTGGGACATTAGTGTAATACAGAGGTGTGGTGTCATGTGATTAATGTCACAGTGCAATACATCTAAAATCCTAAAAAAAATAGACTTCATCTTTTCAATGCAAAATCTAGTTTAATGAGATCCACTTCATTATTGTGTTTTTCAGTTACGCTGGAATTTTCGGAGACCGACTCGGACATGTCATATGTCTTCATCAGTGACTCGTCGCAGACCAGTGTACCGTTACTGCAGGCTTGTATCGATGGGGACTTGAGTTTCGCTAGGCGTCTGCTGGAGACCGGCTGCGACCCCAACATCCGTGATCACAGGGGCCGCACGGGTCTGCATCTGGCGGCGGCACGAGGTAATGTGGACATCTGCCGCTTCCTGCACAAGTTCGGCGCAGACCTGCTGGCCACCGACTATCAGGGCAACACTGCACTGCACCTGTGTGGACATGTGGACACCATTCAGTTCCTGGTGTCCAATGGTCTCAAAATTGACATTTGGTGAGATAATCCAATAGTTTTATTCATTTAGGTAACTAGACGAATTTTGGTAAGTGCTTGTGACTACTATTGTGTTTATTATGTAGGCAGGGTACTACAACGGGGCTAATACTGTAGCTAGTGCTGGGTAGACTAGTAACGGATTATGTAATCTGGGATTACGTAATCAGAATCTAAAAATTAAATACTTCGGTTACACTTTATTTTAAGGTGTCATTGTTACAGTGTAATTATATATTTAAGTACTGAGTAATATTAAGCAACTATGAGTAGTTACTATAGGTTTAGGGTAGGATTAGGATTTGGTTCAGGGTTAGTTGCATGTAATTATGCATAATTTACTGTTACTACTAAGGACTCAAGTAACAAGGACACTGTAAAATAAAGCGTTACCATTAATAATTTGCAAAATGGCAGTAAATTAATTAGAATTCATTGATTGTCCCTAATTATTCTTTTATATCTTTAAAATTTTCTTTTAAAAACAACAACAACGTATTGCTTATATATGTTCATAAAGTCTTTCAGTTTTTGCAATTTCACACACAGACCGGCCACTAGTCAGGCGACTATAATTACATGGAAAATTGAGAGACCACACAGAATAAACAAATACAATATTTAATCTTTTTGTTCGTTTTTTTTAAATTACTCATTTCTTTGAACATAACATTTTTAAGATTTATTAACAATAATTAAGATTATTTGCTTTTCATTCATTTAAGAACCTCCTGCAGTTACTTCCTAAAACCTAGTTTGGGAAACCCTGACGTAATGTAATTTTTAATCCAATTAATGTTGTTGATAACCATAACAAAACAAAATGGATTAATTCTTCTTTCTCTTTGTATTTTTGGTACATTTTGTATCAAAATGGTGCAAGATTAGATTATTCACGTTATAAACAAGTTAGGTCAAAAGAAATCTAAAAGTAATAAAAAAATAGTCAGAGTATATTGCCTAAATTGTGTAACGTAATAATTACGTTACTAACAACAATTTAAATCATGTAATTTCTGTTCAGTAATGGACTACAAGTTGTAAGTAATCTGCCCAGCTCTGACTGCAGGAACCGTGCATACCTTAAGGAACGTGCTTTTCACTACTCCCACAGTGTATGATTGCAGAGAAAATCTAGCTTTACGTTGAACACTGATGTAGCAGCGCATTTGTGAGAAGAGAAATCATAAAAGTAGTTTGGTATGCTTAAAAATCATATAAATGTATGAGGTGGTGAGAAGGGCTTTTTACCGCACACTCGGAGTAAACGGCACCCATTATTGAAGTTTTGTGTAATATCTTGTATTAAAACAATAACTTTAGCAAAGTTTATTTATTTTGACAAATAAAATAATTGAATTTAGTTTTATTCAATAAGTCATTATCAATCATTGTAAAAGAATAAATGTCTGAATATGTTAATAGAGATAAAAAAATAGAGATTCTGAAAGCTTACACTGTTGAGGGAGATCCTGTAATAATTTATCGTGGCTTTACAGTAACAATAAATTATATTTTATGATTAATATAATATTTTCAAAATATGATGGTTTCATTGGCAATAATTATTATCTCTAGGGTGGTCATTCAACTTAATAAATATTGACCATTTGAAATCTAACCATGTCGTGTCAAAAAATGAAAAAAGTCAGCCAGCTGTTTATTATCATGTTAATTATTGTGTCTTTAGATACTATTTAGGACAGATAGTATGTGAATTGTGACTAGTGCACTTTTAGCCCTTAACAACCATGATCCATGGTCACTAACCAAGTTAGTCACCACTTTCATAAAATAGAAATAAAATGTTTTAAATTAAGACATCATATTAATTTATTATTTTACTGTGGTAGTAGTGCTTGTAATGATGTAATAACTTGGCAGAACACTATTGTAACAATGGTAAGTTTTCATCTGACTCTATGTAACGTTTCTCGATTATGCTCTTGCATTTGAACAGTAACCACAACGGGTCGACCCCCCTGGTGCTGGCTAAGAGGAGAGGGGTAAATAAAGATGCCATTCGGCTGCTGGAAGGCCTGGAAGAGCAAGAGGTCAAGGGCTTCAACAGAGGAGCCCACTCCAAACTAGAAGCCATGCAGATGGCTGAGAGCGAGAGGTTAGATTCGCCTCAGATCCCACCTTTTAGGAACATCTTTTAGTTATTTGACATGTTTCAATTGATACTGACTCAACACTCTTGTTCCTAGTGCGATGGAGAGCCATTCGCTGCTCAATCCAAACCTACAGAACAGCGAGGGTGTGCTGTCCAGCTTCCGCTCCACCTGGCAGGAGTTTGTGGAGGATTTGGGCTTCTGGAGGGTCCTGCTGCTGCTGGTGGTCATCGCTCTTCTGTCTCTGGGCATTGCTTACTATGTTAGTGGCGTACTGCCCTTTTCTGCGAGTCAGCTGGAGTTGGTCCACTGAGGGCCAGATTGTGTTATATCCCGGGACATGACCAGTCAAGCTTTGAAGTAAAGTCAGGTTTGAGTGGACTCTGAAGGTACACTGAAGGTTCCTCATAGTACAAGATTAGGTCTAATGTGAAGTTTAGAAACAATCTTGTCATTCTCACAGGTGAGGTCGAGTGGAGGCGTCCACATGATGATGGCTGCGCTATGAAGGAAGACTGAAAGGTAAAGGTTCAGATGTTAATGGGGGAACATGTTTCTTAAATACACCCCAAGTGATGTAAACCCATTTCTCACAGATTTTCCCATGATCACTGAACACGGCCAGTTGACAGTTGATATATACACTTGTAATATCTCAGTGGTGACGTAGACAACATTAGATTACAGTTGTAGGTTAGATCAGACATGATGTTTTCATCCTAGTATTTGCTTAGCTTTCTTTTCTATCACCTTTATTTTGTTCTGTATATGAAGTCTTTGTTGTGGAAGTATGGCAATAGACCAGACACTACATACATATTATGCTTATTTACATATCTATGATTCATTTGTTTGGTTTACATTGTTATATAGAATATTGTTTTAAGGTAATTGTCTGTAAAATGTTACGTAAACTAATAAATGGCCATCAATCATTTCCTTTCTGTGCACAGATGACAGTTTGTCAAAGGACAGTTAACACTGTTCTGTTAGTGTACAAATGATCTGGTAAGTTAAAAAGGATCTTTCTGTTTGTTCAAATAAACAGAAATACTTTTTTTTCTCATCATAATATGCTTTCGCACTTTGATGGTGTTGTTCTGAGAAACATTTAGCCAGTGTTAAGATAATATGAAGCTAAATATGGCCTAAAGTGAATAAAGCGTTGTGATGATAAGCAGTGGTTTTCAGTGATTTAAGAACAGCTACAGGTAGTAGTTAGGCTTGGTCCTGTTCTAAAATCACTGTAAACCACACATAGCAACAGAAATGTAATAATTCTTCCGCCAAACGTGTATTTCTTCAGCAACATTTAGCTCATTAATACTGATTTAATGAGGTCACAGGTGTGTTTATAGGACACGTCTCAGCCAATCATAATCAAGGACCAGAACAATCAGTTTTATAAATTGTTGTTGGGAGTTAAGCAAATTTGACCAAACAGCATCTTTTAACATTTTAATTTTTGCTATAGTACAAATAAATATGTGCAACCACATGAGTATGCACTTTATTTCAATAGTCCACTTTAGACATTCTACTAACTATAAGTGACTTTTCAACTACATGTCAACTAACTCTCATTAGAGTATTAGTAGACTGTTAGGTTAGGGTTAGTAGGATAAGTTGACATACAGTCACTTATAGTCAGTAGAATGTCTGTTGGGAGATGATCAATATACAGTGTTAGCGAATATTCAGCAGACAAACTACTAATACTCTGACTGGTAGTTGACATGTAGCAAAGTTACTTAGTAGAATGTCTAAAAAAGACTATTCTCTATCGAAATAGAGCTGGCCAACTCTCACGCATTCACCATGAGACACACGCAATTGACACTTTTCACACGCTCTCACGCCACACATCCATTTTCTCACGCACAGAAAAATCGCGAAGCAAAGAGGACACGGAGACCAACAGACTAGACAGAGCAGGTTACTTATGATATAAAAAAATCTCAGCTCTCAGATTCAGTCACTTTTGTTACGAAATTCAAACAATAAATACCGTTTTGGCGCTTGTAAATGTGACGCGACAGATCCCTAGTGGCACGTGACCCGATCATCTCTAGCTAACGTTAATAGTAAATGAACACTGTTGAAAGATACAGTACAACTTACCGAAATGTATATTCTTCATACATGATATCGACCAATCAATCAAACAAAGGGGTCAATAAAACAGCTGGAGAACAATTGTCACATTTACCTCAGGAAAGCCATTGAATGACCATAATATAGGCTATAGAAAAAAAGAGCTATAGAGAGTATTTTGCTAAATAGCCTATGTGTACTATATTACATATTTAAAAAAAATGTACTTATATAATTTAATAAAGTTGTTATTATAATAAAAAAACGCATTATATTTAATATATATATTATTTAATAATATAAATTAGTTATTTTTAACCTTAAATAATACTGCCAGCTGATAGGGCTCTCTGTATGTTTACAGCATTAGGTGAGTTTTTTTCTTGAGAAAAATGAATGCCTATCTTGTGTAGCCTACCTAATATTTATCCAAATGAGTCAATATTAAATCAAATCACAATAATTGAATTGAAATAATAAAAAAGTGTAGCTTACCAGAAATTATACCATGTAAACATTGTAACATGTTGTCACTAAACCTAATAAAAATCAGTTTAGTTACTAAAATGTTTTGACAATACACTTATTGTGATGCAATCATTTTTTTACATCCCCCCCATGCAAAACTCAAAAGTTGGCAGCTATGAGTGACACCCAACATGAACATTTACTATGAATATTTGACAAATGTTGATACATGAAGAATATATAATGTAATGATTCAGTGCATATCTAATTATAGAAGAAATGTCACTAAAGCAGATTATTACTATAAAAGTATTTTCTTGGAAATCCATTTGAAAGTCCTGTGGGAAGCCATCACTGTAATGTTTATGTTCTTTGGGTTTAACAGTCGCAAACTGAACAACAGCTCTATTACGTTAGTGGAATTACACCACACCGCCCCCTGGTGCCTGAACAGGTGGGAAGATAAAACAGATTTATACATTCACATTCTTTTGTATATGTATTTAACTTTTATGAACATTTCATTTTGGTAACACACATACACTCATTGTAGCTATTATAAGTCTACTAACACATGGTCTTACACTCTTTCTCCTTCCTCTCTCCCTTCATGCTATTTTGATGGAAAGAGTGTATTGATGCTGAGTGACTCATCCGGATGTTATAGTATATAGATTGGTCTTAGGAGGGGAAGATGGTGGGGGGCGGTTGTAACCATTTAAAAGGATGCTGGGATTTCAGCAGTGGTGATACCACTCAGGGAGAGAAACCACAACAACCATTTAGCATGCGCTGACCCACAAAATCCAACACAAATATGTGGAAAGAGAAAAGGATGGTGAGAGAGATATACCGTAAGATTAAAAACTCATAAGAAGCTTACATAACAGCATAATCCAAAGCAATAGGTCTGCGTCACAGGCAGAATCCCAAACATCAATATTTTCTCTGTAGGTTTTTCAACTGTAACAAAAGTGATTCGTGATTTACTGGATAAGGATAATAATAATAATAATGAAAAATACAAAAAATACTTATAATTTCCTCCTGATAAAATATTTTGTGGCTTGGCATAGCAAGATTATTGTAGTTGCAAGATTTTATTACTTTACTTCTCCAGAGCACACTTTTATGATGACACTTCCTCATATATTCTGCTCTAAGACTGCATGTGGGAATGCAGTTGTTTTGCTGTCACATGCCTCAACCGCCTCAGCTTCAGTTCTCCTCAGTTCAATGTAAAACCCAATATAACACTAGTGTAACCTTCAACCAATGTAGCAACAACCAAAGACTGTACTACAACATTTAAAGTAATGCTAGAGGACTATACGTTTCTTTCCGTTACATTTAATATATTTAATAAATTAAACATGAAATGTAATGAGCAAGTTTCTTCTTTTGGGGACTTTCTTTCTGGGACCAGCCACAGGCTGAAAACATAATAAATAATGTCCCAAATGGATGGTCCTCACTATGAGAGAAATTAAAGGTGTGTGTGACGTCACAGGGTGATGTGATGTGACTACTGCAGCGGTTTAGAGAGTAGCTGCACGCTAATCTTTGCTGTTATGACCTCTTTCTTTCAGCCTGCTGCTGCTGGCTAGCCTTTATGGTGAACAGTGAAGCAGCTTCTAAGTCTTCCCCTGCCAGTATATAGCCTGTCCATCGCCGAGACCCCCACCAGGCCTCCTTGTGGCCACACACTGAAACTGGGTGCTTTGTTTGCGGCGCCAGGCTAACTTTGGTGTTGGATCTCGGAGTTGCAGTGATCCCCAGAGGTTGTTTGTGGCCAGCCAGTGCCCTGCTGTCTTGCAGGTTAGTCTATTGAGACCAAGCCTATGGGAGCATGCCACTCTTAGAAAAAAAGGTACAAAAGCTGTCACTAGGGCGTGCAAAGAGTGCACACAAAGAGTGCATATTAGTCTCTCAAAAGGTACATGTTGGTACCAAAAGTGTACATATTAGAACCTTTTTGAAGGGTACCGTCCCAGTGACAGCTTTTGTACCTTAATTTGGACCTCTGAGAAAAAAGGCATGTGTTGAAAGCACACATTAGGCGGTCTTCTGACAGTTTGGAGTTCCGGCAGCCTCCTGCAACCATATTGTAGGACTTGTCGTCTTTGGTCACCCTTGCCACCTGGATATCCCACACTATGGTGAAGATGGGGCTACCGGGGGCTATGGCACTCTAAAACCTTTTCTTTGCGCAGGTGTCCACCTCTGACCACGGTGTACAATACTCTGATCTTATATTCGGTTGAAGTCTGGCGGTGATGGGGTATTTGGTGACTGGAGCAGGGAAGAATGGCCTGGAAGCTTGACCCTTCACGGCAGTGGAACGGGGGATATATGGTCGCTGGCAGCTTGGATTGATTGGCTTCTGAATGCTTTCAGCAGACCCCTATTTAGGGGCCGCACTGCTCACCCTACAGGGGAAGGGCCTAACAATTGCCCACTCTATTATCTCCTGGGTAGGTTACCACGACCTACTGGGAATGCCATCTTGTGGGAATTGGGAATTCACCTCTTTCATATTGGCGACGTGGAATGTCAGGACTAGTGAGGGTATAGTGAGGAGGGTAACAGACCTCATAAGAGGACTGCACTGATATTGCACCCCTTAGCGAGACAAGGCTCCTAACTACATGCAACTAACCCTCAACCAAATCCTAATCCTACCCTAACCCTATAGCAAGTACATGTAGTTGCTTAATATTACTGAGTACTTAAATATATAATTACATTGTAACAATGACACCTTAAAATAAAGTGTAACCCTACGGCAATATCCGAAATCCTTGTCCTTGTGGGGACATTTTTTGGTCCTCATGAGGAAAACAGCTTATAAATCATACTAAGTGTTTTTGTTTGTTTGTTTTTGTTTCTTTGAAAATGTAAAAATGCTGAAAGTTTTGTGTGATGGGTAGGGTTAGTGTAAGGAGATAGAGTATACAGTTTGTACTGTCAGTGCCGTCGCAGGTGGGGTGCGAGGCCCTGTGCGAACTTGAAATGCGAGGCCCTGCTCTTTGATGTGGATGCTCAATTGCGCATGACACACGGACGTAGCTGTTCTAGTTCTATTGCACGCATAACCTCGCTGCAATACGTTTTTATCAAGTAAAATAATACAGCATAATCATGCACATAGTCTCAGAGTCAGCTATGACTTTTTGCTATTTATTTCAGAGGGAAAAAAATCAAATGTGCAACGAGCGGCTTTACATCAAGTCAGCTCGAGAATTTTCATGTGAATATATACATAGATCCGCCTATGTTAAAACGTGTATTTTAATGGTCCAGTGGAAGAACTTTCGCCTATCGTGTCAGAGGTTTTCGGTTCTAATCCGCCCTCGGATAGTATTTTTTTTCGTATAGTTTTTTCCCTCATCAAAACCGATTATGTTCATCAGTGATTGTATATCAAGCAGGGACACATTTGTGTGCATTATGTTTGGTGATTTCACCAGAACGAAGACAGTATTCGCAACGGATTGAAGCGCGCGTCCGAGTGAAGTTAGTGCGGTGTGTGCGCGAGCCACACGAGAAAACACTGTATCCGCCCACTGATCGCAGCGGCAACGAGCACTTTGATCACTTGATTTAAAAAAAACATTTCAGCGCTAGATCATCTCTTATTTAAAAAACGAACGAAATGAATGCTCTGCCAGTTAACTGGAGATGTTTTATTTGTAGAATTGTTATATTCGTGCCGCGAGATGTTTTAAAAAGTGGTGGGGACAACAACAAAAAAATATGTAAAAAATAACAAAAAACAAAAAAACAGCAGGATTGCGAGGCCCCCTAGTGGCGCGAGGCCCTGTGCGGTTGCACAGTTCGCACAGTCTATGCGACGGCTCTGTGTACTGTATAGAAACCATTACTTCTCCAGAAAGAGTGTGTGCGTGCGTGTTTGAGAAGAACCATGGTGGATATCCGCATTAAATGCATTTGTATGTTCTCTCTGATGGATGATTGCCATCTGGGAGCAGTAAAATGCTTTAATTTATGAGTACATCTCATTTGCAATATTTGCTCTGTAAAAGCTGAGTGCTTTACTATGATTGTTCTGTAAATCACTTGTTGATAGTAGTGGAAAAGGCTGTCTCGTGTTCTATTGCAGAATTCCTTGTGTCATTGATTTCAGATTAAGTGACAGATGGCATAGAAAGCAAGTTCACATCCATTCAGTGACCAGCACAGCCTGCAGAATAACAACATTGTCAGCTAGACATGTCACCAGTCACTCTTTGTATTGATTGTAGTTGCCATTAGCCTATTTGCAACTTTGCAAACTGAAGGAAGAGACACTTGACCATAGCATAGATCACTGCAGATTCGTAGCTTTACATGTACATGTACACTACTATTCAAACGGTTGGGATCAGTATGGATTTTTTAAAAGTTTTTGAAAGAAGTCTAACCAAGCCTGCATTTATTTGACAAAGAAATGCAGTAAAAACAGGAATACTGTGAATTATTATTATTATTTAATATGAATTCAAATAACCTTTTCATATTTTAATGTATTTTAAATTTGTATTTATTCCTGTGATGACCAAGCTCATCATTACTTCAGTTTTCAGTCACATAGTCCTTCAGAAATCATTTTAATACTGATTTGCTGCTCAAGAAACATTTCTTCTTATTATCAATGTTGAAAACTTTTGAGCTGTTTGAGAAAACTGAAAAATTCAGGATTCTTTAATGACTATAAATTGAAAATCTTTTGTAACATAATAAATGGCTTTATTGTCATTATTGGTCAATTTCATGAATCCTTGCTGAATAAAAGTATTTATTTCATTTATTTTTACATTTGAACTTTATTAACCCTTAAACTGGCAACATGCACCACAATATACATACTCTTTAGTCTCTTGTTGGAGGAATGAGAAAGATTTGTTCACCCAATCCTGCTATTATTATGATAGTTGAGTCTGTTTTGAGTATGTGGGTCATATGACTTCAAATTAAAAAAAAGTATTGTGCTCCTTTTGTCAGCCTGACCTAAAACGGTTCACCAATGGTACTAGACATTCTGACATTGTAGAAAGTAGTTATAATTTATCTTACTTTTATTTTGTGTAAAAAAAACCTGCTAATGAACCTTAATGTTAACCTTAGTTAATGCATTGTGAACTAACACGAATATATTTTTAACTTGCATTAACAAAGATGAATAAGTTCTGTGAAAATATATTGCTCATTGTTATTTCATGTTAGTTAATGCATTAACTAATATTAACAAATGAGACCTTAGTGTAAAGTGTTACCAATAAATCTACAGGTTTGTGTTGTAGAATAAAATGTGAAAGCGTATTATGTTAACCACAGACGTAATATACTCTTAAATCAGAAACCATAAAAGTCCTGAGGGAAAGAACCCTCCCCCCAGTAGATATTTTGAAGAATATTGTATTTTGTTCTGTGTTGGTCAGTGAAAACGGATACAGTGAGGTCAGCCTTTATTTGACAAAAAAAAAAATTGTATAACCGTTGAAAGGGAAGTGTCCAGGAAAGATCTGAGAAAGTACACGGGCTGCTAACAAAATGAACATGATGTCCTCAGTAAACAGGAAGTGAAGGAACAGTTCAAGCAGAAGTAGAGTGTAAGTCAAGAGGGGTTGTATTGTCCGGTATCCCATCTCTGTTGTTCTATTCATGGACATCATAAACACCTGAACTGTAGTGGAACGCTGTACTGAATTTCTAGCAGCTGTAAGGAGGTGTAGAAAGTGCCAAGCGCTCCTCGTCTCATGCTGTTTTTGAGTGACTCCTCTTGTTGCGCATTGCTATTTGTTCAAAGCCTGATTAAAAAAAAAAAAAACTGATTAGCTCAGGAACTTTGAACTCTCATTTCATCATTTCTTCATTTCTCTGCTTGGTCTATTGTGTTATCTGTAAGACAAGTTCCTTAGTTCATTATCTTTCTGATAGATGTCCGTCGTTCTCCCTCATGTGACCTTTGAATTTTTGTTGACAGAACTGACACTTGCCCTATTGGGTCAGTGCTGTTTTGTTACGTTTGATGATCATGTATGTGTTTTTTGTCTTGCAAACATAAATATTCAATTTTCTGTGGTAAACTGAATGTCACCAAGTTTACAAGCGGACTAAGATTGTTTTGTCAAAATTGCAAGAAGGACTTGTGATGGACTTGGAAGCATCAGAATGGCATGAAAATTATAAATAAATTATTTGCCTTAGTAAGATAACTTTTCTTTAAAAAAATAATATTTTCTTAAAATATTGATTTTATTTGTGCCAGGAAACATATTGGCAAGGCCAATGGAAATTTCAACTATAGTTCTCCGACTGGGCCAGCAGGGGAAAAAAACACCTTATTATTGAGCCTATTTTTTTACATGAACCGTGATCCAGAACCAGACTTGATGCTTGGTGAGTCCTAATGTTTGATATCAGTGTGTGTTTGCATTTCAGCAACTTTTAGTGTGTTGTTGTCTGATGATAAACTGGGAAAGAAAGAACTGACTTGTTTGTGAATCAAGGCTTTCTGATCTTTTTTGAATGGGCCTAAAATCCACAATGCATCACTCACAAAAGCTTGTTGAATAGACCATTCAGAACTTGCATGTGGTCATGTACCTCTGCAGGATTCAGACCTGCGTTCCCTTGCATGTCACATGGATCAGCACCCTCCAGGCATCAGGTGACACAAACACACATCTGTTGTTATCTTATGCCTTAGCACTGCATTTATTTAACAATGCATTTGACTGTATCATGTTGTTGGTGTAGTAGTCAGTGTAATTCTGTGAACTGCCATAGGGGGCACTATCCTTTTGGCAGATTAACCCTTTAATGTCCTTCAGGATCTGAGGGAACAATGCACTTCCTATTAAGCCATTTATCTGTTATTAGTGATGTCAATGCAGGATTTAATTTATTAAATCCTTACCATGGCGTAAATTTGTGGAGGTATTTTTTTATAGAAGACACTTACAATCTGTGTTTGTGAGATATGTTGTGCGCACTGTCATGATAAAGCAAATTGGTGAATCTGTCATATTTTAGGTGCAATTATAGGTGATTCTCTACAGAGACAATTTTTGTTATGCTGGTTGAAAGTCTCCTCATATCCTGATAGCAATCATTATGTTAAGCGGTCTAAATGTATTTTTATAAATATATATCGTCTGTGGAAGGTGTAGGACGATAAAATGGTTGTTCAATCATTGCATTCAGTCCGAATGAAATGAAAGCATGCGTTTGCATACCACTGCGCAGCCTGTTCACACAGACATCGTAAAGTATGTCTTCAGCGTGTTCACGTACGCTGTGCAGAGTGCAGACAGAGCGAGAATGGCAGGCAAACAGTCGTTTACATTCGTTATTGTAGTACTGTTACTCACTAAGTAAACGCTTCTCACCAGTGAATGATACGCGATGTAATCCAATAACATTGTCTCTGGTCATCTCGCTTCTGGTCTGTGCGTGTTCATGTGTTTTGGTGGAGGCGTGGCTTTGGAAGGCGATTTGCTGTGAGGGTGCGAATGTATGCTTTCAATGCTAGCAGGCTAAAGTTAGCATTTCCCAGATCACCTATTGCACCTTTAAATGCTCATAATAATGTGACTTGTATGTGAACATGCTTTAAAATTCCTGACAACTTGAGTCTTGCAGATGAAATCCAGTCTCAACTTGTTTGAGGTTTTAGAACGCTGGGGGCTTCGAATTTGATCGTAGGTTTGGTTTGTTCTGTACGGTACTGAATGTGAAGCACATACTCTGCTGAAGGGTGAAGTGTATGGTCTTCATCAGATAGCTATGACGTCACAGCTGATCTTCTTCATTGCTAAACCCTATTCCCTTTTCACCTCCACAGGTGCTCTAATGAATTCATCTTCCATCTCATCTATAAACCAGTATACTTCAGTGCCCACAGCGGCCTTCACTGACTAATCCTCAGGCAGGTGGTCACCAGACACACAGCAGCAGCCAGTCAATCATCCAGCAAAACCAGCCAAAGATAAGCTGCAAAACGAGAAAACAGACACAATTGAAAACATACATGTGGGTTCACACATACATATATTCACACTGTAATAAACGATGATCAATAAGCTATGACAATTTTTTTTTTATATTGCTTTAACTAAGCAAAAATAAGTTAAGCAAGTTATACAAGATTCAACAAATTTTTTCAAGTCAGTTTAATGTCATTTAAGTTGAAATGACTTAAACATCCAAGTTGATTGTACTTAAGTGTCAGACAGCACCTTTTTTTTACAGTGCATAATAAATGGCATACAATTATATAATTTCTATGATAATGCTCCCAAAATGGCAATAATCTGCATGTCATGTAGCACAGTGTAGAAAACTTTGGGAATATGCCCACACAGATTATAAACCCAGCTAAACTATTCACATTTAAAGTCACAATGAAATCAAAATTTGGAAAATCTTTTTTTAATGGAATATTGCAGTATTTATTATGTAGTATGCATGCAAAAAATATTTAATTCTTGTTTTCTCATAATATTTATTCACGATAACTTCCTCTCCCTCTTGCAACGACATCTCTTCTCTTCTCTGATGATTTGTTTACTGCATGGCATGAGGGTGGGACAGTTAGTCATGTCACTCACATGAGATCACAGAAATAGCAAACAACGATTCAATCAATGATTGTAAGTGACCACTCTGTCAAATGACAAATACTGTCCGATCACCACATGCTTTACAAAATCCAGTCCGCCAGCTGGCCCAACAGCTGGCCGTTGTAAAAAATTTATATTCTCTAATGATGGCACTATTCTTACAACTCACTGCACATCATAGGGCCACCTGTCATGGTTACAGTGGGACACTATATAGGCTACTACTTACACTATATACACTTTATACTGGATGTGTGCTGTGCATAATTTAGCAGAGCAGCTAACAGGTTAACAGTCTTTGTGCTGTTTGCTGACAGAGTGGTTTCATGTAATGTTGTATTGCCATATGAAGAATTCAAACTACCTAGAAATAATATATGGGTAATAATGTGTATTGGGTGATTCAAAGGGTGTTTTATTGCTTGAAAAAACTGAGTTTGAGTCTCGGCTTAAGATCCTTTCCTGGTCCTGTTCACCTCTTTCCTTTTCCAATACGAATGAACGATTCAAAAAAACAAATAAGTGTCGCCTTCACAGTGCTGTATCATGTAAATCAGGTTGCATTTACACTGTAAAAAAAAAACGTCACATCTTTTTCTCACGTCACATCTGACCGATCAGATGTGTTCCACATAGATTTGATTTTTTTTTTTTTTTGTGCATGTGATCTGAACAACTTTTAATACACAAACAGCAGCTAGAAAGATGTTTTCTGTAGTAGGCCTTCCGCCTATGTGTATTAGAAATTACGACTAAGACTATTTACAGTGTATCATATTAATACAAATTTGAAGTCGGTTAAGCACAGCATTTTCACTGTGTAGTGAACATTTTTTATTATTTTTTTCACATTCTTTAGCATAGCCTATACACCTTAGCTAGCTATATGTTTTTAAACACAAAATGTGGAAAAGTGAATAACAGATGCTCTACCTAAAATAACTGGCTTACTGTAGGCTAATACATACCTATAATATATATCCTACAATAAAAAGCTGCCTGTAAGACAAGAGAAATCAGTCTTGTCAGAAGTTAAATGTCATAGCCTCCGGGAGGTGTTTTGCTTGGCGCATGAGGGAGAAAGATAAGTGTGTGAGAGAGAGAGAGAGAGAGAGAGAGAGAGAGAGAGAGAGAGAGAGAGAGAGAGAGAGAGAGAGAGAGAGAGTGACTGGCTGTGGACCGAGGATCCGTTGTACACTTCTAGAGAATGTAGTATGACCACGGAGCACATCACGTTGGAGTGCAGCGCGGTGGATTTGCTTGAGCTGGCAGCATGGACGCTTTTATCCTGATTAAGTAACGGCCGGGCAAACGACAGACAGCCCTACGTAGCACCTCACAGCCGGCATTGAGCAAGAAGTCAAGGGCAATCTAACGATAAAGGGACAGGACGCCGGCTAACTGTTTATTTAGAAGTGCTGTCGAGCATAAACGAAACATCTCCTTCCTGGAAAAGAGCTCGTGCTGAATCACACAGCACCGCAATGCGAATGTCGAGCGAAGAGCCGCTTAAACCAGCACAACTGCACTTAACATGGGCGAAAATAGAGGAATTAACCGCCACACAGACAGCTGAATCGCGAGAAATGTTTTCTGTTCCCCTTCTGAAGTAAAGCACCGCCGTGAGACAGCGCGATATGGCTGTTTTCGAGACCATCTAGTAATATACATGCGGTGCATCTTTACATGAGACAGCACGCGATAATCTAACCGATGAATTATGTAATGTTACGGCGGAGCATGAATTATAGCGAGTGGTGACGCTCGGTTTCAGAGACCGGCCGGTGCGCGACCGTGTCCCACATGACCTACTTTTCAAAAAGCTTTAATGCAGGAGAGATGCAGCCGCAGTGAGAAACAAACGAGACCGTCAGCACTGAAAAACAAGCTCACTGTTTGCTCACATGTGTGACCGAAGTCGTGTGGACCTCAGGTGACATGAACGCCACGGCCGGATCGCTCACTTGGAAGACTTGATCGAGAGCCATCACCTCAGCTATTGTTGTCTTTTTGTTGTTTTTAAATGATTCTACCACGCTGATAACATTCAAGACTTGAACTAACGGAAAAAAAGGGACCCTGGAGCCATTGACCTTTGCACTTGCAACAGCATCGGATTATTTATTTCTGCTGAGACCACAGTCATTTCAATATTTCAATACTGTTTGGATTTATATTGAGCTTTGGGATTTTTTTCTTAGCCAAGCTAAGATCTGCACATGAACTCGATAAATGCTTCTAAAGGAAGCATTACAATGACAATTGTGTCTCTGTGATGTCATCATACAGTTTGATAACTATAAGCCTTATGTAAGCAATACTAGTTATTTAATGACTACCTGCAATAGTGTAGTGCTAGCTATAGGCTACATGTAAGCTCAGGATATATTGCTATTGTTAATTAGTGAATTTATTTTTCGGTCCAATCATGTGGTCATTGCCCTTAGTACGTCACACTGACGTTCCACAGAGAGTGACTGAGAGCTTCATTTTGTCTGGTTATCGCTTCCCTAACTACAGCCTGCGGCAGTGCCTAGCCTCCGCTTTTTGTCCCACCAATGAGACTGGAAACTTCTGGACACACTTTCTTCCCATCTTTGTGTTCGCCTTCCACTTTTTGGAGGTGTTCACGTGGGAAGGAGCGCCAGAACCTAGCAGTCCATTTTTCTACCCCTTCTGGAACTACTTCCTGGGGGTGTTGTACCTGCTGCTAGCCAGCAGTCTGGCTCATCTTCTCAACTCCATGTCCCTCATCATTCGTGAAATCTGTTTCTTTGTAGACTACGGAACTATCAGTGCGTATACGGTGGGTTCCTCGCTGGCATATTACTACTACATCCATCCTCAAGCAGGAATACCAGAGATTGGATTCGGGGGCCAGAACAATTCCCAAAGGGAGAGACTGAGCACTGATGAAGAGGCTTGGAACTCTGCATCTTCTCCCACTCTGTTCCAGGTATTCTTTGAAAGCCTGTACATCCCATCCACTTGTCTGGTTGCTATCATATGCGTTGTCACCTGCTGCAACACCAGACAGCGCTGGCGGAAGTACCGCTATGCTGTCCGCACCCTCGTCTTCCTCCTTCCGTTTTTCATCTCCTCCGCTCCCGTCTTCTACCGTCTCCTGAGTCCCTCCGCAAACTCCGCGTCATCCTCCTCCCCTCATGTGTGTTCTACCATGGCTGCCTTCTTCTACCGCCACTGCTTTTGGCTGGTGGTATCTGCCATCTTCAATATCAGTAAGATCCCAGAACGTTTGTCTCCGGGGAACTTTGATATCTGGGGTCACAGCCATCAGTGGTTCCATTGCTGCACTTTCCTCTCGATTTTGGATGAGCTGCAGATGATCAAAGTGGAGGTGCGGGCTCTGCTTCTCAACCCAGCGTTGGTACTATCATCTGTAATGCCACCTAGACTCCCTGGCCCAACACTCTGGTCCACCTATGGGGTCATGGTGCTCCTGCAGGGGTGCATAGCGAGCGTCATAGCCTTGTTTGGCTGGCAGGCATATCAGATCTTCGCACCAGAGCAAAAAAAGCTTAAGGGACATTAGGAACCACCATGACGTTCTGGTCAGGTTCAAAGCTCTCTGTAGGCATTTGGACTTTTTTTTTTTAAACAATGTTATTACAATGTTGATTTCTGCTGTGTAAACTGCTGTCATTTCAATCATTTTAAAGGGTTAGTTCACCCAAAAATGGAAATTATGTCGTTAATTACTCACCCTCGTGTCATTCCTAACCCGTAAGACTTTCGTTCATCTTCAGAACACAAATGAAGATCTTTTTAATGAAATCTGTTATAATGAAATCTTAAAATAATGAGCGCTCTCTGTAGCTCCATTGACAGCTACGCAACAACCACTTTCAAGCACCGGAAAGGTAGTAAAGACAGAAGTAATCCAGTGGTTTAACCTCTATTTTATGAAGCCACGCGAGAAAAAAACATAATTTACCACTTTATTTACAAAATATGAATCTCCATCTCGCGTTCACGAGAGCACACTGCGTGTTGTGTTGACGCGAGAGCAGGCATTGATACTTTAATGATGTCTTTACTACCTTTCTGGGGCTTGAAATGCTCTCAGATTTCATTAAAAATATCTTAATTTGTGTTCCAAAGATGAACGAAGGTCTTACGGGTTTGGATCAACATGAGGGTGAGTCGATCCCTTTAAAAGGGATGACCACCCAAACATGAAAATTGTGTCATTAATTGCTCACCCTCACGTTGATCCAAAACTCACATGGTTTTCTTTCCTTTGCAAAGCACAATAAATGTAAACTTTTTATGAACTTTTAAACTGCAAATAGGCCATAAAGTTAGCATGAAATGTATGCATATGATTACTAGTATATTCCAAGTCGTCTTCTCTTTGTATGATGAACAGATCAAATTGTAAGCTTGTAAAATCAAAATACTGAGTCATTGGCCAGTGGTCCAACATATTTTAAAACAGTCAAAGCATTCTTTAAAATATCTGTGTTCAGTAAATGATGGCAGAATTTTCATTTTTGGGCAAACCCCATTCAAGTTTGGTATGGCCATTGAAAAAAAAGTTCTCAACAGGCATTATTTAACAAAAACTGTGACACTTTCAGCAGGTTTCATTGTAAAGACTTTCGAGAGAGGCTGTTTTTTGTTGTCGGGTGGTCAAAGTCCTTGCCGCTCTGTAATCAGCTGACTCTGCCACATTTGCTCCCCAGGGACTGTATTGTTGAAACTATGTTTGGGTTCCAGAATGTTCTCATAAGTCTCACTCAAGAGGGATTTAAAATGACGCATTATTGAGTTTTTACTAGGACAACTTACATTATAACAGTCTCCATTGAAATTCTCTATGTCTGTGTCTGTCTATCTAGCTTTTTCTCTCATCCGCCCACTTACATTTCCTCCCTCTTTTTAACAAACCCTTTAAACAGGAAATGCAGACAAACACAAAGAGCTTCAGCCAAAGTGTTTGAGGCTAAGGGAAATGAGAGGGGTGGGGTTTAGTGCCGCTTTACACCACAAACGACACAACCTTTCACAGTTTTAAATGAACATTGCATTTTGACTTTATCATTACTATCAGTTATAGACCTTAATTAAGATGTGACAGCATAGGTGGTAACACAAGATTTCAGTTGAAATACTGTATACTGTAACTATGCATTGCTATTGATTGTATACACTTCTCAATGACTTGACATTTGGTTGAAGGCCTTGGCAGGAGGACAGAAAGGTGAAAAATTAAGCCATATTGTTGAAAAACATATCAGCAAGTACTGTTTTTACTGGAGGCCAGTTTTGAGGACACAAAAATGTCTGTGGTAGATATTATCGTTATTAACTTCAGTTATACAGCCTTGAGTTGTCACTGGTTGAATTTCCCTTCAACCAATCAGACGCTTCGAGCAAGTGGTGCTCTTATGAGAGCGTGTGAAACGTGCAGGTTATTTAGTCCGAGAGTATGGTGTGGTCTTACAAATTTGTGAATTTCCGTGTGAACGTGTCTTTCTGTGTCTGTGAATGACAAATTGAGGTCATTGATGAATCAGATGTTGTAGCTGTCAAAAACGTTTTAATGTCTCTTATTTTCAAAGTCAGGCAGGCCGAATAGTTGCAATAGGTGTGACGACATATTCATGTATTTTGTCATTCATTATTCATTAATAACTTTGTAAAGCCTCATACTTCATACTATTTGTATTCTTTGATGAGATTGTTGCACAAGCGTAGAATTAAAATCTAGACAGATTATATGATTTGCACAAACGTTTCTGCGCTAATCTGTGATCTTGAAAGGGAACCGATGTACATTTTTATCATGTTTTAACATTGTCTACAAAATTGGACAACTTTTTCAAATCGGAAAGTTACAGCATTGTTGGACCGTCCCTATCATGCAGCTCTGACATGTTGCTGTCCTTTTGCGAACACCTCACATCTGTAATAAAGTATATGCAGTTATACTCTACAGATCAAATGTACAGACTAGACCTTATCAAATATATGCGCTCTGGAGAAAACACCAAAATATGAATATTTAATAAGCGTGTTTAAAACAGGTTGTGTAGAAATTCTAGTTCTAGAAGAGTTTGTCTGGAACAGTTGTAGTTCTCAGGGGAGAAGATAGATTATATTATTAATGCACTGGAAACTTTGCTGTATGCCCACTGCTGGAGTGTGAATATAATCATGGTTTACTTCTGTAGATCATGCTAATATAGGCTTGAACACGAAACTTGAGAATATAACATATGATGTAATGTATATTAATATATATGGGTTTTTGTTCTGTTTCAACTGTATCAAGAGATGAAAACTAGAGATCAATAAATTGAAATGGTAAATCACCTCTGTAAATGTTTTTTTTCCATCATTATTTTATTCAAATGTGACCCTGGTTTTTCCCCTCATTAGTTTATTCATATGTCACATGGGCCATTTTTATGAAATTGAGATTTATACATCATCTGAAAGCTGTCCATTTATGTTCGCGCTTGTGCTGCATATATTTACTAAAATTATATATTTACGGTAGGAAATTTACAAAATATCTTCATGGAACATGATCTTTACGTAATATCCTAATGATTTTTGGCATAAAAGAAAAATCTATCATTTTGACCCATACAATGTATTGTTGGCTATTGCCACAAATATACCCGTGCGACTTGTGACTGGTTTGAGTTCAACATTAAGCTGAGAAGTCCTTTGAGAGCAGGATGTAATGTCAACATTTCCAGGTTTGCAGGTGTATTTGCCTGTATTTGCATATCCGTGTGTGTGTGTGTGATTGACGAATGCTAAGTAACAGGAGCGGCTGGGACTCTTATGTCACAAACCCCCCCCCCACCCCCACCCTGTACCTGTGTCTGTCTGCTTCTATTGTATATACATGCTTTACAAAATGAAACATCAAAACACAAGCATTTATCCAGGATATGCAGCAGTGACCTCAGACAATAGTGGTAGACAATAGTGTGGGGCAGATACCTCGAATGTAAAAGTGAAAGGAACTGAGGAATACATTTTCCGTTGCTCTCTGTTTTGGCTCTTTTCCAGCTCACTGCAGACACTAAACACAGCACCTCGTTCGAGAAGTGTCCACTTGATGGAGACATACAGCTGTTTGTTTTCTCTTGGCCTGGAACACTTAGTTCAAGGAGGAAATCCTTTGTGGCTTTTTGCACCTTGTTGTCAAAACATACATGCCATGACATGCTTGTTTTTACAGATGCTGTAAGTAGTCAACAGTGGTGTGATAAGAAAAATTACATACACTACCCTTCAAAAGTTTTTTGTTCACTCAGTTTTTTTTTAAATAATTTTTATTCAGCATGGACACATTAAATTGATCAAAAAGAGACGACACTTATAGTTTTCTATTCCAAATAAATGCTGTTCTTTTGAACTTTCTATTCATCAAATAATCCTGATTAAAAAAAGTATCATTGCTTCCACAAATATATTAAAATGCAACTGTGTTCAGCATTGATAATGATAAGAAAAAATGTATTGAGCAGCAAATCATCATATCAGAAGGATTTCTGAAGGATCATGTGACACTGAAGACATTAAAATAGAAAAAAGTAATTTTCTGTATTTTTATCAAATAATGCTGAGAATAAGAGACTAACCACAAACTTTTGAAATATAGTGTAGTTATGAATAACATTTATTGTTTAGTATTATTCTGCAAATAATACACTTATCAAAGACTATACAAGAAGAAAAAAGTTATTTATGATTAAAACTCAAAATTTTGATTCAAAACATAATTCAGATATGTTTTACCATCTTTAATTAAAGGAGCATTATAATTTATAGTGAATACATTGCCATATCAAAATGTTTGCATAGTACATTTAACAGACCTAATAAAACAAACACAATAATCATAAACTGTCAAATTTCACCCTGTACTTTATACCCTGAATATGACTGAAAGATTCTGTTATGACGCATAAAATACCACATATTTCTGAATCTTCGGTTCTCTTGGCATTAGAATATTGACTCTAACTCGTATATTGCGCCTCCAGTTATATAAAAAGATGCTAAATCCATATAAGGATTTAGTTTATTCAATTTGGCTTTTGCCTGCCTGACTTTGATGTTATGATTAAAATAAACCAGAGTGGGATTGTAGTCAGTGTTTGTGAGGTCAGCATGTTTTCTTTGCGAGGTTGGCCAGTGCTTTGTCATGCACTGTCTTATGCTGAAGGGCAAAGCTGGATGGGGTCAGAACGCCAAGGCCTTCGTCATTCACCTGGCCCATCAGCACATAGTTCACTCCTATGAAGTAAATTCATAATGATTATTAAACCATTAAGGTCAGTGAAATGTTCAAAAATACAAACCAGTGACACATTCTTAAATGTCGTACATGTAATAGAAAATGAGTCATGCAAGACTGCTTGTTTGTGTGTGTGTGTGTGTTCATGTTTTTCTATCCCGTTAGGGACTTCAAGCTGAATGTTCACAGACTCATGGAGACTTGTAGCCTAGAAATCTAGACGCACCCTAGAGGCAGCAAAAACTCTCTGTTGACTTTCGAGCTGGAAAAACCAAACTCTTGGTCAGGCCAATCACATCGTGTATAGAGTCGGTGGGCGGGCTTAACATAATGACGTCAGAGTTGTGACGGTTCCGTGTGAATTCCGTTTATGGTGAATTCCCTGCTACTTGAAAACAAAGAATGGCTGATGACGAACAGCGGTCTTTCGAATCGGCTTTGGCCGCGACTCTGGAGGACTTGGGGTTAAACTTTCCTTTGAGAAAAGAACAAAGAACGGCACTTAAGTCATTCTTAAAAAAGGAAGATGTGTTCGTAGTTTTGCCGGCCAGATATGGCAAAAGTTGAATCTATCAACTAACGTTAGCTCCGCTGTTGGGAAAACGCTCTGGTTGGTTGAAGCGCTGTCCTATTGCGTGCAGAGGGAATTTGAAAGACAGCCGTTTATCCCGCCCCTCGGATTGAGCCGTGTCTATGGTGAGTTGCCAGACCTAACATCTTGATGTAGGTCTGGCTTGCCAGGCTAGGAGACTTGTGTCACTGTGGGGACCTAAATTGAGGTCCCCATGACGAAACAAGCTTATAAATTATACAGAATGAGTTTTTCTGGAAAATCTAAAAATGCAGAAAGTTTAGTGTGATGGGTAGGTTTAGAGGTAGGGTTAGTGTAAGGGGACAGAATATACAGTTTGTACAGTTTAAAAACCATTACGTCTATGGAGAGTCCCCACAAAAATAGCGAACCGTGTGTGTGTGTTTCTTTCACCTTTATGCAGTGCTGGACACTTCATGCACGTAGCTGTCAGTGTGGCAGACGTGGTGGGTCCTCTTTTTCTCAGTTGAAGTCTACCTGCCTTATAGACCTTTATGACAGACACCTCAACTTTAGCACTGCCTTGAGATCCTGGGATCACTGATGTCACTTTACCAGTCAACACTGTTGGAGAGACAAACAGAGAAGTTGCTTCTTTTTCCAATTGCATGCTTCTGATTCCAATACAACAACAAAAAATCAACCAAAATTATTTCTTAGTAATAATTCATTATAAATATTTAACATTAAAGGAATGGAACATTAAACGTAATTATTAAAGTAATTAATAATAAAAAGATGAATATTGTTGTTATTATAGTTTTGCATCTTGACAGTTACAGTAGCTTATTTGCTGTAAGCACGGCTCTAAGATTTACTCCATCATTACGATGCGAACAGCCGGCTGCACTAGAAGCCTCACATCTTCCTGTGAGTCTGCAGAAAAGCCCCAGGGGCCCGTGTCTGTGACAGGCAATTAGGGGAGAATGAAGTAGACAGAAATAGCAGGATAAAAGAGACAGAAATGAAGCAACTCACCAAAATGACTGGGGCAGAAGCGGGTCAGGAGAGTGCCTATTCTCTTGCATGGTAGGGAACACAGTGGGTTACCCACTGGGACTTGAAAGAAACCGATAAAATCATAAACATAAACATGTAGTCTAGCACACGCAAGGGAAAACGAAATGTTGCTCTGTCACACATATAAGCATTTGTACCTGCTTTTGTTGTTTTGTTCCCAGGTTTTGCGATGGGATTGGTCTTTGGCTTTGGTGTTGGTTTGACGCCAGGCTTTACTTTTGGCTTTGTCGTGGTACTTGTTGGTTTTGGTTGAGGTTTAGTTGCGGGCTTAGGTGTGGGCTTCGTCGCAGGTTTTGGTGAGACTCTAGACCCAGATCTTGTTGCTGGTCTGACTGGTTTGGGCTTGGGTGCGGGCTTTGATCTTGGCTTAGGAGTTGGTCTGGGTGGTACAGGTTTAGGTGGTCTTGAGGGAGCTTTTGGTGTCGGCCTACTAGGCTTAGTTTTAGGTTTAGGTCTGGCTGGTTGAGTGGTGGGTTTAGTAGGTGTAACGTCGACTCTTGGCCCATGTGCTCTTTCCAGGCCAGCTGTGGGTGTGCGGGAGCTTTTGGGAATACTCCTGTAGTGAGCCATGAAGCCTGCAGCCGTCACACTCAGATCCGATACAAAGTGCACCAGCAACTCATTTCCATTGGTCACAACCACACTAGCAGAGATATAAAGAGCATTATTACAATTATTTCAAATAACAATTACAGAGTGCTGCAGGAATGATTCCTAAAACCCGGAAACAAGTTAGCCTTTTTGAACTTCCGGATCCATCGCCCCAAAGTCAATGGGTTTTATTGAATGTGTTTTTGGTTAAATGCCTGAAAAAAGTTCTGTGGTTAACACAAGCTCAAGATATTTTCATGTTTTATTTAATGACATAACATTTTAAGTGTTTACGTATCCTGAAACAAACCTGCTAAATGGGACTTCAAAGGTTGTAGGAGCATTAAACATCATCATACCAAACGGGTGCGTTTCCCAAAAGCATTGTTAGCCAACTATGGTCGCAAGTTCCATGGAACTCTATTGGTAATGTCGGAACTTGCGACCATAGTTGGCTTTGGGAAACGCACCCCAGGTAAACGTATCTACGCACTCGTCCACTTTTATACTCTCGTTGTGATTATACTTGTGCATTTGCAAACTTTTCTAACTCAAATGTTCCAACTTGTAGATTTTAAATAAAGATGGAAAGAGTTGTTGGAAGCTTAGTGGTGGTGATGTTGAAGTTGTGTGACTGTGGCATAGCCACTTTAGCTTGCCGATTGTATTTAAGCTTCAAATACAAGTTGTGTTTATTTTTTTTAATTATCTTAATGAACAGAACGTGTAAGAATCATAAACTTTTGTTGGTCATGGAGCTTACTTTCTGCAATAATCCAAAAGCCAATGGAAAAATCATACTGGCTTTTTGTTAGCCATGGAAACCATGGTGATGCTTCCGGGCTGGCCTACAAAAATATGCCATCACTGCAGAACTCTCTAGATTCAATTATTTCTATTATAGCAGCAGTCTTAGAGGTGCAGTCAGACATTTCTGTTTTTGTTGTTTATATGTTTAGTCATTGCATCCTAACTCATGTGTTTTTTTTAAAACATCTTACACCATTAGTGTTGTGTTTTTAGGGTAGCATGTCCTAACAAAATCTCAAGACATCTTGCTTCATTCCGCTACACTCGGTCCATATGTTTTTGGACACAAGAACATGTTTTATGTGAGCCCTCTCTATAAGAAACACATCTAAATGGGATCTGATGAATCTGAAAAAAGCACAATTACACACGGATTCCTTAATATTGATTATCTGAATATTGAGGCAACCAACAGTCCATTTTTAAGATATGTTGCTTTGCCCTTTATGTTATGTTACGTTATGGCAGTTGTCTTGGATTTATGCTGCCACCTAGTGGCGTGGATGCAGCATCATGCAAAGCAATAGTTTTTGGGTATTGTGCTATTAGCAGTCAACCAAAATTCATTTAATGATTGAAAATGTCCATAAACAGAAGTGATCTCAACATGTTGGCAGCCAGCTCCTTGTAAAATAAAGCAGCTTTTGTTAAGCTATAGGACTGGATCAGTTAGGTGAACATAATCTTAAACATATTTATAAGAACTACCCTAGTGATAAAAACCTATACCAAAATGTATTTAAAATACATTTCTTTCATACTAAGCATACCACAAATCCATTAACATATTTACTGACATATCACTTGAGACTTACTGATATAAATATAATTAAACTTTATTTGGAGTTCTTCTTTATTGCACAATGCACACTTCCTAATATTAAGCCTTAAATGTGTTTAACATCACTATTAGTAAAGGATAGCATGATCTATGTATAATATCAGTTTTTAAATGCAAGATTTAAGATCTGTGAAACCAGGGGAAAGAGTTTAACAGGTTTTAAATAGGCCTATACTTGAAATTGAAACCGTGACAAGTGCAGCTCATACTGTTACCACGTTCAAAACCGTAGCTCCTTCCCTTGACCTTCGAGGACACCTTTACTGATCAGCAGGTTCAGTATGATTAGTGGTAGATGTAGGGCTTTAGGGATAGGGATCAGTAAGGTCCCAATAAGGCAGCTTCCAATTATGATTTAATATGTGATTATTACATACTGTTTTATAATGTACTACAATACTCTTGAGGTGCAAATAGTATTTGCCACATTTTGAGCTAAGTATAAATAGCATCTAACACTATTTACACTTTACAGTGCAATGAAAATACTTAATATCCAACATTATCAGCACTTGAATAAAGGGCTTCATGGACCTTCCCTGTGTCCTAATTGGGAAGCACATTCTTCCACTATAGCTTCCCTTAGGATGACTGACCTTGCAGAAAACAACAACATCCTTTTCCTGTGTAGATAAATTACAAAATACTCTGTCCTTAGAATGAAGTTTGAAGGACTCAGTGTTGTAGTGTATGAATAGAGTTTGTACTCACTCTGGAACCGTATCTCCACAGAATTTGCCAATACGACGAGAGTCATCAGTCTCTCCCCCGTTGAACAGGGCCACGTAGTCATAACGACAGTATGTGTCTAATTCCAAGTCCAGCTTCTCAAACTTAACCTCAATCACCTGGGCACACACACACACACACACGTTGTTTTTTCATGTTTTATGGTGACCTTCCATAGACATAATGTTTTTTTTACTGTACAAACTGTATATTCTCTCCTCTTACACTAACCCGACCCATAAAGCTACCCATCACAGAAAACTTTCTGCATTTTTACATTTTCAAAAAACACCACCATTTTAAAAGCTATTTTCCTCATGCGGACCAACAAATGTCCCCACAAGGACAATGATTTTGGATATTGCCATCTTTGTGGGGATATTTTTTCCTCATAACGTAGGGTTTATAAGGACAAAACGATTTTAATACTGTACAAAGGGTATATTCTATCCCCTAAACCTACCCATCACAGAAAACTTTAGGCACTTTTACATTTAAAAAAACCACACACATCACATACTATGATTTATAAGATCCCTTACAAAAAATAAGTATACTTCAGGTTCATTTAGTAAATCATATTGACCCCTGTGGTCAATAATTGTATCCCTTAAAACGAATCTTTGATCACCAAAATGACATATTTAAACTTTTTTTTTTCATGCCTTAAAATTGCTTGAATGTAACTCTACACCCTTGCTTCATTTAGTATATGCGGTTCTATGAATATGCAAATTAGCCCCGCCTCCATTCACTCGCATCAGCTCAGAGTTTCACTAGTTGAAGATCACACGTTGACATGATTGGTTACAAGGTAGTTTGTGACGTCAGATACACCAGCAACATATAAACGACAATAAAAGCTTGATTTTCACCACAGGGGGACTTTAAGTGAAGTTCAAGGCTGTGTTTAACTCCACATTTAGACATACACTCACAAACTTCCCTTCGGGGGAATCCCTGCCATTTGACATTTTGAATCCCCGCCATTTTGAAGTCTCAAGTGAGAGAGGAAAGTTCATTTGGACAGAACCTCGACACTGAGGGAGCGAGTCTACCCCCACTCCACACAATCTAGTGTATGATATTGGAGTTATTTAGACATTTAACCGCATAATAATTGTAGCTACCTTAAAGGAGAACTCCGGTCAATTTTAACATTGAGCTCATTTTTTTGTACATTTGGAGTGCTGTCAGTACAGAGAACAACGACAAAAATCGGTGTTGCCTACACCGTGTTATCCTCGTTTTAAAATTTGCACCCTGTTGACTTCAATGGGGGAGGTTTTAAACCTGCTTTTAGCCTCTTAACATCCTTGATGTGTCATTACAAGTGCACAGGTCATGTGAGTGATTCCTTCTGAGTGAACGCGGCTGAATCTGACTACAGTAGATGTGAAAGAAATATATAAAAAATGATGTTTATTCAGCCAGCGCACATACCTGTATTTACATCCTGTTTTCGGTCGAAGTCCACAGTAATCGATTGTCGAGTTCACGCGCGTGATCATAGGTACTAAACCTATGCGCGTGAACTCGACAATCGATTACTGTGGACTTCGACCGAAAACAGGATGTAAATACAGGTATGTGCGCTCCAAATGTACAAAAAAATGAGCTCAATGTTAAAATTGACCGGAGTTCTCCTTTAAGCGGACTGTTTTTTTTTAACACATTTATAGTTTATTGTATGATTATCATTTTTGTTTGTGTAATTTTTTTCATTTTCTGCAACTGCCCAAGCATACATGCAGGCCTATAGAATGGAAAGTAAAACAATTTTTTTTAAATAATAAATCAGCTCCATTGCGGATTCCACTGATAAAGGACTCAGCACGTTCCATTTAAACACATTTCAAGTGTCCCGGCAGTAGTGGGCACTAGTGCAACGTAAGCAATGATGTACATTTGAGTGAACCAAAAGTGAGGGAAGTTAGCGAGAGAAGGGCATCCATTTTTTTTACCTAAACCTTAAGTTTTTCGTTTGTACTGCAACTACTACAAGTGAACTTATAGGTATACTGATACTAGTTAAACACTTGTAGCACATTTATTAGTTTATGAAAGTAGACTTTGAAGTATCCACATCTTAATAAACACATTGGTTTGTAGTGCAAACAGTTTTACAGTTTACTGCACTTTGATATATTCTTCTCGTTATTTCACTATAGCGGCTAATACGTCAGAATTCACAGAAAACACCTTACTTCCGTGTTGAAAAATATAGTGGAAACTCTCAGTAAAGTAATAGTTTGGTAGTCTTATACTGCAAGTATACTTGAAAGTTTTCATTAAGTGAACTTAATATCGTACTTATAATTTACCGTTTATGGTCACACTTTAGATTAGGGTCCAATTCGCACTAACTAAATTAACTCACTAACTAAATGCCCCCAGAAAATGTTGTTGTATTAATATCTGAACATGCAATATATCAAAAGAAATAACAGAGGCTCTGCTAAAATAAATAAATAAACAAACATTTTATTCTAGCTTCAAGCTAACTTTATCAACACTTGAATGAAAAAAAACATTAAAAAAAACCTCACTGAACAAAAAGCTGAGAAAATTGTGTTTTTGTCAAAGACTACGGGTGCGTCTTAATCAGCTCCCTAGATTCCCAGGTAATGAATTAGTATATCGTGTACACAAATTCAGGCACTGGTGAGGACAGTAAGGACCCTGGCTCACTACACATTGGGACACTGATGACTCTATTTCCGGCGACGTGACAACGTCCTCATACTGGTATTTATGAACAACAGCAGAACTGATATCTTTCTGACACAATTTGTTAATTTTATTTAAAGGACATTATAATACTTGTTATTTATATGTGCAACATTTCAGCGATAAATAAATGATAAATGTTAGCTAGATTATGTTCATTACCTGTCTAGTGATGTATATGCTGTAATACAATTAAATAATGGTTTGTATTATAAAAATCATCTATCGAGCGTCATTATGTGTAGTGAGTTGGCTCACATGATTTATGTTTCGCGCTTTGATGCTCCCTGGCTTTCACGGTGCATTGTGGGGCTTTTAAGCGAACGTTTCAGTGCACTGGTAGGATTTTGCGATTGAGAGTCCTTAAAATGCCCTGACTACTGAACTAGGGAGCGATGATCAAAACATTGAAGGAGTAGATCGCATCCATCAATACCCCCAAAGCTTGCACAGTCCTACATATCTGTTTTCCTAATAAATCAATATTTTCAAACAATGTAAGTTTTTAAGACAGTAAATCTATGTGAAAAAAGTATTTAATAGGCTACTCAATCAACAGAGTAAACACAACTACAAGCCAAGCATACTTAGAATACTTAATTATATAATCTAAAGATTGACTATAAGTATAGGCCAAATATACTTAGACCTTTCTGTAAAATATAGAATATAGATATAGAAATATAGAAATATATTTCTATAAGTCAAGTATACCTGAATAATTTTTTTTATATATATTTCTGAGAAGTACATAAAGTATATTTCTGAGAAATCAGACTGAAAGTATACATCCTTATTTTTAGTTTAAAATAAGTATACCAATAGCACACTTGAAGAAACTTATTGTTAACTTTTTGTAAGGGCTGTTTTCCTCATGGGGACCAAAAAATGTCCCCACAAGGAGAGAGATTTCAGATATTTCCATCAACGTGGGGACATTTTGTCCCCATAACATAGGGTTTTACACACACACACACAAGAAAAAAAGCTAATTTTCTTATAAAGATATAAAGGCCCTTTCATGCACTTTTCCTGCCCTCTCTCTTTCCAGGTCCCACCTTATGCACTTTCTCTGAATGAGGTCTTTCACATACTCTGCCATATACTGTTTGCTGTCATCATGAACACACACTAGAGTTCAGATTCATCCAAATACACACACATACTCAAAATCTCATAGCAGCACGTCTCTAGTAAACCTAAATATGATTCCTTCTCTGATGACTTAATGGTTGCTAATAACTCAACAGATTGAGAGTAGATGAGACAAATGCAAGAGAAAAGGAGCTGTGAAATGATCTTTGCAGGCTGACCATGTTGGGCTCCACAGATATGTGCCAAGAGCAGCTGATGCCTGCTGGGTAATCAGATTCCGGCCAGTTCGGTGTCTTCACTGAACCCTGAGGCTTCGTCAGTCTGCCACCACAAAACTGATTCTCTGAAGGGAATAGGGAGTGGGACGAGAATTGGAATGAAACAATTCTATTTCAATTCTAGTATGTATTAGATTGATTTTGTTGCTGTTGATAGAAGTATACTTATTCAGCATGGATGCATACATTGATCAAAATGTTACAATAGCTTTCTATTCCAAATTCCAAATGTTCTTTGGAACTTTCTGTTTATCAGAGAATTCAGAAAAAAATTGCAGCACAACTGTTTTTAACATTGATAATATGAAGTGTTTCTAGAGCAGCAAATCAGCATATTAGAATGATTTCTGAAGGATCATGTGACACTACATTTGAATTCAATCAAAAAATTAACAGTTCCACTTATGAATGGTTCCAAATAATGATATAAATAGGAATCACACACACCATTTGGGGATTTTTAGGGATAAAACATATTTGCAAAATGAAACTGTGACCAACATTAAGTCAGATGCTAAAAACTAGGTCTGGATTGTACTATCAGAGATAAAACTGGACCTAGAGTCATCCTACCATCAACATGTGGTTTCCCCCCACTGAAATAAGCCAGGAATCCTCTTCCTCCTGTGCTGGCATCAGACACCATCTCCAACATCATGGTGTTGGAGGTGGAGATGAGGGCTCCGGGTCGGAACGTCCCACAGAACCGGCCCAGTTTCTGCACCGTGTATGAGTGTCCATTATAGACATCCACATAGTCAAAGCGGCAGGTGGGATCCGCCTCTAGATCAAAGATCCTGAACTGGACCATCACAACATGACCTTCTGGGACCTGATGGGAGAGGAGACGTGATCAAAATATATTGTCTGGAATATACTGTTACAGAGACTGAAGGTGATGGACTTACTGTGATGTACCAGGTGCATTTGGAGTTTGGTTTGTAATGAGAGGGGAAACCCTCACTAGCCACAAACCCCGAGTCTGTCACCAAATGGCCACCACACAGGAATATGGGCCTGGAGAGCATGATGGAGGAATAGGAAGGGATACATTTATGTTTAATGCAGTAATATCTTAATAAACAAAATGAATTAATGACTTTACCGTTCAAAAGTTTGGGGTAGGTTTTAAGTTTTTAATGTTTTTGAAAGAAGTCTCTTATCCTCACCAATACTGCATTTATTTGATCCGAAATACAGGAAAAATAGTAACTTTGTGAAATATTATTACAGTTTAAAATGATTGTTTTCTATTTTAATAGATTTTAAATTAATTCCCGTGATGGCAAATCCGAATTTTCAAAACAGCTAAATGTTGAAAACAGTTTAATATTTTTGGAAATGTGACACTTTGATGAATAGAAAGTTGTCACATTTTGAGTTTGTTTTCTACCTGTTTTTCTGTTAATGTCTGAGGGGCTGTTTACACGATACCGCTTTCAACTAAAAACGTAAAACTTTTTATGCGTTTTGGCCGTTCATTTACACGACAGCGGCGTTTTGGGTGGCTGAAAACACAAACTTTTAAAAACGGGTTTCAAAGTGCAAGTTTTTGAAAATGGTTTCAGTGTAAACAACAAAAAACGTGAATCTCTGAAAACGATGACGTAATGCACATGCATATTATGTGTTCGGATAGTGTTGGCAGCAGAATACAGCGTTTTTAGTCGTTTTTGCGGATCCGCCTGAATGGGGATCGTTTTACAGTGGTGTTGTCTGTATGGGGGAAACTCAAAGGAAAAACTAATCCGTTTTAAGCATAATAGCCTAGTTCAGGTGTGTTTCGTTAATTATTTTGTTAGCTCCTTTATTTGCCCATGTATTTAATCCCTCAGTGTCTGTCAGTTCCTGGTCTTGCATTGTTTGATGTCAGTGTGTTTGTGGTTATGTTTTCTGAGTTATTCTCCTGGTTATTATTTTGATACTTGGATTAAAGATTTATTTTGAGTATCTCCTTCGTGGTGCGCTTCATTACAGCCACTGACTGTGACAGAATACAAAGACCTGCCAATACAAATCACAGTGTCTCGAGGTCGAAGGATTACAGCATTGCCAAGACAAATGGTCACAATGCTTACAGTGAGTCATCTTCCCGAGTCAGTTCCAGTGAGTAGGCTAATGTTCCTGAGTCCGTTCTGTCATCCTCATCCCCTGCCTACTGGTTTCCATGGTTACAGATTGATTTGAGTCCTCAGTTCAGGGGTGTTTCGTTAATTATTTTGTTAGCTTCTTTGTTTGCCCATGTATTTAATCCCTCAGTGTCTGTCAGTTACTGGGGCCTCACCATAGGGGCCTCACATATAACCGTTGCGTACGCACAAAACACGCCCTGAAAGAGGCGTAGCCTACGCCACTTCCGACGCATAAGTTGTAATTTATAAAAACAAACTTGACGGGAAAATTTGCGCACCTGCACGCAAACTGACCCATGCGTACAATTTTGGAGATGGAGCAGTTTGGCGACACCGATGGTGAGCTGGAGTCTTTTTGGTCACTTTTAGACACAACATTTTAAGAAAATTATACATATACATAAAGATAAATACAAATATAATTTCCCTCACCAAGCCTATCACTTCAAGCAAACATCCATCCATTCTTAAATGTCCGCGCCAGCGAAGCGCGTTGGGCCGTTTAGTGAAACTGACGCATTATCTAATGGCAGATTGGATAAAGGAAAACTGTAAATCTTAATTATGAGTCCTAATCATTAACACAGTGCAGGCTCACAATAACAGTTTAAATAAATAAAGAATGATTTAAAACTATGTTTTACTTCTGATATAGGCTAAACATTTAGATTAAATATGCCATTCTAATTAATGGAGTTTAACACTTAAATTACATGAAATCATTACTGAGAAGTTGCAAAAAACATTTATATTCAATAAATATAAATATTTGTAGCGGATGCGATACTTTTGAACACTTTTCCTGTGGCATGTTGTGTTTTAATGTTTTAACTACGATCTAACAATCTAATAGCAGATTGTCTGAGAAAATATTTTCGTGCAAATAATGCACAACAAGGCCTATCTGTTTCCATTAAAAATATAAATCCATTAAAAATACAATTTGGCCAGTGGAAAATATTGAGGAAAAACTTACTCTGAAATGTATTTTAGCCTACACTATTTTGATTGATTTATTCGAAAACAAGGCAAGGATAGGCTACTAAATTATTTTTATTAATGTAATGTGACGGCACATCCGTATCTCATATTTTCTTAATGTCTTGTACGGTTAAATGTGGTATCATGTGGATGAATATGCATGCAAATGATATGCAGATGAGGATATGCATAGTAAAACTAGGCGTTGTAAGCTCCATATATGGTTATTTCGGGGAGGAGACGCATGTGCGCACAATCTTCCGCTGACTGGGATTTATAATGGGAATTTTGCGCAGGTTCTGGCGTACGCACGTTTTTATAAGTCTGAATATTTTTTTTGCCATACATTTTGGCTTTCGGGCGCACGTATACTTTTAGTAAGGATCCTACGCACAGTTCTATTAATGAGGCCCCTGGTCTTGCATTGTTTGATGTCAGTGTGTTCATGGTTATGTTTCCTCCGATTCTTGGATTAAAGATTTGAGTATCTCCTTTGTCATGCGCTTCATTACAGCCACCGACCATGGCAAAGGTTCAGGAGAACAGCATTGATTTGCTATAGAAATATTGAGTTTGAGTTTCTTTCAAAAAAACATCCAATATTGACCACAACATTTTTAACAGTAGCCTAATATGTAAATAAACTGACTGTAAATTACATATCAGTTTTGTCATCTCGCTGATTTTGATCTTAAACAGCACCATGTAGTCACAAACATCACTGATTATTAAAATCCTGTATTTGGTTTGTGAATACTTCTTCAGTGGGTTATTTTGGGATCCTGGCCCTATTTATAGTGTGTGTGCCTCTTTTTGCAATATCTTAATACTGCTGGTTCCAACCTGGTTCTGTCATATTAGAAAGAAATGCACACAAATCACAGCCAAATAAACAGCCATGCCCATTGCTCAGATGAAGTTACAGATAGGGCTACAGAAGCACATATTTCAGGTCACATACATAACACACACACACACACACACACACACACACACACACACACACACGTCTTGTTTTCTTGTTTTATGTGGACTTTCCATAGACATAATGATTTTTATACTGTTCAAACTGTATATTTCATCCCCTTACACTAACCCGACCCCTAAAGCTACCCATCACAGAAAACTGTCTGCATTTTTACATAAAAAAAACCAAAACAAACATTACTTAGTATGATTTATAAGCTGTTTTCCTCGTGGTGACCAACAAATGTCCCCACAAGGACAAGGATTTTGGATATTGCCATCTTTGTGGGGACATTTTGTCCTCATAAAGTAGGGTTTACCAGGACCACACACACACCATAACCAGAGTGACTACATAACCAGGACTGCCATGAATGCCGAACTCGATATGCGAAACCATGCATTTATAAATATTTTGACTCAAATGCAGGCAGCATTCAGACGTGTGTCGTGTGCCTGCTCTTTCAACACTGATCAAAGCTATCGCGTAATTAAACTGCGGTTGCTTTTATTGGCTGGCTGCAGAATAATGCATGAATTTAACAATTATTAAGAAACAAATGTGGCTGTTTTTGTGGCATACACACTGTGTTCAGCTCAGGCTGTACATAGTAATACAATTCTTTTTCTTGTATTATAAATAAGATCATTTGATAGCCGTGTGAGGAGCTGTGTGATGGTGCAATTAAAAATCATTTTACCAGTTCATGCATTCCCTGGGAAAGTAAAATATAAAAAGTTTTTTTTGACGTGATGGTTACCAAGAAATTACACACTCTCACTAAACTAATATTTAAACAATAATATTAATAATAAACAAACCTGCATCTTGATGCAAATTCAGGTTTCTTGTAATTGCAAAATTGTGAATAACTGTATAACAAAGATTGACAATGGCAAACAAAATGCATACTCTGAAGAATCTAATGTTCCTTATACTGAAAACAAAAACAAAAAAAAACAACTACATTATCCTGAACTGAACTTATCTTCACTTGAAAAATACAATAATTAAAACTGACCAACACTTTTCAGGACATTAAGTATTTCCTGTCTAAATGAGGGTTGCAGAGAAACATTGCAATCAATGTTTCCTGGAAACTGCGTTTATGTGTTTTATATCCAGATCTTAGATGTTAACGTCTCCCACAGAATGTACACAACAGAAACACACAAACTCACCTTGTGAAGTTGGTCTGGCTTTGTCCATGCACCCATCCTAACCCCAAAAACAGAAGCCCCAAATGCCACACGCACACATCACCCCACATCCTTCTTCTCAAAGAGGCACAGAGAACGAGTCGGTGAGGGAACGGAGGAGAGGGGCGAATTTAAGGGCGTGTAGAACGACAGGAGGAGGACTGAAAGAGGGATTCAAAAAGCAGTGAAAACAAGAGCAAAAAGTGAGTGAAGGGGAAGAGTTATGTGTCCCAGATGCCACTGCTGTGAAATCAAAGAAAGATAGACATTTCAAATTGAATGAAATACTATAAACAACCAAACAAACACACTAACCACTATTCGTCGCCACATCCACTGCTCTTTGTCTGATTTTGTTGAGATATGTCGATTCAGTAAGTTGTATTTTTAGGGTTAATTATGTTTGTTTTCCTTGCCATTGTTAAATGCTCAGGGACAAAAGTGATACAAGAGCAAATGCGTGCAGCTGAACGGCACAATTAGGGCTAGAAATGTTCAGTTTTCTCGCTGTTTATATAGTTCTCTTTCTCTGTAGGCCTGTCGTTACACTGCGGTGCGGGGAAAGAATGCAAGTCAAGCCAAACTTTCTTACCAGGGCACTGGCAAACGCAAACATGTTATTAAATCCTTTTCATTTAAAATTCCTTTTATAACTCTCATATAGCTAACTCTCATATAGCTCTGTACAATAATCATCAGCTTATTTGTGTGCATCACACTTGTTTGAGTGTTTGTTATTTGTTTGTGTGTGTGTGTGTGTGGGGGGGGCAGCTTTTGTCTATGCCTGGAAAAACCTCCATGTGTGTATTTGTTTGCTCCGTGGATATTCTTGTCTACTAAAAGCCTGTGGTTTGGTATGAAAACTGCTTATTTTAATTCCCTCTTCCTTGTCCAAAGCATACAGTGTGCTTTTCAATCATTGTATATTCTTGTAATTCATGGAGTTCTGCAGACCACAAAAGTGAGAACCATATTCTTTTTTATTTTCATATATAAAGAAATACACAAAATACTTACAAACTGTTCCAAGACAACTGGAAGTTCAAATAGCACATGACTGAAACGGACTGGTAAAGGTAAAACAGAATTCATCCGACTGATTGCCAACACAGTATCATTCATACCTTACAGGGACAGTTTATCCAAAAACATCAAATTCTGTCATCAATGAATCACCCTCATGTTGTTTTAAACCTTTATGACTTGCTCTCTTCTGTGGAAAACTATCCCTTTAAAACTCATTCCTCTTTGATGGTACAGTTCAAATATATTTCCATTAAAAGCCTCCGCTCTTTCGACCCAGCAACGTGTGGCAGCTTTTTCTGGCCGTGACCCCTGAAGCTTCCCTTTGCTAAGTGCTACTTTACAAGATGATGCCTTGAGCTACAAATGCTCCTTGAAAAGTTCACAGTCGCCATGATTACTGTAGTGACATCTAAATCTGAAGTAGTGGTGAAGATGAACTGTAACAGACCAAGTCGCAATACATTTCACACAATTCCTCCAAGCTTTAACATTGACAACTTTGCACCAATAATGTATAAAAAAATATACAGAATGATCAAAATAAAAACTGTAAATTTGGTCGAAAAATCCTACTCTGTATATACACCTGTAAAAAAATTGCAATAACATTTCCGTAACGTTTGGGAAATGGAAAAATTCACGAGGTGAGAAACAGTTAGACCGTCCTCAAAGGCAGTGAATCTGTTCTCCTGTCTAAAAACACACCTAAATCAACTTAACACCAGAGTTTAAAGACCCGTTCACACCGAGGATGATAACCATACAAATATGAATAGTCCACATCAACGGACAATAACATACTGTTTATAATAAGTCGTTCATCATCTGGAAAGAATTCGATTATTAAACCGTTATATCATTATAGTCATCATCCTTTGTCTGAACGTCCGTTAACCCATTTGACAACATTTGAAATAGTTGTTTAACATGCCACAAAATGGGTTCTTGCAGGTCACTAGAACTGGAATTAAACAGGTAGTGTCTTGAGGTCAAATCCAGAGTGGTCTAAAGCCAAGTATCCCTTACTTCCTGCCAAATCGTGACCGCTAACAGATCATAACCTCTTTGCATAACCAAAATATCCTTAATTTGAGATATCACAGTCTTTCGTCAAAGCAATTCTGCTTTACATTCATCATCTGTCAGCCTTCCTGGCTAATTAGCATTTCTTGATAGAAATAAATAAAACTGTATAATTTAATGAGTACACAAACGATGTCATCAGTATTGCACTGGCTCAGTGTCTTTAGTGTGTCATCTGTGAAAGTGAGGCACCCGTGTCCTCCTCGATCTGTGAGGTTACTCCTTGTTCTTCTATCATCATTTCTTGGTCGTTGATTTGTGACGTCATAATAGTCCCATCATTCTCAACCTCCTGGTCTTTGCATGACTCCTCTTCTCCCTCAGCCTCGCTCTTCTCCATGGCCGTGTCCGCTTGGGTGTGTTTCTCAGCACTGCACTCTAAAACACTGCAGAACTCCATTTCGTGGATCTCCACATCGAAGGGGGTCGCAGAGGGGACCGAAGGAGAGGACTTGCAGCCCACACATGCCTGAGAAACACAGAGCATAGTAAATAAAACAATCAAGACTCAGCGTTTAGTGGTGTATTGGGTGGCCGCTATTGTCTGAGAGATTTGAACTCACAGAAATGTTGAGAGCACGAGGCAGGCGCCCAGTGCGGATCCAAGGGTGAACTTGACTCAATTCGCTCTTCTGCTCTTCAGTGAAGCGAGGCTGCTGTTTCTGCATGGCTCTCAGAGACGCACGGTCCGCTTTCAACACCGAATCTCTGTCTCTGTTGCGAAACATATTTACTGGGTCATTTACTGGTTGTATCAGCCTTTTACAGTGGGTGTTGCAGTAATAGTAATGCGTGTTTACGGGGTGGTAGCGTGGGCGGTCATAATGAGGTGCGTCAAAATGTATGTTTGATGTAATCACAAATCAGTAATTGTGTTGTATAGGGATGGGAATCGAATTCTGGATATGATTTAACTACAGTTAATCTTTAATGATTATTTTTTGTAATTTTTGCAAAAGAATGAATGTAGAATTTGTAAGGCATGCTATATGCTATATGTAACAAAACTGAAAAAAAAAAAAAAAGCATAAAAAAAAAAAAATCATCAAATGTTCCATTTAAAATATTTTTAAATGTAACTAATCCGGCTCTCAATTCCCAACCCTAGTGATGTACTGAAAACTACTAAGTATTTTATAGTTTACCGGATGGGCAGCTGGTAGGTCATCATAGTCTTTTCATCCGTGTTGGCCATGAGGAGCCAGATGGGATCTTGTAGGACACATTTGATGAACTGTGCCTCTCCATCCCCCTCTGCTGTCTGCTTGCGGGAATGGCTGTTTTCGGATGAGTCCACACTACCAAAGTACTTGCTTGTATTGCTGCTCTGACTGCTTCCTGTTAAGTCAGCACAAAAGAGAAGTTATTTAACTCAAGTAAAAACTGCTGTGCTGAATGACATTCAGACACTCTTATCCATAATGCCTAAACTGATTTATCCATTTACATCGAAATTGAAGATATTATCAAGCACTCACTAGTTCCACTTCCAGAAGAGCTGCAGCCATTGGACCCTGATCCAGAGGACCCTGAGCCGGACCCAGAGGAGCCTGTGCCTGATGACCCAGAGCCTGAGGCGGCTGAGCCAGTGCCTGAGCGAGAGTCCTCCTGTAACAGCAGGTCCAGCAGATCACTGGAGGTGGACATGGCGTCTTGATTGGAATCATTTTGTTCACCCTGCAAAGGACAATAATTTACAATTCAATTCAAGAAATACAGATCAAAATCAAAAAAGTAGATTGAAAAATTAAAAACGGTATTGGCATTGACCACTGAAAAGCATGCTATCTGTTGCATTTTCTTACATTTTCATTTTCTTTTGAATCCAACGCTGAACCTCTCTGATTAGAGGAGTTCTGTCCTCCTGCTCCACCTCCCTGTCCCACCATAGGAGATGTGGTCTGTTGCACCGACGCCAAAGCTGATGCTACCTCAAACCGGTTGCTTGGCGACTCCTCCAGCTGCAGCAGATTTAAGGGTGAGGAGCATCTGGACTGAAAGAGCGGAGACTCTGCTCCTTCTCTCTCAGCGCAGGCCTCTCTTTGGCTGATGGAATGAGGGGTGCTGGAGCGAGAGAGGGCGCGTGGGACTGGAGTCGGAATCTGACAAGGAGCGGGGGATGTCATGTTGGCAGCGGGGAAAGGGAAAGCCGGGTTTGGGCTGTAGAAGGGCTGAGGAATGCCCATGCTGGGCTGAGGAAACATGTAGTTGGGTAATACCAACGCCATCATCGGGGGCACCATAGGAGCCCCCGCCATCTGCATCTGCATCTGCATCTGCGAGTTCTGAAGGGGGAAGCGTAGCCCCGCCTGTATGCTGGGGTCTGTGACGGGATGGGAGAAGGGGGGATAGACAGGAAATAACGGAAGGACGCCGGGTGGGTACGGGACAGAGTGAACGCTGGCTTGTGACCCTGAGGTGGGCCAGGAAGAGGAACTGGCTACAGGTCCCATGGGTATGGAGGAATTAGAGGGCCTGTCCAAAGCTGGAACCCCAGGACGGAGGCCTCTTGTTTGGCCGGCTGGGCTACGAGACCTCGTGTGCTCTGAAGATTCCTGGTGCTTCAGTCTTTTGCCTCCTCGACCGCGTCTACGCCCAGTGCTACCCGCTGCTGGGTAATCCCGAGAGCTGCGCACTCCTAAAAATCAAGAAAATAAGATAAGGGGTAATGTATATCCAGCCAGTTGAACATTAGATGTACGTATGAACATTATCCTACTTGGCTACTTGCCACAGAAGTAAATAAGACGGAATAACTGACTTCAGAGTGTCACGACTGACCAATCAGAATCAAGCATTTCAGAGAGCCATGTAATAAATGAAGAATAATTCTGTGCTTTTGTGTTTTATATTATGCATGTCCTCACCTCTTGCTAAGGGTGCGGTCGCTCGCTGGCGCAAAGCTGAGGCTGGGTCAAACACTCTGAGTTCGCTCAAGTCTCTGAAGCGGTACATGAAGTTATGCTCCTCTTGCTGTGTGTGAGCCGACAGGACTTCTTTCGTGAGACCCAACCTTTCTCCTCCTCCTGCTCCTCCTAGACCTCCTCTTCTTCCTGCATCCCTATCAGGAGCAGGGCTAGGGGTCAGAGAGGGCGTGGCTGTGGGAGGGGCTTGTGGTTGAGTGGCAGCAGCAGCATTTGGAGTGGAAGGGGCTTCCTCCATTACGATATCTGTGGTAATGAGGAAAAAAACAGAAAAACGTGAAGTGTGGATACTATAAAGAAACTCGGTTTCAAGGAACAACCACAAGAAAAAAAAAAAAAAAGAGACGTGTATGACAAAATAAGATACAACAATTAAAAACTGAATTTCTTTCATGTATTCTGACATTTGACACTATGATTACTTTTTGTTACAGACAAACTATAAACACTTACAAAGCCCTAAATAGTTTAGCTCCTCAGTACTTGAGTGAGCTCCTATCGCTTTATAGTCCTTCACATGCACTGCTGTCTCAAAATTCTGGCCAGTTGGTAATACCTAGAATATCAAAATAGACTGCGAGTGGTAGATCCTTTTCCTATTTAGTATCCAAACTCTGCAACAGTCTTCCTAGCGTTGTTTGGGAGGCAGACACACTGTCAGTTTAAATCTAGATAAAAGACCCAACCCTTTTAACCTGACATACACATTACACACTATCACATTTCTATAATTCAAATCTGTTACAGGATTGTTAGGCTGCATAAATTCGGCCAACCAAAACCAGGAACACTTCCTATAACATCCAATGTACTAGTTGCACTGTAAGAGGAATGGCATCTATGCTAATATTGGTCTGTTTGTCTCATTCCTATTCCATAGTCAGCCGGATCCGGTCCGTATCCAGACCACATGGTAGACCTGCACCTAGAGATGACCACAACTCAGCCCTGAATGTCAACGGAGAAAATGACAACTAGACAGGCCCTAGAGACCGATTCCCTGTGAATACCTCGTCGGCTCGACAGCCAACGGCACAGATCCTTAGTAAAGACCACAAGAACCTAAGTCCTTTGCACAGAGCCTAAGGCCAGCTTCAACTCCAATCCAATTGCCCCCCGACTGAGCATGTTTTTTTCTCTTCTTCATTCTGTCACCTTTGGCTTGCTTAGTTAGGGACACTTAATATTCAGCAATATTAATGATTTGACTTGGGGGTGGGCGATATGGCAAAATATTATATCACGATTTTTTTTCAGACAGGATCACGATCCACGATCTTACGATTTTTTGTGTTCATTTTGGTTTTTAAGACTGTTTTGCAAGTTAATTAGCAGTACAGCCAAACTAATTTCCCCATTTTAAAAATGTAGCCTTACAAAGTAACGGCAGAAAAAAGAATGACAGACCATTTAGGCCAAAGTAGCGGCGGGCGATACGACCAAAATTGTATTCGTATTTTTAACTTTGTTATGAAAGATGCAAATTACAAATGATAGGACAAATACAACATAAGATACAAATGAAATAGAAACAGCGCTTTAATATTTTCAGCTACAGTAGGTGCATTTAACAGTAGCATTAAAGTAAGAAATTGAATAAAAAAAACAAATTAGGTAAATTAGGCTGCTGTCACTTTAGGACTGAATGCACAGATCTAATATACTGTCACGCATCCAAACTGTTTTTCACTTTAGATATAAATTATGTAAACTTTGTTTGTATTTGATAGTTTAAGCACAATAATACGTGAAAGAGAACTTAGTTTGGTACTTACGCGCTGTGTGACTGGCTTTAAAACGCATGAAAATAAACTTTTGTGACGGCAAAGAACTGCAATGTCACGTGAGCATAACCGTATCTACCGGTATATACTGTAAACCCACTGCTAAACATGTGAATATACATATGCGTTGAACATTATGTTGGGACGGCGGCACCAGAACTGCGACTGACAGAATGCACTGTTGCACGATAATAAGATCTCTCTCCAAAGGCAGATCATGAAACATTTGAATCGTTCGATATCGCACACCCCTATTTTGACTGCACTGACCCTATTGGATGAAAACTGAACTGAGCTGGATGTTGACATCACTCTTTCCTGCAGAGCTGCTCTGAGCTATATTGAACTCGTTTCATATTTGATGATCTTTACACAGTTATTGAACTGAACTGAATCAACACTGTACTGTCCTCAGCTGAACAATGACACTATTTTCTTTTTAGACCTGCTTTACAGCAATATTGAATTCTGTTTGCATCAATGATCATTATTTTCCCGGTTATCACTGTAAAGCTGCTTTGAAACAATCTGTATTGTATTAAGTGCTAAATAAATAAAGATCACTTGACTTGACTTGACTTGACATTTGCCCACCTGACTCGGGAGGTTTTTTGTCTCCCACATGGACGATGGTGCTGCTGAAACTACACTGGGAGGTGACAGACGCAACACTTTCCGCTTTATTGTGCATGGCCAGTGGGGGTAACAATGCACTCTCCTTTACCAGAGACACAGATGGACCTGCAGGTTAAAGTATCTGTTAATACACAGCATATCTTAAGCTATATACACCACTGTTCAAAAGTTTGGGGTCTGTTTCTGAAAGAAGTGTCTTATACTCAAAATAATGAGAAACTCAATAATATTGTGAAATGTTATTACAATTTAAAAAATCTTATTTTAATATATTTTAAAATGTAATTTATTCCTATGATGGCCAAGCTGAATTTTCAGCATCATTACTCCAGTCTTCAGTGTCACATGATCCTTCAGAAATCATTCTAATATGCTGATTTTCTGCTCAAGAAACATTTCTTATTATTATCAATGTTGAAAACAGTTGTGCTGATTAATATTTTAATTATATAAACAAAAAGTCTGGATTCTTTAATGAATAGAAAGTTCAAAGAAACAATTAATTCATAAAAAAGAAAATCTTACTAACCAAACTTTTGACCAGTAGTGTATAATTAAAAATGTCACGCACATTTAGTGGTATGCTAATGCAAACACTACCATTTTGCATAATCATCTCTGATGTACAGTATATTAACTGCACGTAAAGTTTTTTATTGAATCAGAATTAGAAAATAAATTTGTTTGGATTATGGTGGATTTATGAATCCAGTCAAGCTATGGAGAAGGCCTAGCTCATGAATATTATTTTGTAAAGTTTTCCATTCAATATAATAAATGAGGCCTACTGGCCAAATGATACATTACATAATAAACATTCATGAGTCAAACCATCACCATGGTAGCGTTCATTAGTTTGCCGAATGCTTACAAGCTCAACAAAAAAAAACATGGCAAACACTCAGTGTGTATATACATGCCATTGTTCCCATTTAACCTGTTAATATTTATGCAAACCTTTAAATAAAATAAGTTTGCTCAAAACTGGCATTTCAGTTTTGCTGTGGTAACAGTCAATTTTGAATGGTAGAGGTGTTGCACAATATACTGCATACAACTAAGACATGTAACTACCACTGAAACACATATAATTAGTACTGTTCTGAATTAGTTTATCATTGCGGTACCCACCTTTAGCATTGCGTGGAGCGGCCTGCTGTTTGTCATCATCAGATGTGGAGGAGGCAGTGCAGGAAGAGGAGCCACACTTCCTCTTCACCGTGTTCGGGATGTTACAGCTGTCCAGATACCTGATGAACCAAACAAAACGCTGAGTCCAGGACCTGCCACTGGATTACTATCACAATGCCTATATTTACATGCAGATATGTCACAAGAGATGCTCTCTAAACAATAATATGATTGATTAGTCTGCAATTAATAACACATATTCAGTGATAATGTGTGATAAAGTCAGTGCTTTTAATGATCTGAAAAACAAACCTTATGATGCTGTCCAAGCAGTTGATTTGCTGATAAGAGTAGGTGGAGGGTGGCTCTTTCGGGACGATCAGGGAGGGTGGAGCAGCACTAGGACAGAGACTGCTCCCCGGCTGTGCCGCTTCAACTGCTTTCAGAGCACCTGTTTGCCAGACACAGAGAACAGCTTTAGACAAACAATCTTCAAAAAAAGAAAAGAAATGAAACTATGAATGAAACTATGGCTTCAAAATAAACTTTATGTGTTTGTTTACCTGCGGTGGCGAGTTTTTTAGGAGGAGGTCGGTTGCGGGATTCAATGAAGACTTGTTGTCCGCTGGTCTTCACCATGTGAACATCTTTGCAGATTTGCTGGAAGGTCATCTGTTTAAAAATGCAGTTCATTTCATTTAAACATTTGCTATCTTCCTTTAATTGATAAAAACAGTTACAATAAGAAGTAAAGCTATATGACTGCCTGTTACTGCTTCTAATTCATGCGCAGTCTTCGTTTTAGGCCACATACGGTTTTAAGGCTTGTCTCTCTAAACACTTACTGGTTTGTGGAACTGCGAGGGGTCCTCCAGACCCGGCCCACTGCTTTCTGATGAGGAGGTGGCACTGGGCTGGTGCTCGTGGGATCCGTTGCTGGCCAGGCTGCCGTAGCCCTGAGAGCTGCCGTTGTGGACGGGCTGCACCAGGAGCCTGTGGATCTGCTCACTGAGCTGAGGGATGTCTGGGGACAGGGTCCGCTCCTCCTGACCCCTCGGCGGCGTAAAGACATCCTCATTCAGTGGAGAGCTGGACAGAAAGAATCAAGAGGTAAGTGTGTGGGTGTACATCGTACAGTAAAGAAATACAATGTTTGTTAGTTTGAATCCTTTCTCCAAAAGGCTACAGTTGTACATGTGTACATGTATGTGTGTGTAGCAGCTTGAAGCACTGTGAGTCTCTGCATGCTGGGAGAAAAGAAATGGTACTTGGGACATATTGAGCTCATGAAAAATCTGTCTGTGTCCACATGACAGAGCATGTGCTGATGAGTGTGACTGACTGTGCACATATTACATACTGGTGTGTGTGGGAGGCATGGGATGTGTGTATGTCTGTGTGTTTGGGCTGTGCACGTCTAGAAGTGTGCACAGATGGAAAAATATATAATATATAATGTGAACGGTAGTGTTCATAAATATAAGATAAAAAGATCACTTATCACAAAGTCTGATTTGATTCACTGACGTCACGATAAAAAATAAAATAGCAAGGGTTTCTAACTGTTAATTTGGGGCCTTGTGTGAACTCATATCCATGAATACTTACGTTCTGACTTTGTGGCGTCCAACAATGAAGGCCACTTTCCTGCTCCAGGGGTTAATAAAGGAGGACCAAGAGGTGTCTATGGTCAGATACTCTCCGTTACGTGCACACATCCGCAAGGGTGAGTGTTCAAACGGCTGCCCTGCAAACTGGAGAACTGAGAGAGAAAATGAAAGTTGTGCCTTACCGCTCTCATTAAAGAAAAGAAATGGAGAGAGGTTAGAGAGAGGAAGGGAGAGTGACTCACTCTTCTTATGGATGGCCACCATAATGGGCCTGTCCTCTGGATGGAGGTACAGCAGGACTGGGGTTCCAACCAGGTCCTGAGGCAGGTACCCTAACAGAGGAACTGCCCGCTCATCCACCTCCTGAAAGAGACAGCTGGGGGTGTGACTGGTAGTGAATATCCTCTTATCCGGAGGAATGCGAGGGGCTGAAAGAGGGAATGAGAGAGAGCGAGTTTATTTTTCAATCAAGTTCTTTCAAAACGTGGTGAAGAACTGATGCGTTTTAAACAAAAAAAACATACCCTCATATCCCGAGTGCACTCTCTCTGCGATGAGCAGACAACAGGGTTGAGGGTAAGCCATGTCAGAGTCTCGGAGCGTGAGCAGGTAGGGGGTCAGTCTGAACGGGTAGTACTTCACATCTCCACTGGATGAGACGTCTCCACTGATGCGACAAAACATGGACTTCTCTTGGGTGCAGTCAGCTGGTGGAGAGACTACAGTCAAAGAAAGGGAAAGAGAGAACTGTTTATTGCCTTAAACTTCATTTGTATAGCGTGACCATAACTGATCTCGGTAGTCCTTTTCCAATAGATAACCTACAGTACAACAGCACAAATGATATCGGCATATATCGGAGTGAAAGTCTTGGGTTTGAAATGTCATGAGGGTGAGCAAATGATGATAGAATGTCCATTTTTGGGTGAACTATCCCTTTAAGATCAAAAGCACTGTGACACTTTCTGGTAGTCAAATGTTAGTGTAACCTGCCCTAACACAAACATACCAGAGCCGATGCAGGAGGCCCATGATGGCAGCCTGCAGGGTGCGGTGTTGCTGTAGAAGGTGCTCACATCTTGGGGGGCGAGCAACTCTGAAAACAAAACCCCGTGCAGCTTCTCTGGCTTACTGCGCAGAAGAGATGAGCCCTGCGGTGAGATGTACACAACCTTCCCTGACAGGAAAGACACCGCCATGGAAAATGTGTCCTGCACAACAGAAAAAAAAAAAGGGTAAAAATTATTAGCATCTTTTCTTCATAGCTGTTGGCGGAAATAAAAAGCCATACGTCAACAAGCACTTGTCAGCTAATTTGGTGAAGAGATAAACACTACTTTTCATACAACAATATTCAAATACGGTGTTACTACAGGAGAAAGAAATGGGTTCGTGTGCAAGTCAACGTACTGTATTTTTGAGCGTGAATTCAGAGGTAATATTGTCCAGTTCATCGACAGTGAAGGTGGAGAGGTCGAGACTACAGCCATGACACTCCTCAACATTCCACTGGTGATAATACTCCTGGTTGGCTGCAAGATTCAAAGCAAAAAAAAGAAAAACTTTAAATTAACACATATATCACTGGATGTGCAAATTATATTACCACTGAAGTTGAAGTGTGTAAATCCTGTGCTTCTAGTGGCACCAAACAGAACTGCAAAATATAGTGATCATTTTTAAACGCTTTGCCTAAACATGTCCCTCATCTTCCATCGTTTAGACAAAGAGAGTCCCAAACAAAACTCGTGCCATTGGTTGAGCCAATGTTACTATACTGGGCTCATTTCAGCCGGTTGCCTTTCCTGCAAGACATAGAAACCTACATGTGAAATTCCCGCTCACCTCTGACTTGTCTGACACAGCTGAGGGCGTATTTGAGGGCATTAAGGGTGCTGGAGCGTCCCTTCATCTTCCTCTCCGGTGGCAGACGGATCTTCAGCTCATTCAGGGCTCTCATCAGCTCTTTCTGTGTCTGGACACGAGCGGACTGATCGCTGCTGCAGCCGCTGGTGGACGGCGGGTCCTGTTCGGAGCTGGCGCTCAGCAGGCTGTAAGCCAGAGAGCTGCTGGGTGGAGAAGGGCTGTGAGAGTTTGAGCTGAGGGAGCAGAGATCAAAAACAAGAGTCGCATTTAGAATTCAGATGTTGGTCAAAGCAGTTTACAGATTTTTTTTTAGGTGGAACTCAAAAGTAGACATTTTTGCAGACAAGGGGACGTCATGTTCCGAAAATAACAACAACAAAAAGCCTCATAAATGTATAAGAAAAGTGATTGCTATAGTGCTATCTCTATGTGATGAACAACCCAAAACGTATTGATTTCAGAGAATGGACATTAATATCATCAATCCTTAGATGCCATATTTGATTTGAGAATTGCAGCATAGGAGAGATTATTAGTCAATAAATAACTTAAATTTCAGGCAATTCATCACACAAAGCTATCGTATGTCTTTAGAAGACTTTGAAAATCAATGGGAAAGATTTTCTCTCTCTCTCACCTCTTGTTGCTCTCCGTAGTCTCCAGACACATGGCCGAGTCTTTTCCGTTCTGACTGGAGGAACTCTGATAACTTCGGTTTGACTGTCTCCCTCTGGATCCGCTCCCTCTCTCCATCCCTCCTTCACTTTCCCTCTCCCCAGAGTCATTTCCACTTGATAGTCCATCCGTATCATCGGAATTTGTCCCATGGGTGCCACCCGGGGATCTCTTGGCATCAGATACCCCTCCCGAAGATGATCCTGTCTCGCTATTCACTGGATTCGACGAGGGAGAGCTCTCGCTCATGCTGCAGGATCTGTTTACAAGCCCTGCCTTTTTCTCGACTCTTGCTCCTCTAGCTGAATCATTGCTGGGCGCGGAGTCGGAGTTATCATCGCTCATAATAAAACTGGACGAATAGGCAATTGCCAAGGTGATGAGATTCACCTGATAATAGATTAAAGAGTTTTAAAAAAAAGTTCACTATGTTGGACTGCTTGAACTACAGTGGGAAATCATTTTGATGCAAATATTCTTCACAGATTTGTCCCGCAAACAAGAATCATGGTATATCCAACGTTGCTCATCTCAGAAAAACAGACAGGACTGGTTGTTACGAAACAGACTTGGCTGCTACCACAGAGCCAGATGGAGTGTGACAATGCGAGAGAAAGTGCAAAAAAAAGCCGCTGGGAAATGGGTTTTGTCCATTCGGTCAGTCTTCTTCTCTTTACCCTCTGTGTCACTTTATCTCTTCTCGGAAGACAACTGCCAAAAAAAGGAGCAAAGAAGAAAAGGTAAGTGTGCGTCAGTCTGAAACATTTGGACAAAGAGATATACTGAGCTGGTTAGTCATCTACAATTAGGCAGCCCCATTTATAGCTAATAAATCATATCATTGGTGAACAGCCTGGTCTTTTAACAGGAAGTGCTACTCAGGGGTGTTTTTGTTTTTCAACCAGGTAAATTAGCTATCAGCTATTTTGCTGCACATGAGAACCCAGATATTTCATCTTCCCTGTTGGCCACTACAGAAACCTTTTCTGGTCTCCTTGGTAACCAAAACTACTTTCTAGATCCACACATCCACTCTCCACCTTCAACTACGCAAGCGAGTCTTTTGTGCTTCCTCTCTGGGATTGTTACCGTCACCATCCCTCTAATGTTCTGATTCCATTTCGGGAGCTACTGAGTTCAGACGTACACATTCTATATTTACTGCAAATAGCAAGCAAGGGAATTGACACTAAAAATTGAGCATGTAGCTAGAAACTAATTCTAAGCCAATCAGTTATTCTAAGGCACATTAACTGTGTGGTAAAGTATAAATAGACAATGAAAAGTAGCCGGTGGCACTAAAAGTAGTAATGTTAGGAAATACTGTACTTTGTATGACTATGAAGCTCAAATATATCCCAGTTTGAAGATTTTATTTATACAGTAAACTAGCTACCCATTTGCTTTTATTTGGCTGACTTCAAAACTACCAAAGCCCTGTTTATTAATATCTAATATTATGAGATCTCTATTCAGTTGTTTCCAAAGGGGAATCAAATGTCATTTCTTTGATCAATTCTTTGTTAGAATTTATGGACATACTTTTCTTAAGAGATTCTTTGACGCATAAGAAACTGTTACTGAAGTATTTATAATTCACTTAATTTAAATGGTTTACCAGGCATGGATTAAGAGCAGTTGAACAGCTTTGATCAGCATGAACCTTTCAGCCCACGTCATTACAAAGAGAACAACAAGGCTAAAGGTGTTTAAATGCAAATGCCTTGCATTTAATCCAAGCATTAAGAGAATGTCAAATGTTCAAATCATGAGGCAGCTGAATGGAGAAAGTGAAACGGCCGTTTCTGAAAGTACTAAGCGCACAATCTGTTTTTAAAACTGATCTATATTTTAAGAGAAATGTGTCCTGTTAAAATTGTATTTTTTAAGTAACTTCTACATACAGTGAACAATGGACGCAATAATCACATCAAGATGCCATATCCACATAGACCAAGAAAACAAACTTATCTTCACAGATGTCAAATGGCCACAGATGCTGCTTTTCTTAAGACAGACCATGTGTTTCTTTTTTCTGGGCCAGATCAGGGCTGTTTGTTTGGAATTAATTTGCTTGTGTGGGTGTTCTCCTGCACATGCATACGCACTTACGACACCTAGCCTATTCTGAACCTGTTTATACTTGTTGCCCATGTTCTGCAAAGAAACAAAAAGCTGCATCACGAATATAAACTATAAAACGAACCACCAAGTGGATGTCCAACTAGATCTTAAACCACAAAGCATTATCAAATTCTCTCTTCTGCGTCTTACAATTATATGTGTAATGGAGGCTGGAGATGTTAGAAAAATAGTCCTACATAAAGAGCATTTATAAAACAAACAGTTAAGAATGTTTTCGTTGATTTACAGTAAATGTCTAACAGAAAATAACGGAGAGCAAGAGTTTGTCAAAAAATATATATATATATTTTTTTTATATATATATAGCTAAGTATTACATAATGAGAGCTGTTGGCTCACATGGATCCAGGTTCCTGATCATACACTTACAACTTAATCGAAAAACAGACTAAAAAAAAAACCTGACCGATAAACATCGCATTACAAACGTAATGCGCCCAATCTTCAAAACACGATGCGTCATATTTTTTGTTCTGCGCATGAACAAACTTCCGCTGGGCTGAATGCAGACGTGCACAAATGAAAGTGTTGGAGAGACTGGCAACATTTTAATCAGACGCTCTCAATCCAACGGATATACTAACAGTTCACCCTCTATTCCTTCAGTACTTTCTACTGACACTGAGACAAACACTGCAGCATCTCGCTTCCATTACAGTCGTGAGTGCTCCACTGTGTGTCTGCGCGCGCACTGCCTGTCCCAGTGACTCGTGCACGGCTGCACGCTCCACTCGACAGCTCCAGCGGGGAGGAGCGACATACGAATGAAATCTGGCCCTAATGGGTGGAGCTAGAATGTCCAAACCCTACCATATCCACAACTCTGTCCCTCCACCCCTTTAGAACTCCAGAAAGAAGGAGCTGGACTAAATCCCACCCCATTGGAGCTCCAGAGAGGAGGAGCTGGACTAAATCCCACCCCATTGGAGCTCCAGAGAGGAGGAGCTGGTCGTCATTTGACTCTGCAGTGAGTACCACTTGCTCGACAGTGCTTTCCGGAAAAAACTGCTTCCGGAATAATAACGATTTTAAACAACAGTTCAATAAGTCAACTTGCACTTTGACTATTTTTGCGGCTTTGTATTCAACTATTTATGTTTGACTGATAATGAAAACAACAACAACAACAACAACAACAAAGATCATATTCAATAAAGATTACATATTCAAATTTAGTTGAATATTTTGCTTTGGCACAGAGAACCCCCATGATGTCATTTTAAAGGTAAACACGATTAAAAAAAAAATGGCACACAGTTCACAGAGCGAGCAGCTCTGGAAAAATGTGCGACCCGAGTTATCCAAAGCCTGGGAACGAGGTCACAAGCATATGATTTCATGTGGGATGTCGGGTGCTTTGACTGACCACTCGAGCAGGTAATGTTGAGGTGCTCAAAACAATACTGATACACTCAAATTACAATATAACTTTTGGGGAAAACGACATAGTTGTCACTGCACAATAAACTGGAACAGAAGGAAATTATTCGACATCACTTTTAATTTAAAGAGAAACAGAAAGAAAAAACTATCCAGTAACAGACTCAAATATTACTAAAATGTGAGCCAAAACTACTGCTCATGCGATGCATCACACATATTTCCCCGAACTGTCATCTAGTCTCACATAACACGACTTTCAATCTGGAACCAAACGCCATAGATTTACCTCTTCGTCCAATACAAAGAATACAACCTGAGAAAGTGGAGTACTGCATATTTTGAATGTAATATTACCATTTATTATTTATTCAATACAGAATCCCTAGATTACATCATATCCTGTCACTCTCATTAGTTGAAGGGTCTAAAGAATTTTGCATGTTTAAAATCTAGTGTGACTGATGCCACCTTGAAGCTGAGACTGTCACCATATCTTTTTTTTTTTCTTTTTTTTCCTCCAAGATTTAAAATGAATTTTGAGGGCTTTAGTCTTTGGTATTACTCTAAAGCAGGACAGCTGTTTTTCTGCTGAAACCCCCCTGATCATATTTATCTAATCTTTTCATAAATAATGAATATTAATATATTGTATTTTTGTTTTAATTTTCAAACAATCAAAATATGTATACAATTTATCTAATTTATTTTGGGATTGACATTCCTATCACAATTTCACCAGCAGTTCCTTCATGAACCCCTAGGAGTTTGCGAGCAAGTATTACATTACAAGACGGACAGAAGGACAGACTTTCAGTTGCCTGTGAAACAACAATCTAATTGGCATAAAGGCATAGTATCTATTCGCCTGAACAGACTGAACTCCTCTGGCAATTACAGTAATAAAAAGCAGTCATCATTACTAACATTAACATACACAGCAGATTATTCATTTTTTAGACAATAGTATTGAGCTTCCCTGCTTTGTTAGTATTAAGAGTTCAATTGTAAATGCTTAACCTACTTATCCACAACTACATTCTTTGCATATGATGATGGATTTGAGAGCGGGGCTAGTTGTCACACGAGCTGCTCAAGTGAATATTTCTCTAGGTTTATTTTCAAAAATTATAGTTTCTGTTTAGGCATAAACCTTAAAGTCTGTTCTTGCTCAGGAAAAATAATAGTGGTAAAACCTTTACAATAAGGTTTGATTAGTTAACTACTTTAGTTAACTTGAACAATTCTACAGTGCAGCATTTATTAATTTTAGTTCATGTTTATTTGAACATTTACTAACATATTATTAAAATCAAATGTTGAATTTGTTACCATTAGTTAATGAACTGTAAACTAACATGAACAGCTAGATTTTTTTTTTCTTACTGTAAAGTGCAACCAAAATAGTTTATTGACCACAAGTTGGACTTTGTGACAACATGCCCCCCAACAGCAACATCAACACAGCCTATTATCTGCTTTTCAACGAAATTTAAACAATAAAACAATTATGAAGCATCAAAAAGTCCCAGAAACAACAAAGATTTTGACAATAAAGTGCAAAATGACCAAACCGCTGGTTTGTCCAAAAAATGCTGTAATCAATAAATTAATGACATACAAAACTGGCACAACTTGCCCTGACCCAAGATTTATGAAAAATACATTGTCCTGAAAACAGTTCAACATTTCAGACACAATCCAACTGTTTTATATAGTTGACTAACTAACGTTACTGCACCTTAATGACATTGGAATTTGAAGTGGCATAATAAACCAACATGACAAATAATCCATATTGATACTTTAATCAAGATTACATGACTACAGGAAGTTTGCATCACTTTTTTCACTTTTATATCATTTTACTTAGTAAGGCAACTCTAATTTTTTATTTAACAGAGATTTTCTGAGCCACAGAAGACAGCGGACCGTGAAGAAGGTCAATGCGTGATGCGTCACAGTTTTACTTTACTCATATACAAAAATGTCAACAAAAATGTAAATTAACCTTAAAGCAAAGCACGGACAGATTGAACAGACTGTAAAACACAGTATGATGGCATGATATAATGTATGAGGTTTGCATTTCAACCAGTTTCATTATTTTGGCTTATTGTGGAACGGTCAAGAGCTATTTGCACATTATTCCACCCAAATCAGCACCTTCTGTTGGACAAATCTAATGTTGTAAACAGAATCGGTAAAGTAGTATAAAAGGTTCAATCGAAAAAGAAGAACCATGCCACATTTAACGTTAAGCTCATGGTTAATGTTGGACTTACCTTCTGAGTCTTACTGCTCCGCCGAACGAGAGGACGAATATCCCTATGTCGAAAAGTATTACAATGTTTTCCTGGTGTTATTAAATCGATGAAACATGAAAAGGACGTTTTTACATCTGCAGTCCACTGGCATTCGCTGCAATTGTGTGCTAGAGATTTGTTTCCCCACGACTCCAGACACACACGAGTACACGTGCTTTCCAATCGGTCTAAAACACCGAGGAATTCAATTGGCTGTGCTCGCAGCAAGCCACGAATCCCATTGGTTGACTCCACCCATTCACGGCGAAGCTTTCGTTGATTGGCCGATGCCAAAGGCGCTCGGCTCACGTTCATCAGCTGTCACGTTGCAGCGCGCCTGTTGTTGTTGCAATACATGAGAACGAGAGTGTGTTGTGGGCAGGACTACATATTCCTAATAGACTGCTGTAGATTTAGAGTCAAACCAGAAATACATTAAATATAGTATGTAGGTCCTTATGACCATTTTTAGCTTAGTCGTGGATGCAGCAAACTGAACTAGACCACATGAAATTGCATTCATGTGATAATAAACACCCTTATTATTAATACAAATAAAAAACCCACACAGAATGAAACCTACAGCAATTTGTGCCAGCATATATGTTTTAGAGCGTGGATTTCATGGACCATGCGAAAGCTAAAATAATTGCTGAATCGCTTCTTAGAAATGAACTGTACAATGAATGGGATTTCCCAACACTGTTGTTTTAAAATGTTTTGCACAACAACAAGACTGAAACCTGGTGCTGGTGAATGAGCCATGCACAGTTCCACGTGCCTCAGAGGCAGGCTGCTGGTGACGTCAAGCATCTCCCGCAACGCCCTTCAGACTCACGCGGCTTGCGGTGTGGCTCGCTGTGCTCAGTGTGTGCTGCTGCATGGATGAATTAATCATCGCCGTCAGAGAGGCGTCATAAACAGGCTGACCTGACCTCCATTTAACCGATTTGGTAAAACTGTCCCTACTGCTTGCCAATGTCAGGCAAGTATAGTTTGGAGTCAAATTAAATTTGGACTGCATTAAGGAACCCACGTTTAGCATCGAAGATTCTATGTTTTTCTCTGATTGTTCCGGGCAAAGATTCGAAGCATCAGGACTGTCGAAAACAGCGCCATCTTGTGGTTGGTCAAATTTACAACAGCCATAAACCCGAATGCGCAGCTCCGTTGTTTCATCCACGAAGCACAAAAAGCCTGACAACTTCAAATGTTCAATCGTAAAATTAGCATATTAAAATTCTGCAATAAATTCAATGTAATAATAATAATAATATGACAATCAGAGGCAAGCGATTGGTGCTCTAATTATTTTTGTTTATTATAGCCTATATTGTTTTTAAAGGCTACTGTTTATAAGGCAGAATATATGATAATATTATAGGCTATATATAATGTTAGTGAATGGACTTGAACTTCCATAAACCCTCTGAGTAATGAGTAGTGGTCTGTATTCGAACATTCCGACAAGGAAATGGAATCATTCACGTGACTGGAAAGAAAGTGAGGCATCGTTTTTGATCACGTGCGGAACTTCATGAGAAATTGCGCTGCGTACTCGATACACGCTTTGAAGCTTCAGTGTCACTGTCACATGTAACAATGACACCTCTACAATATAGGACTCAGCAGTCTCTAGATGAGTAAACCTGCCATTTCATTTCATTCTTCAAAGTTGTTATCTATAAGGCTATAATATCATGCATAATATCATTGCAATCATACATTGCAAGCTATTTTGTTAAGATAACAATGAACAGTGAAAAGAGAACAACAGCAATTGTTGTTGTCAGTGTGAAAGAACATTGTGACATGCTTTAAGAGATAAGATAATCTAATACTAGTGCCAAAACGCCTCCTTTTCTTCTACCACTAACCTCTCATACGCACAGATGCCTAATAACAATCATTATTTTAGTGGGTGTGCTCTAACATAGGCCTACACCTTGAGAAATAATAATTCATGTAAAATCCAGTGAATTAGGGATGGACTGTTACATTTTTAATCCCAGCCTATCTGTTTATTATTAGGTTCTGGAGCAGGAGTTGCGTCCTCACACTTCCTGGCAACTTGCAGTAGACTCTGTACCCTGACAAAAAAGGCCAAATTTTCTTTTGAGCCTATAAGGAAATATTCTGCCTTGTTCTACTCCAAAGACATTTTTACTTCATAGTTGTAGGCTACTTTCAGTTTTGTCAACAAATTCTAAACTTCTTGTAAAATGTATATTGAGCTTCTGTTTAGCAGTGCATGATTCTTTGAAAGCTGCTTTTTCATGGACATGTCGGCGCCATCTACTGGTCACGTCCATTTATACATCTCTGGCATTCAATAACAACCAACTGCAGAACCACAGAGCCATACTTCACAGTAGGTTTAGTGGTTGGGTGGGTTTAGGCATTCGTTAAGGTCGAGCTTATAGATAAGCTTAGAGTGAAGGGTAAATTTAGTGATTTGAACGGGATATGCGGTCATCAGTTCCACCCTAACTTCCGGTCTGATGCTGTGACGTATAGCTCTGCGGTTCGGCTGCAGCAGTTCATGTCTCCAAATGGCCAAGAGCCTCTTGCTGCATAGAAAAAAAAAAAAAAAAAACAGTCGGTTACTGTATTATTGCACTATTGACTATTAATGTATTTATATACTTTGCTATGATACTTTCATCGCAAAGCCTAATGATCATTATTATCAGTAAAGAGTCAAATTGCATTTTAATTTACTTCATACACTAACGCTCAAAAGTTCAGTAAGGTGAGGTCAGCAAGATTTCTTTTAAAGAAATTCAAATACTTAAAAAGATATTAATACTTTTATTCACCAAGAATGCAATCAACTGATCAAAAGTGACAGTAAAAGACATGTTACAGAAGATTCCAGTTTTCTATTCATCAAAACATCCTGAAAGAAATGTTTCCACAAAATTATTAATCAGCACAAATGTTTCAAACACTGATATTAATCAGAAATGTTTCTTGAGCAGCAAATCAGCATATTAGAATGATTTCTGAAGGATCATGTGATCGAGACTGGAGTGGTTGCTTTGCCAACACAGGAATAAATTCTATTTTAAAACTGAATAAAATTTAAAAGAGTTATTTTAAATTGTGATATTTCACTGGTTTCCGATCAAATAAATGTAGCCTTTTGTATCATGAACAGGGATGCATTGTATAGTATATAAAAAGCCAAATATATACAGTACTGTGCAAAAGTTTTAGGCAGTTGTGAAAAAATGCTGTAAAGTAAGAACGTTTTCAAAAATAGACATGTTAATAGATTATATTTATCAATTAACTAAATGCAAAGTGAGTGAACAGAAGAAGAATCTACATCAAATCCATATTTGGTGTGACCACCCTTTGCCTTCAAAACAACATCAATTCTTCTAGGTACACTTGCACACAGTCAGGGACTCTGTAGGCATATAGTCAGGTGTATGATTAAACAATTATACCAAACAGGTGCTAATGATCATCAATTCAATATGTAGGTTGAAACACAATCATTAACTGAAACAGAAACAGCTGTGTAGGAGGAATAAAACTGGGTGAGGAACAGCCAAACTCAGCTAACAAGGTGAGGTCGCTGAAAACAGTTTACTGTCAAAAGTCATAGACCATGGCAAGAATCACTGAGGCTTTCCCCACTGTCTTTGGGCTTTCCCCTGACTGTTCCGGGAAAAGATTCAAAGCTTCGAGAGTGTCGAGAACAGCGCCATCTGGTGCTTATTTAAAATAAAGCAGCCAGAAGCCTGTGTTAGAAGCTCTGGCAGATGAATCAACCACAACACACTCCATAGTTTCAATGTTATGTGTACAAATAAAAGCCTTACATGTTTGTGTTTGATTTGTTCATTAAATAAATTCATTTTCCCATTAAAGTGTGACAATAAAATATAATATAAGCTTATATGATTCAATAAGATTTAATGTAGGCCTACTCTCTCTCTCTCTACACACGCACACACACATAATGAATAAGGACATTGTCTGATAGGATCATCTGTTATTAAATGTGCTTATGTAACTGTAGGAATGACAGAAAGGTGATAAAGTTTTTAATTATTTTTATTAAGAAATAAAAGTTGTTTCACAGTGTTGGGGCTGAGTCTATTTCTCCTCTTAGACAGTACTTCCCCAGCCTTAGAGAACACTCTTTCACATGGTACAGAGGAGGCCGGGGTACACAGAAGCTGCAATGCCAATGTATATATAGGTGGGGGTAGACTTGTTTCTGCATTCTCCAGTATTCAAGTGGATCTTCAGCTCTCTGTATGTTTGTCTCTGCAAGTCACCAAAAGTGCAAAGTACAAAAAATAATAGCCTAAGTAGTGAAAAATTAATTTTGGTTATTTAAATGTAATATATTGATTAACTTTCAAAGTACAGCACTCTCCTCACAAACCCATCAACCAGACTGAGGCGACAATGACTCGTTAAATACGATCTGGAGTTCGAGCCTTCTGACCATAGATATCATATATAAACGCTAGATGTCTTATGGCGCAGTCACTTCCGGTATCACCGTTCGGCCATCTTGTCTCAGTGCTCTGTGCAACTATGGTGCATTAAGGTGAATGATCAACATGCACACAAATCCTCATATCTCGCTGAAATATTGACGGATTTACAAACGGTTTGGTTTCTTACAAACGTTATTAACGTGGCTATAATTCCGAATGCTTGAACATGTATGTTATAATTTTTCATATGTATGCAGTGTGAATGTAGTCTCATAACTACATCTCTGACGTTTATAACAAACCAAACCGTTTGAAAATCGGTAGAAAATTGAGAAAGTTATGGTTATTTTAAAGTATTTGCACCATTAAACAGTGAGCGAGCGCACTGTGGCAAGATGGCCGCCACGTGCGGATGTCGACCTCCATTGGCCAGCAGCGCGCACGAGACATCTAGCCTTTATATATGATATCTATGCTTCTGACACCCAAAGCGAAACGCGCACGTGATTGGACAGAAAGTGAGGCTTCGTTTGTCGTCGATCGCGTGACTCTAGTAAACCAATACACACCCCGATATGGTGTGATACGTGCATCGAAGCTTCAGTGTCATACGTAACATCACTACAAGACACAAGGTAGTTATACTGCATAAGCAAGGTTTCTCCCAGGCAGAAATTTCAAGGCAGACAGGGGTTTCCAGATGTGCTGTCCAAGCTCTTTTGAAGAAGCACAAAGAAACGGGCAACGTTGAGGACCGTAGACGCAGTGGTCGGCCAAGGAAACTTACTGCAGCAGATGAAAGACACATCATGCTTACTTCCCTTCGCAATCGGAAGATGTCCAGCAGTGCCATCAGCTCAGAACTGGCAGAAAACAGTGGGACCCTGGTACACCCATCTACTGTCCGGAGAAGTCTGGTCAGAAGTGGCCTTCATGGAAGACTTGCGGCCAAAAAGCCATACCTCCGACGTGGAAACAAGGCCAAAGCGACTCAACTATGCACGAAAACACAGGAACTGGGGTGCAGAAAAATGGCAGCAGGTGCTCTGGACTGATGAGTCAAAATTTGAAATATTTGGCTGTAGCAGAAGGCAGTTTGTTCGCCGAAGGGCCGGAGAGCGGTACACGAATGAGTGTCTGCGGGCAACAGTGAAGCTTGGTGGAGGTGCCTTGCAAGTTTGGGGCTGCATTTCTGCAAATGGGGTTGGGGATTTGGTCAGAATTAATGGTCTCCTCAATGCTGAGAAGTACAGGCAGATACTTATCCATCATGCAATACCATCAGGGAGGCATCTGATTGGCTACAAATGTATTCTGCAGCATGACAACGACCCCAAACATACAGCGAAAGTCATTAAAGGGTTAGTTCACCCAAAAATCGTTAACATAGTCCAAGTGACTACAGTGGCTCAATCTTAAGTATATCAAGCGACGAGAATACTTTTTGTGCGCAAAAAACAACAAAAATAACGACGTAAAAACACTACGTGATCTATCTCGAGGCCCAGATAGAAGGAAATGAATAGTGGAATAAAGTCGATATTTTTGTTGTTTTTTGCGCACAAAAAGTATTCTCGTCGCTTGATATACTTAAGATTGAGCCACTGTAGTCACTTGGACTATATTAACGATCTCTTTAATACATTTTCTGGGCCAGCAAGTTTCGGTCAGCTAGAAGTCTATGAAGGAGTGAGCCAGCGCTCAGATTTCATCAAAAATATCTTAATTTGTGTTCGGAAGATGAACGAAGGTCTTACGGGGTTGGAACAACATGAGGGTGAGTAATTACTGACAGAATTTTCATTTTTGGGTGAACTAACCCTTTAAGAACTATCTTCAGCGTGAAAAAGAACAAGGAGTCCTGGAAGTGATGGTATGGCCCCCACAGAGCCCTGATCTCAACATCATCGAGTCTGTCTGGGATTACATGAAGCAACTGAGGCTGCCTAAATCCACAGAAGAACTGTGGTTAGTTCTCCAAGATGTTTGGGCCAACCTACCTGCCGAGTTCCTTCAAAAACTGTGTGCAAGTGTACCTAGAAGAATTGATGCTGTTTTGAAGGCAAAGGGTGGTCACACCAAATATGGATTTGATGTAGATTCTTCTTCTGGTCACTCACTTTGCATTTAGTTAATTGATAAATATAATCTATTAACATGTCTATTTTTGAAAGCATTCTTACTTCACAGCATTTTTTCACACCTGCCTAAAACTTTTGCACAGTACTGTAATTTCTTACTGTCAACTCACTACTATAATACAACCGCCCACACATTTCTGATGTAATAAAGGCATATTCAGTGTCATCTCGCTTTTCTCTCTATTTTGTAATCTGCAGCTTCCCTGAGCAGTAGCTCTCTGGTAAGGTCAGGCCTCCCTGCGCGGGTCAAGCAGTGGGCCAGCACGGGGCATTTCGGAGATGAGGAAGGAAGGCCCCGCCTCCACGCCGTCAGAATGTGAAAGGCCTGTTTCGAGAGGCTGCGTGGTGCACGGAGTCGAGCGATCTGGACAGCAGAGCGACGGAGATGGAGAGACGTAAAGAGAAGCGCTGCGTCGTCTTCAGTGAGCTCGTCACAAAGCCACGATAACAGCTCATCTGAGAGAGGGTCTGGAAGACAAACACTGTTAGCATGCGTGTGTCCACAGGTGCACAGAACACCTTCACAGCCTTCTCACTTCTTCTGTCATTTTTAAATGATAGAAATCCAGGAGGATGAAAATCTGAGAAAGATCTTAGCAAACCAAAATGGAGGGAAAATAGAAGAGAGAGCTGGAGTGCACAAAATAAACAAATGGTGCAGTAGATTTCACAAACCTGTTTGACTGTGCTGTATTGCTTTCACACTCACAGGCTGACAGACTGTTCTTGCACTCTAAGTAACAAACAATCAACAACAACAACGACTTACAAACCGTTTCAAAAAGTGATTATTTTTTGACTCGTTTGCCAGTACAAATATCAAAAAAATTTGGAGAGAGGGCTTGTTTTCTGACAAATGTATAAAAATTCAGTTTATGCTTAAAAAAAGAACAAATATTGAATTAAGTTTATTTTTCTTTAACAGATAATACTGTATATTTGACAGATATTTACATTTATTTTTTCATTTGCAGATATTTTCTTGTTTTAAGCATAAACTTGTTTCATTTTGATAACTTTTTTTCAGAAAACATGACTTAGGCTAATTTTTTTATTAGTGCTGTCAAATCGATTAATAACATCTAACATGAAAAGTTTGTATATATGTGTGAAAAAGAAAAAGAAATTACTGACCCCAAACTTTTGAACTCTAGTGTATATTGTAACAAAAGATTTATATTTTAAATAAATGCAGGTCTTTTTTAACATCATCTTTTTATTCATCAAAGAATCCTGAAAAAGTATCACAGGTTATAAAAAATATTACGCAGCACAACCGTTTCCAACATTGATAATAAATCAGTGTATCAGAATGATTTCTGAAGGATCATGTGACCCTGAAGACTGGAGTAATGTTAATTATATTAAAGTATATTAAAAAGAAAACTTATTTTAAATTGTTATAATATTTCACAATAATTACTGTTTAAAAAAAAAGAGTAATATTGTGAAATATTTTGTATTTCTGTATTTTTATCAAATAAATGCAGGCTTTAATGAGCATAAGAGACTTTTTTCAAAAACTTTAAAAATAGTAATGTTTCCAAACCTTTGATTGGTACTGCTGGCTGTATGTATATATGTATCTATGTAAATATGTATATGTATGTATATATATATATATATATATATATATATATATACACATACACGCTAGTTTCATTTCTGTCACACATTTCTGACGTACTGTAATCTGATGATTGCCTGCCTTGGTCTGTCTGTGCAGTTGGGCTTAAGAATAAGGCCTTGTCCACACGGACACGGGTATTTTTATAACCGTGACTTTTTTTGCGCGGTTCGTCCATACGAAACGCAGTATCAGGTCACTGAAACCGAATTTTTAAAACCCCTGCCAGGGTGAGGATTTTCAGAAACACAGGTTGCAGTGTTGTCGTGTAGACCATAGATATCATATAAAGGCTAGACGTCTTAAGGCGGAGTCACTTCCGGCATCACCGGCGGCCATCTTACCACAGGGCTCTGTGAATTAAGGTAAGTGAGCAGCACGCACACAAATCCTCTTATCTCGGTGAAATCTTGACGGATTTACAAACGGTTTGGTTTCTTACAAACGTCATTACCGTGGCTATAATTCTTTCATATGGAAGTCCATTTGTATAATTATTCATATGTATGCAGTTTCATAGCTACATCTCTGACGTTAATAACAAACCAAACCGTTTGAAAATCGGTAGAAAATTGAGCAAGTTATGGTTATTTAAAAGTACATGCACCATGTTACGAGTAAGTGAGCACCCTGTGGTAAGATGGCCGCCGTGTGCGGACGTCGACCTCCATTGGCCAGCAGCGCGGACGAGACATCTAGCCTTTATATGATATCTATGGTGTAGACAGTAAAACCGGGGTTTTTGCTTCTGATTCAGGCTTCTGATTGGCCAACGTAGCTTTACGATCGCCGCCTGCTGGTGTGGCATGCTCTTGACAGCGCTTGATAGCGTGTAACAATCATAGCGATAGCGGAGATTTCTTTTAAACCGAGCATGTGTGGACGGGATTTTTTTTATAAACGCAGGAGGAAAAACTCCGGTTATAAAAATACCCGTGTCCGTGTGGACTAGGCCTAAAAGTCTTTACCTTTGGCAGAGTGAGCGTCATCCGGCAGACAGGCTCTTCTAGAGGACAGTCCTTAGACACGGCTGCCCTGTCACCATTCCACACCAGCTGACCTTTGGTGACCTTGAATAAACTGATTACGCCTTTGTAGTGAAGAGAGCTGTAATTGCCGAAGGGGTCCACTTCTTTCAATCTCAAATGCAGCCGGTTTCTTCTTTGGTTGTGGAATGTGATTATGTGTGAATCTGTTTGTTCATTACCTATGGGATCTCCAACAGACACACACAGAAACAAGTACACATATGGTGGATAAGCTAACATTCTAACAAATGTAACAGTGAAAGGCCTGACTCACTCGATGCCTTGGGTGAGATAAAATAAGTGAAATTAATACCTATATACAGCAAAGATGCATTAAAATAATATTTAATATTATAATATTTTTTTAAATGGGCATGATGCATGATGATTCAGATTATGAAAATGGACTGATTAAACAGCCTAATCAGAAATAAATACCTAATTAATATAGAAAGTATGGAATGTGCATGGGTTACTCTGAAATAGCACAAGATTTGTTTAATCTACCATTGCAGGTAATATTCCCACTGAACCGGAGCAGCAGCTGTTCTCCCTCCCTCATGGAGAGTTCAGACGAGGGCTCTGGGGGACCACAGTAACCCAGGGCCTGGAGTTCACACAGCGCAGCACTAACATCTCTGCTGGGCAGGGTGGCCACAACCACGCTGCTGGGGTCCAGACGCTCGTGATGGAGCACAACTGTGACTGAGAAGATCTTTACAGCTTCTTCCAGTTCTTCAACTAAGGAAGTCAGGTAGGAAGATTTTACAGAGGACTGAATGCGAAGGACTATTAACCTGAGGGCAGAGCAAGGTTTTAAAGGTGAGAGGGCAATAGGGTTTTTTTAGTGGTAACACTTTAAGGTCCAATTCTCACTATGAACTAGTTGCTTAGAGTGCAAATTTCTACATATTGACTGTTTATTAGTACTTAAAAAGCACATATTAATGCCTTACTCTGCATGACCATATTCTACATCCTTTAATCCTTAATCCAATACCTAATTATACTAGTATATAAAATAAAAGTTATTACTCTTACTTTTGCATCAATTGCTTGCCTTACTGAATATTTTGACTTGCACAGATCAAAGCCGGTGGTTCCCCCTCCCTAAAATAATTCTTGTGGCATTTAGTCTGGGTTTAAATTCTAGACAAAGCATTACAAACTTAATACAAACTTAAAACAAACTTCATATTATACCTTACTAACTATTAATAAGCAGTAATTAGGAGTTTATCGAGGCAAAATTAATAGTTAATAGTTAGTTAATAGTGAGAATTGGACCCTGAACTAAAGTGTGACCTTTTTTAGTTTGTTTTCTTTTTTAAATATTTGTATATTACATTCGCACAGATTGATTTTGGTCACTCAGTACCTTTCGTAGCTCTCTGGTAGCTCAAAACAGACCAAGCTGTTCTGTAAGTTCTTTACACTGACTTTATCCAGAACCTTCCAACGGTTCTGTATTCTGCCCAGCACTGCCAGCTGCTCTTTACACTCTTTATGAGTCTTTACTGAGGCACCATCAACTCTGAAGCAGAGGGGAAAAACACTTATTTATATTTCTTTACTAATTTAAATATATCTCCACTCTCCACACTGACAAAAAAAATGTGTAGGATTTACTTTTAAGTGAACAATTTTCACTTAGATTTTGCTGGTAAATTTCACAAATGATTACAACGAAACAGCAATTCAATTAAACAATCATTTTTTTTAAGTAGAAAGACTTAAAGCTACACTGTGTAATTTTTTTAAGTTGATTCTTAGCAAAAAACACTTTGTTCAAATGATATGTGCTCATTAATGTGTAATTACTTCTACCAACTAATCAAGTATTCTCGTAAGCGTAGAATCTGCCATTTAGAATACATACGAGCGAGTCGCTTGAATGGCGGCAGCCATGTTGCGCCTCCATCTTGAAAATACATTAGCCAAAGAGGGACATAACTGGAAATTCAAGCTTCGCCTTTCGCGTTTTGACACTCAGTGGCACCGTGACGAATGCGAGGGGGAGATTACTCGCGACTGCCGGCAGATTTGAAATAATACGGCCACCATAGGAGTTAAAAAGACCTCGGAATGGGAGGGGCTAGAAAGTAATATTCAGTTGGTAGTCATAAACAATTTCACCGCTAGATGGGAGAAAATCCTACACAGTGTAGCTTTAAAAATATAATTTTCTTGTCAAACAGACTCCAGTAATCTTTGTTTTACTTGCAACTTTGAAAAAAAGGTTTTACAGTGCAGTTTAGAATGTAACTTTACCTAATCTGCTGTGGTGAGAAAGTGCCTGATATAAGAGTGGGTCTGTCAGTATCTTCTCCAGCTCTTCTCTTCTCAGAGATAGGAGGACATGGCAGGATAAGAGTCAAAGGTCGTCTGAGTTTCAGGGTTGATGGATGGCTTATGTAAAGTAAGGGGGTTGATGTGAGAGCAGTGTGGTAGGAATCATTTTTGGATTTAAGAGAGGATAAAACAAAGGCATCCACTGGCTGTACCTAAGGAGACAAAGAAAAGCTTCTATACACAGTATGCACTTAGGTGAAAATATTAACAATATTTTCCACTAAACATTATTCTTCAGACCCTCTCTCAGTAAATTTTCTGGTTATGAATAATTATGTGCAAAATCTTTGTTTTATAATTATTCAAAAAAAATGTTTTGGGTTGATTAGCCCCAGAAAACCTACTATGCTTTTTATTCAAGCATATTGGCGATAATTTGTTTTGTGTGGATATATTCATCATACATTTATTTTATCATGGTAAATAAGTGGAGAGTCGCTTCATGACGAATTAGAAAGTTCAGTGCAACTGCCACGAAACGTGACATTTGTACGCAAATGTCGGAGACAGTGGAAAGGCGGTCAGAAAGCTCTCGGAATTTCATCAAAAAGATCTTAATTTGTGTTCCGAAGATGAACGAAGGTGTTACGAGTTTGGAACGACATGAGGGTGAGTAATTACTGACAGAATTTAAATTTTTGGGTGAACTAACCCTTTAATATATACATAACTAGAAAAATGAGATAATGTGCTGCTAGTCAGTGTTAACTAATGAACATTACATAATCATTAACAGATCATTATTTAATGAAAACTTTAAATGTCATTAAACTTTCAATTCATATGACCAAGCACTTTTTTTTTTTTTTTTACAAATGATTTCGTCTGATGGTTTACAATTTTTAAAAGCTTCATTACTAAATCATTAACAAACATTATATAATGCTTAACGGATTATTAGTTAATATATATTCAAATAGCTATGAGATAACATGCTTGTTAATGTTTAAAACTTATTATTAACAGATCATTATTTAATATAAAACTTTGATTCATGTATTACCTAATATGTAACCTTACATTTACAAATTTTGTGAAAAAAAGTTTAATTAGTCATTTTAAGCACTATTTATGTTATCATTTTATTAATTAACACATAACCACAGTCTGTAAAATTAATAGGTTTGGTCTTCATTAGTTGTCGTTTTTTTTTGTTTTTTTTTTTAACAAATCATTCATTAATTATTTTTTGCCAGTACCCAATCTATTTGAAACTATTCATTATTTGTAGATGTTTCTAAACGTTTACTAATAATTTAGTATTAAGACACTTTTTCCTAGTCATCTCAATGGCAAAGTGTTCCAAATGACCTGAATTCACCCTATTTAGGCTACACATCTTTACAAATAATTGATTAATTATGTGTTCATGTTTTTGCAGTACCCAATCTAAAGTTGAAACTACTCATCATTTGTAAATGTTTACTATTAATCACATAGTACCTTTATGGGCATTGGACTTTTAGCTACTGTAACAACGTTTGTGTAAAGGGTTAAGTTTCCAAAAAGACCATATAATTGTAATTTGGGTGCAAAACATGTTTATATTGCCTCAACACTTATATTTCCTTAAACATGATAGTCATTGAATCATACATCAGCAAGATACAATTTTATTTTATTTTTTTCAAGAAAGCACTTTTATCAAATTTTCATTTATCAAAACAATGTAATATAAACAGTTTTTATAAACATTATTTTTGACGTAAGTACACAGTTAAAGACACGTAATTTAAAGTGTGACCGGTCATTCTTATATTGTTCAGTTTTCTGTTGAACATCCAGATAACTCATAGCTGCCAAACGCCTTTTTGCATTTGTACTTTTGTAAAAAAAAAAGAAAAAAAGAAGTGTATTAGGTAATATATGACCTGAAATTTAATGACATTTGTAAGCATTTTAATTTACTTTAAATAATGACCTGTTAATCAATCAACATGTAATGTTTAATAAGTAAACATTAACAAGCACATTCTCTCATATTTCTAGCTATGTAAATATATATTAACTAATGATCTGTTAAACGTTATAATGTTTGTTAATGATTTATTAATGAAAGTTATTATAAAGTGTTACCAAAGGTGGCTTTACAAGTAGCTTCTTTGTAGTACATTATACAATTTTCATAACCAGCTATCTTTAAGAGCATTTTATTCTTACAAAACTTTTTTTTTTTTTTTAAATCATCTTACCTAATAGATCTGTTATTTTGTGATTCAGCCTGATTGAAAATAAATTCTGAATGTACCGTCACTTGAGCGACAACTGGTGCGGTGAAGGATCCAGGCAAGTAGTCGAGGCATATTCTGGAGTCCACACTGAGCTTGTGAGACAGTCCTGTCCTAGGGACCGTAAAACTCTCCGCCCTCAAACGGGACAGAACCGCAAACACACCCAGAGAGTACACCCGCACCACTGCAAACCAACCCTGTGGAAAAGACAGTGCCATCATACTTACACAAATATCATAAGCAATAATTGTACACCTAAAAATAAGACCAACCTTGCTGCACAGCAAAAATCTATGAAAATATAATGGTAGTATACTGTATAACGCTTGGATAATGACCTATGTTTTAAGCTTTTTCCAACACAAGTCAAATAAAACAGAAAATGGGCTTTATTACAGACCCTTTGTCCTCCATAGAAGCCTTCAGTAGATGTAGGTGTGATACAGCTAACTCTTTGCTCTGGATCCACCACTTTCACGGTGATCTCTCTGTAGTTCCCACGGTAACTCGCCTGGAACGGCACTGCTATGGTGAGTGGGAAAGGACATTTGACATGGCTGGAGTTTTGTATGCGGAAAACAGTGCTGACTAGCTCCTCTGATCCTGACACCATGAGAGAACTCAGACCATCAACCACCTCACAGGACAAGATGTTCACAACGTCTGATGGGGCGGTTATATAGCAGACTCTGGGAGACTCTGAAGATCTGGCTCTGTCTGCAAGCCTGCATGTTACCAAAACACACTTGTTAATGCTGGATTCAGTATTATTTCCTCATTAATAAATGTACGCATAAGGAAATGAATAGTATTTTTGAAATCATGTTCACACACATCATGTGATCATCCAGTCATATCAGTGGCCTAATAAAAGCTGATTTATTTGATATAGAGCAGGTGGCCTCATGGGAGCCACCATGTTGAGATCACATGACCGTTGTATAGTTCTTGCTTTATCTCAGTAACCAACATGCTATTGGACACTTTTGCTCACAAAATAAATGAATAATGCTTGAATGACCAGCGTATTTCTACAATGACACTGGTAACAGAAAATGATTGCTTTTGCAATTATGCTTTAAACCACGCTGGGTGTCAGTTTAAGTCCAAGATGACTGCAATATAGCATTTTAAAGGGGTCTTAATATTCTTTTTTACTTTTTCAACTTTATGTGTGTATGTGTGTGTAATGTTGCTGTTTCAGCACAAAAAAGATCTGCAAGAAGCTCAAAATCCATTTTTTATTTAACATAATTCACTTTCCAAGAACTACAAGGGAAGGCTCATTTGGATTACATTGAGTTTTTTGGGGCGTTATGAAGTAACAATGTTACTCATTTAAATAATCCCGCCCACAGAATAAACAAAAAAGGGGACAAGGCCTGGCTGACGAATTTAAGAGTGGTTACATTTTTTTTTAACCATCTGTGTGCTGCACATTTTATGGACAACAGCTTCCAGAACCTGTTTGGCTCCACTTGCCTGCTATAGCCAAGTTAGCCAACATTACAGTATTGCTGTAGCCTAGTTCTTACTGTAGCTTTTGTAAGCTCTCTTTTGTAAGATTGTTCACCGCCCCTTAGGAAAATTGACCTTGGTTTTGTGATCGATTACTGTTTGTATTACTATAGTTTTCCGACAAATGTCATGATTAAATAGTGTATAACATTAACATGGTATCTAAAATGTTTAAGAAATTTACAAAAAACAAACAAACATACCACTAAACATAAACGTCCTGTGAAAATCAGAGTTTGCAAAGTCCATGCATGAAAACCGTTCTGGACAATCCTCTTGTTTGCTTACATTAAGTCTGAATCAGGCTTCCAATTGGTTTGAAATTGACGCCATTCTTAATGATAATAGTCAGAGCTCGCAGTTATGAAGGGGCGGGACATTTCCCGAACAAGCGCTAAGCAGTGCCAATCACTAGGCCAGCTAACCAATCACAGCACATTTCCTATTTCAGAAGGAGGGGCTTCATCGAAACCGGAACTACATGCACACCTGTCAACACTCCCGTTTTCCCCGGGAGTCTCCCGTATTTCACACCCATCTCCCGCCCCCTCCCGTTTTGTTATTTCTCCCGTGAAACTCCCGTTATTTGTATGGCTCAAACGTTGTTATATAAATAATCACATCAATATATTATTCCAAGGTTGTCCAGTTGCCAGATCTTGTATGAAACCCATCCTACTCGCGCAACACATCATACAAATTTCAACCCATTTGTGAGCTCAACCTGGCAACCTACAACCCAGTTGTGCCGTCGATATCTGCGCAGGTAACGTTAGTAGACGCGGGAAGTTGAATAAGTGTTACTGGTAGAAATGGGAAAAGAGTGACTCCATGTTAAGTAAATATTTAACGCAATTAACGCAGCATCCGTTTTTTTCTGTCATCCTTTGGCTGCATGGCGTTACATTATAATGATGCGCTTTTATTCTTGCTAATGCTTTTAAACCATTCAAGCCATATCTTAGGCTACTTATTTTATAAAACTTTAAAAGCGGAAAGCGCATCACTCATTCCTGGGAATACATTTGACATCGCAGCCTAACCTTGACGGAAATAAATATCCTACGCCAAAAGTACAAGAGAACAAGTCTCAGCTGTGCTCAGATCTGTAAACCGTAGGCCTACAGTTGCTTTGGTTTTTCAATCCGTACCCATTTCGCCCCGTGGTTTAAAAGGGACACAACAAAAATAGGGACACACGAGAAAGACAAAATAGAATGCAAAATCTATTAACAAAATAGAGAACTATACAGAAAAAAAAAAAACTACGTTAGGTACAACGGTAACAGTGAACAAATTCATAATCCGTGCACGCTTTTGCAATCGTTGTTTTGTAAATCGTTCTTTCGCAGTAGTTGTTTGTAATATTCAGTTCCTGTGAAAAATTGTGAAATACTGTTCCAATAGGTGAAGTTACACAACAATATGCTGATTGATTACATAACAATATTTGGATGTAATATTCAGTTCCAGTGAAAATCTGTCCCAGTTAATGGAGTATACACAGGAGATGAGTAATATTCAGTACCAGTAAACTCCACCCGCTGGAACAGTTTCTTACAGTAACTGAATATTACACATCACCTGTTCAGTTTTGAAAACTGTAGCCTACTCATAGATTTGTGGCCTATACCTTATTTTAGAAATCTGTTTTTCTGTATATTGATTTGTTGTGTATTGTTAAGATGAATACAACTGTCTTAACTGAATTTTTCTATGATTTGGCGATGGGGTGTGTAATGTATCTGATGACATGAAACCGCATGTGGGTGAACTGAAACCCCCCCCAGGTCTCCTGTATTTTGGTACCCAAATGTTGACAGGTATGACTACATGGCACGTTCGTGCCAGTAAAAATGTAAAATATGTAAAAAAGAAAGTGTTTCTTGAACAATCAAGCATGAATGGATATTATAGTGCACCCCAAAAACAAAATCAAGACTTCGTAAAAGGGCATAGTAGCCTACCCCTTTTAAGAAATTCACAAAATTAAAATGAACCAAAATGTTTTTGTTTCGTCCTTTTTTTCCTTTGACAGATTGTACGCCTATAGATTATAAAGAAAGTAGGATTCTCTAGACATTAATTAATTTGTAAGTATTAATTAATTTGTTGTGTGAAATATTATCTCACTAGCACAATACTGTTTTAAAAAGAATAATGGAAAGGATTGTATTATTGTTTGGATGCTGTTGGACCAATCAACAGCACTTGTGAAACATCATTACTCCACACCTGCCCCATATTACTAATATAGACTTACCCAACAGTTACCACTGTACGCTTCAATCTTTCACAGCCTTCTCCACTGCTTTTCTCTTTCTCCTCTTGCTCTTTTTCTTCCTCCACCTCACCATTCATGTTCAGAGAGTTTTTGCAGTCAGTCACCATAGTTTTATAAGGTGAGTGTACTCTTATTTCCTCACGTGAGCTCTTTTCACTCTTGTTTCTGTCATCCATACACACATTACAGCGCTTCACTGAATCTGAAAGCCTTGTTGACTGCACATTTGCAAGCCAGTGGTCTTCAAGATGCTGGTCCACTGGAATACTGATGTCACATGATTCTGGTTTTATGTGGTCTGCAGTATCCAGAGGTCCAGTACCAGTAAGATCACCTCTCTCTTCACTGACTTCAGTAAGATAAGCAATACCAGTGTCAAGTCTCTTGCTCATTACAATGAACTGGTTTACAATGACGTGGACATCTTCCAGGACATTAAGAATGACATCAGTCACGTGGTCTTGGTAAAAGTGGGATCCATAGGAAGCATCTAAAAATACACAATATACTCAGTATTGTCATGATTGTGTTCATATGAAAGATTATTGCACAATTTTTGTCTATTCCTTTACCCTGCATCAAATAGACAAAACAAGTGTACAAATTCAATAAAAGGCCTAGATCAGAAAGTAAAATGGTGCAAGAAATAATATCTAGATATTTTAAAAGAGTGGATATTTAGGGCCATGTCCAAAGGATCAAAGAGGAGGTGTATCTATTGTCCCAAAAGTTCTCCTCTATGAAAAATGATCCTTTAATTACAAATGAACTAAAATTAACAGCTCAAAAGTTTGGGGTCTTTTATTGTTTTTGAAAGAAAACTCTTATGATCAAGTAAAAACAGTAATATTGTGAAATATAATAATGAACTGTTTTCTAATGTAATATATTTTAAAAAGTGATTTATTCCTGTAATGGCAAAATACTTAAGTCTTTAGTGTCACATGATCCATCAGAAATCATTCTAAAATGCTGATTTGCTGATCAAGAAACCTTTCTTACATCAATGTTGACAACAGTTGTGTTGCTTAATATTTTTGTGGAAACAGTGATATATATATTTTTAGGATACTTTAGATTTCAGGATACAAAAGAACATAATTTATTTGAAATAGAAATATGTTAACATTATAAATGTTGTTAACGCATTAATGTTTCCTTGCAGAATAAAAGTAGCCTAATTAAGTTTTTAACAAAAAAAAATCTAATGTAGATTTTCAAGTGAGCCAATTACATTTCAGCTTGTCATATTCCGAGAGCCCTTGCAATATTTGTGGAAACAAAACCATAATTATTACTTGAGGGAACAGCCTTGTATTATACTTTTTGCAATTTTTGAACTTTTTTACATTCTTTTATTTTAGTTAGGCCCTATTTTATATATATTTTTTATTATTAAATGCACTATGAATGCTTCAGCAATGTAGAACTCCATCAGTCATGCCAATAAAGCTTTCCGACAACGCAAGACACACACACACACACACACAGATTCCAAAGTTCCCAAGCCTCTCATAAAGCACTTACCCACATCAGCTGTTTTCTCTTGAGACTCTGTGTCTGGGAGTGTGTGTACCAAATTAGAGCACATCCTATGCCCGGTGAGAGTGCTTGCTGTACCGCAAAGAACCTCTCTCAGTACACACACTCTTTGGGTGTGAACCTCACAAAATGTCCTGAGGACCTGGAAAAGCCTTGTGTGAAGTCTAGCTGAATCTCTATGGCCTGTGTCTTCTCTTGCTTTCGCTGAATGTAAAACTCCACTCAGTTCCTCAGCGGCTTTGTGCAAGAGGTTTAACAGATTGTTCTCTTGTGAGAGTGTTAGCTGACTGGCTGGATCTGCCATATTTTCAAGTGTGTTCGCTGAAAGCCTTGGAGCATAAACTATGAATCTGATTATTAGTAGAGAAGAAGCAGATTATAACACAGTAGGTTTTCCTCTCCGTCTTTCCTTCTCTCACTGGTAAACCCAGGATTTACCACCCCAAGCCTGTAAAATAGGGTCGTCATGGCAAACAGAAGGCATGACTGGACACAAAAGACCCTTAGAGACGGACGACTCTTTAAAAAAAAAAGAAGAAGAAGAGAGTAATGTGAATGGCCCCTGTAGTCTTGTGACCCAAATGAGGCACAGATACTATAAGCAAATACTCTGTATAGTGAAATTGTAACGCTGTGAAATATTATTACAATTTAAAATGACTTGCATATTGTAGCACCCTCCTAATGTTATAATATTCAATCATACCTCACACAACTTACAGCAGGCTTGCAATGTACATGAAAATCATACTTTTTTTAATGAAAGCCACTGCAGCAAATTAAATAATGGCACCACATAATACTGCCAGATAACATGTTTCATGTATGATATTAGAAAAATAATTTAAATAAGCCTGCAGATATTTTAGATGCAATGGAACTTGAAATAGCTTTCACTTCATTAATAAATGATAACACACATGAAGGTTACAGTATAGTTAACCTTTCTGGCATCTTGACATTATTTAATCTCAGGGAAATTAAAACATGTTGGCCTTTAGAACCATCATGTGGTCGAATGAAACTAGACAACCACACACCCCTGGACAATAAGGAATATTGCACACAAAATGACAAAGGGTCTCTTAAGACAACAAGTTCTAAATTGTCTGTCTTTACAATCTAGGACAGAAGCATTAAGTGGAAAGTGGAGAATGTTATATTTCTGTATCATGGACGTCATCCTTTATTAGTATCTGTTTTCTGCAGGTCCACGTGACATGACCAATTCGACCTGACATCACAAAAATATAACATTTAAGAGCACGGTATGGACAGTGTATGAAAAAAACGATAATATATAATGGCATTTTATATTTTATTTGAAAAATATAGAATAAATATTTCAATTTCCTTGTTGTAGGCATACCTTCAACAAATACAGGGAAAATGAAAATGCAGGAATTCAGCGCCATCATGTGGTCACATGATTGAATTGCGCATAAATATAGGCGTTGACAAAGCTGTCACGATTATTTGTCAGGCTTGGCCTTTCATATTTTTACATGCTATCTTTTATATTTTATCGCTGGCATTAGTGTTTCTTCAAATTCAGTTTATTAAAACAAAAACAAAAAGTAAGCTTTTTTATTAGGCTACTATATTTTGAAAGTCACACAAAAAATTTAACAATCGCCTTTTTTTGTCTTTTAAAAGCTACACAAGACAAATGCACAATCTATTTCAATATGTGTCAACGTTTTTGTGTGTCAAAATTACAACGGTCCCTCAGTTGTCTCAACTTAATTATTTCCATCACAACCAACAACGTTTGCCTTTAATAGTCTTTTTTCCTTCAAAAGTATGTGCACTTTTTTAAAACCCAAAGTCAACAGTGTCAGTGTGATGAACAAAAAACAAAACAGAACATTCCAATTTAACACTTTTGAACACAATATTTTGTGCATAATTCCGAAGCATGCTGATAATTTGTTTAAAATGCAGTAGTCATTTACACCACTGTCATAACAGTCACATAAGGCTGTTAACACCGGAAAAAGTAGTTATTAGTAGACAAAAAAAGTGTCCATAGTTGAAGAAACACCCACATACACTAAATGCACACAAAAAAAAAAACATCAAGATAAAAAGGCAATCTACTAGATTTTTAAATGTACACAATCTAACCAAACAGCGGTGGTATAATGGGCTGTGTGGTTAGTTGGGTTAACCTGACAGCAGCAGAATCCGTCGCTGGCGGCGCATCAAGCTGCAACATGCAGAAGACTGTGACTGAGAAAGAGACACTTTCAAACTGATTTAATTACCAACACTATTATTATTGTCATGTTATTTGAATTGTAGTTGAATATAGCCGATGGTGTGGGCATGTGTCTCGCATGTTTGCTGTGGTGCAGCAGTATTCAGGCGCGGTTGGTTGGGCACGAGGCGCGTCAGCGTGGCCTGGCTCAGGTAGGCGTGGAGACCCGCGCGCCTAGACTCGAAATCCGGAACGGCCGCTTGATGGGAAGAAACAAACTCCGCCATGAAGACAAAAGTGTCCAAACTAAGCAGATAATGACGACTTCTCGTCAGAAAAGTTACAGCGCCAGTTTGACAACAAGGAGGCTGGTCACTTTTTGAGGTATGTTTCGAGAAAAGACCTGCTTAATTTCCCCTAACAACATTTCGCTTTCGGCGCTTCACTTTCGTTCATGGCGTTATGAAAATTGCATTTAAATGGTCACATATCCGATTGGTTTGCTGAACTTATTAGCCTTTATAAACTAGGTTACAGTCTTTTGTTTTGTAGTGTGTTTTGCTCATTCACTCGTTGTGTAAACACTCCCTCAACCTGTTGATGTTGCGCTCACTCACTCCGGCCAGCAAAACTAAAAAAGTGCCTAGATGCACTGGATGCACCCACGATACACCAACTGAGTGCAAAGTTCTCACGCTATATTACTGATAACATTTGTCTTATCGGAAATAGATTTTTGCATGTTGTTAAAAAGTTTGAGCTGAAGGTATAGGCTACGTGTTTTTACATAAATCATGGACAGCTGTATGCTAATTCTTATGTGTCATGCTGAAGATTTGATCAAGTTGTGATGGTATTTCAAGATGGATATATTTATTTATGCTGTAAAACATGAGACATTATGTCTTTCTAATAGCTGGACTTTGCTCTTTAGTGTTGGATTTTTATGAGAGAGAAATTCCTGGTATGCATGACTCAGTGTACATGAGAATTGTGGACAACAGAGTAAGCAAGGCAAAAACGTTCCCACGTTCTTAAAGTTGACTAAAAATGAACTTCTTTCATCATTAACTCACTCTCATAATGTTCCAAAACCTGTATGAGTTTCTTCTGAGGAACAGAAAAGGAGATGTCTGGCAGAATCAGTCCCCATTTACTTTCATAGGCACATCATTCTGCCTAACATCCTTTTTTTTGTGTGTTTCACAAAAGTTTGTGGAATGACATGAGGGTGAGTAATGCCAGTGATGTGCTGAATTTTAACTCTTGTCCAAATTATTACCTCCCTCAATAATCTGGGGTAATAATCTGGTGGGGGTTGGAATTTGGCACAGCACCACACTGCATGATTTTAGCCCCAATTTTCACTCGCCAACAGTTTTGAGGAAGTTGCCGACAAATGCCTGAAATTGGTGGCAAATTGGTGCTCGGTCATGTGAGTGACAATCGTGTAGTGTGTATTATCAAAGACGCAATCTGAGAGAAGCGCTGATGCGTCGCCGATGCGACGCCCGTGAGATATTTAGGGCCCTTTCACACCTGCCTTGTTTGGTCCGGTTTTTTGGACTTTTCAGTTTGATCCGAATCAAAATTACAGGTGTGAAACCCCCCCCGGACCACGGTCCGAACCAAACAGACGAAATTTGGTCCGATGAAAAGAGGGAGTCTCGGTCCGGATCAAACTGAACAAAGGTTTGGTTCATTTCTAGTGTGAAAGCATTTTCTGTTTGGTTCGGACTTTCAGACCATTTACAGGAAGTTCCGGTGGTTCTCGCGGGATCGCTTGCAGTCTTCTTCTCCTTTCCTGCCGGCGACGATAAAATGTTCGCACAACGAGGACGTTCATTTGGTTAATTTGAACTAGCCTCGAGTATAGTTGGTGCTGCAGGGAGTAATGCTGTAATAATAACAGTATAGTGGCAAGTTCTGGCAACGATATGCATCTGTTCATTCATTCTTGTCAAAGTTACCCGCCGAATTGACAACACGCTGACGTCAGACGCACATCCGTTTACAAGCCAATCAATTTCAAGATGCAGGCCACATAGATGATGACGACAGGACATGTAAAGTTCTTTAGTGCGCTCGCATAATTGCAATGTGAAACCAAACCAAAACTAACCGAATGTATACAATGTATCAACATGAACTTTGGTTCGGAACTTGGTGCGAACTTTCAGGTGTGAAAATGCCCTAATCTGGACCTGTCTGATTTGGAGTACTGCAGTGTGAAATCGGTTTTGCCTGGAAATTATTTCGGCGACGACCTACAGCCAAATTAGAGCTCAAGGAAAAGTTCAGGGAGAGGAGTCATAGACCTGTGTTGTGCCAAATTTCACAAACCCCCTCACAAATTATTACCCCCCTCATTGAAGTCAGTACCTCATTGCCTAATCCTAACCCCACCCCTAATCATAACCCCTCCCCCACAACTAATCCTAAACCTACCAATGCTGGGACAACAAAACACCTGCAACAAAACATCAGCAAGTGTGGCTTCTGCAAGCAACCATTCTCTTCTTCATATTCATTTTTTTTTTTCTTTTTCTTTGGAACAGACAACTTGTATTGCAAGCATTTTGCGGGCAATTATTTTAACTGGAAGAAATCCAGTCATGAGAAGAATTCCTCTCTCACGTGTGAACTTACATTATTTCCTGTATTGCTTCTCGCGTATGTTTGGTTGTGAAACGTAGTCTGTTGACCAGACAGAATTGTCTGCGATTCTTCTTATTGAAATGATGTGTAATGTGTGACCCCCTGTTGCTCTTCCGTCGTGTAATGTGCACCAGCAACTAAATGGCTCCCCAAACAGTCGTGCAGTGTATGAAGAACAGCGATCCGACGACTGCATTTTTGATAACAGATTTTTGGGTGAACTGTTCCTTTAAGAAAATTCTTTGTGTACATTCTTCTCACTGTAATAACTTTGGTTTGCAGTTAGGCACGGGACTACATGCTTGTGCTTGTTATAAAGTCTAGTATTGCAACATTTTTGCAGGTGAAAGAGGGACATGTCACCATATAAATAAATCCAGTTTTTGGCTGTGTTTAGGAAAAGTCCAGCTGACAGTTTAGCCGCCGCCACCGCCTTTGTTTTTTTGTGCATTTTGGGTGTTCCAGTGCATTCGGATTGATATTCTCTACTCACATGAGCAATTTATTGAACCTGTTTGTACTGGTAGAATGAAGTTATAATGTTCAACGATTTTGTGTTCTTGGTTTTGAGCTTTCAAGAAACATACCTTTTGTTGTCTCTGTTGGTTTTGTTTGCAGCACCCAGTTTTTAAATGGTGCAATCAAGTGGTAACCAAATACCGCTAGAATTGTTTGTCATACAAATGTAGACTGCCTGTAAACTCAAACTAGGAAGGAAATTTATTATTTTGATATAACAATGTAGCACATAGGCCCAACAATATGCAAAATAACATTTCTGAAGAAATTTCTAAATTTGTGAATGCATAAATCAGAGCATGTGCGATTTTACAGATTTTTTTTTTTTTTTTTAAGACAAATATTTATTTTGGAAAAAAGTTTATTTTCAACATTTAGTTTTCATAACATTTGAGTTGTGATTGAATGTTTTTTAAATGTCTATTGAGTGAATTGCTGCATTGGCAGGATGCTACACTACGGTGTAATTCAAGAAATGTATGTGCCCATGTCTGAACTGGTAAAACCCTGATGCATGTCAGGGCAGGTTTAGAGGTTGTGAAAGCATTAGTTTGTGCCAAAGAAGTGATATTGAGCCAGTTACCCCGTTCAGATCTGAAAAAACTGATTTGCTTAAACCAATTTGAACAAAAGTAAGTTTGTATGTTTAGAGAACAATACCTTGGCTGGTAGAATTACTTTAAATAAATTGTCTGGTACAGATTGGTTGTATTTTGTAAAATATATTTAGTAACCTAATCCAATGAATTACTGTATCACAGTAATAGATTCTTATTCTTAATCTTATTACTTTTTGGATTGCTTTTCTTTTTGAGGCCCTTTATATCCAAACAAGGACAAAAAACTTGGAACATTTATTTTTTTATTGACACGGCAGATTGTAGCAAAAATGACAGTGCTCTAACAACATAGCTGAATACATTAATGTAGCAAAGTATGTTGTTGTGGGAAGAAGGAGACGGGAACCGGCAAATGTGTAAAACACTTTAAAGGCACACTGTGGAGAAATTGTGTTTTTTTTATGATTAAGTTTTATGCATACACAAACACAAGACAAACAACCACAATGCCTATCAGAAAAACATCTCTTTACAAAGCAACAATCTATAAATATTTATCACTTATCTTTAAAATAAAAATATAAAATAAAATACATGAATTATACAAATCAGGTGGTACAAATTGTTGTACAGAAGTGAACTGCAGTGTCCACACATCTCAGTCATTGTCATCTGTTAAATCCAAATCTTTGACATAATCAATAAAAGTATTCCAGATATTCTCAAAAAGTCCCTGTTTGCCTTTTAACACATATGTAATCCTCTCTAGTGGCAGAGCAGACAGCATCTGCCGTAACCATAAAGTGCCTCTTGGTCTACATGTTTTTTTTTTCCAAAATAAAGCTACACATCTTTTGGCGTTAGGCAGACTAAGGTCTATAAATGTACGTTCATTTTTTGTATAGTTATGCTTCTCTGGATATAAGCCCAATAAAAACAATTTTGGTTCTAGTATTATTTGTTTGGAAATAATATTTTGAATAATGTCTCTTACCTCTTCCCAAAAGAGTGTAATTTTTGTACAATGCCACATACAGTGAACCAGTGTTCCTCTACATTGTTCACACTTTGAACACACATCAGGAATGTTTCCATTATATTGACAGAGTTCCACTGGTGTCACATATGTTCGCATTAACCATTTAAATTGAATAACTTTAAGACGAGTATTTATTGATGTTGTGTGGGCTAAAGTGCATGCATCCTGCCAGTCTTCCTCTGAAAGTTGCAATGACAAATCATCCTTCCAAGCTCTAAATCTATCATGAGAACTTTCATGAACGTAAGACATAAACAGATTATAAAACTGAGAAATAATGCCTTTCTTTTGACTATCTTTTAACAACAATTCTTCCAAGTCTGAAGTGGTGGGTTTCGTTAATATATTGTTTTGACTTGCTCTTATAAAACTCCTGAGTTGGAGATATTTAAAGAAATGTTTTTTATCTAAATGAAATTTATCTTGTAATTCTTGGAAGGTCATAAGTATGTCAGATTCTGGCAAATACACATCTTGAACCATTCTCAGTCCCTTAGTTTTCCATAACTTAAATGTTGCGTCTGCCCTGCCTGGTGGAAAAAATTGGTTGCCCCATAGAGACAGACAATGTGAATCTTTCAAAAGTGTCTTCACATCACTCCATACTTTTATCATGTTTTTAAGAATTGGATTTTTAATTTCTCCTAATAGTTTTCTTATTGTATTTGAGTATATATATAAGAGGGAAGAGGTAAGTTTAATCCTTGTGATTCCATTTCTATCCAATGTGGTGAGTGATTAGTATAATAAAACATAATAGACCTTAGCTGCGCAGCCCAATAGTACAGCTTAAAATTAGGACATTTCAAACCTCCACGTTCATAAGGCAAGTACAGTAAAGACAAACGAAGTCTTGCCCTTTTATTATTCCAGAGAAAACGTATACATTTTTTTTTCATTTGTGAGAAAAAACCAAACGGGGGTGAAAGGGGAATATTCTGAAACATATATAGTAGCTTTGGAAGAATGTTCATTTTTAAAATATTAATTCTCCCAATTATAGATATTGGCAGCGGCATCCATCTATCAACTGAATTTTGTATTCCTGTTACTAAAAGATTATAATTTACCTCAACTATTTTTTCTAAACTTGGTAAAATCTGTATCCCCAAGTACTCAAATTGTGTCACAACATTAAACTGTATAACGTCTGGGATTGGGTTTGCTCTTTCATGTTCATTTAACAATAAAATAGAAGACTTGGTTTTATTGAGCTTGTAACCTGAAATTTCACTAAATAACTGGATGATTTCCAGAATGATCCGTATTGATGTGTTTAGATTCGAAATAAATAAGATCACATCATCTGCGAACAGAGAAATCCTATGTTCAGTAGGTCCTACTGTAATTCCACTAAGTTGGGGATGTGAGCGTATTGCAATTGCAAATGGTTCTATTGCTAACGTGAATAATAAAGGTGAGAGCGGGCAGCCTTGTCGGCACCCGCGTTTTATTGCTATCGTTTGAGAAATATTTCTGTTAGTGATGATTTCAGCAGTGGGGCTATCATATAATATTATTGTTTCCACATCCAAATTTTTCTAATACCCGGAAAAGGTATGGCCATTCAACCCTATCAAAGGCCTTTTCGGCATCCAATGATAGAAGAGCTGTATTTGGCGCATCCTTTTTACAATAAATAATATTCAATAATCTCCGTACATTATGGAAGCCCTGCCTTCCCGTGACGAATCCATTTTGATCTTGATTTATTATATAAGGGAGAGTTTTTTGTAGTCGTTTTGCTAATAATTTAGAAATGATTTTTAAATCTGAATTCAAAAGACTAATGGGTCTTAGATTCTCACATTTATCTAAAGATTTTCCTGGCTTATGCAGGAGAGTAATCAAGGCTGTATTTAATGAAGGAGGAAGAAAATTCGATAGAAAGATTTCTTCAAGCATGTCCAATATAGGTACCAAAAGTTTATTCTTAAATTTCTTATACAGATCTATAGGAATGCCATCAGGCCCTGCTCTTTTTCCAGATTTCATGCTATCAATGGCTTGTCCAATTTCTTCTATTGTAAATTTTGAATTTAAATTAACTCTATCATCCTCCGAAATAGTGGGAATATCTATTTTATTTAGAAAGGTGCTTATATTGTCAAGTTTAATTGTTGTTTGTGCTTTATACAATTCTTCATAATAGCCCTTAAACGCATTATTAATTTCTATTGGATCCAACAGTGTCTGCCCATTTGATATTATTGATGTAATTGGCGATTTCGTTTCAAGCTGTTTTATTTGCCATGGCAACAGTTTGCCAGCCCTATCACCTTGCTCGTAAAATGTCTGTTTCAAGCGTAGAAGACTTGAGGCAGCTCTAAAAGCAGACTGCTTATCATATTCAGCTCTCAATAATAATAATAATTCTTTCTCTAATTGTGAATTATTAATGTTTTTAGAATTATTTACTTTTGTTTGAAGGACTCTTATCCTATTTTCCAACTTTAATCTAGTTTCCTGTGTCTTTTTTGATTTAGAACCTGTATAACTAATGATATGCCCTCTCAAGAAAGCCTTGAAAGCTTCCCATTTAACGCATGCAGTAGTTTGTGTAGTATTAATTTGAAAGTACTCATCTATCTGTTTTCCTAAATATTTTACCAAGTCTTCATCTTGTAACCATTTATGTTGGAAATGCCATCTGGGTGGATCTCTTAATAATTTATCATCACTATAGGCCAAACAGCATGGTGCATGATCCGAGATCACAATATTATCATAAGAGCAGTCAGAAATTTTAGATTGCAATTCTGAAGAAACAAGAAAGAAATCTATTCTAGAGTATGTCTTAAAGGCACCCGAATGACAAGAGTAAGCTCTAATATTCGGGTTTCTCTCTCTCCATATATCTAATAAATTTAAATCCCTCATAAACCTATGGATTGTAGCCCTACAGTTGTTATGTGAATTATCAACCCCAGTTGATCTGTCTAATTCTGGGTTTAATGTACAATTAAAATCCCCGGCTATCATATGAAGTCCTGAAAGTGTTGAGAGAGTAAGAAATAGGTCATTATAAAAATTGCTATCATCCACATTAGGACCATAAACATTTGTTATATTTAGCATTTCTGATAACAAAGATCCTTGAAGTATTAGAAATCTTCCCCTTTTATCTTTAATAATATTTTTTATTTTAAATGGAACCGACTCATGAATAAGTGTCATAACCCCTCTAGCTTGAGATGTAAACGATGCTGCAAACACAGTGCCCTTCCACCTCCTTCTCACCCTTATACTATCATCAATGAGATGAGTTTCTTGCAACAGTACAATTTTAGCATTCATTTCTTTCAGTTTATTCATAACCTGTTTTATCTTTTGAAGACGTTGCAAACCTCTGCAGTTCCATGAAATAAAATTAAGATTCACTTCTTGAGACAAAACTTAAAAATTTAATTTATCAGGTTGCTTTGCAATGTAAAACTATCCTTGTTTATAGGCATAACAAATTGGGATGTTAGAACAAACATCCAACACTCTGAACAAACATAACCCCCCTCTCCCCTCCCCCACTCAAGAGGGTATCCCCCCCCCTTCTGTTGGTCTCCCGTTATTGCTAAGACCGGTCCACACCAGTGAGGATCAGTCAAACCACTCTCTTGTTCCAACCTACTCCACTTACTACTGCTGCTGCTACACTCTAACAAGTATTAACTTATAACTCCTGCTCACTTCGATTAACACTCGGCTTGTTGAATGACAGTAACATCTTATTTGTCTCATAATAATGTGACCTCTTATGATCACTGTTGAATAGGAAATTGTGTTTTTGTCAAACAGCGACCCCTAGAGTCGCTGTGGAATACTTGCACTGTCGTAAATACCCCTCCACCCCCCTACCTCCCACCCTGTACACCGGTACCTGCGTCGGGCATGGAACAGGCACACATAGACTCCGAAGACAAGATTATTGCAATTTATCATAATAGTTTGCAAATTGTGCTCGTTTATTTACAACCTCTACGTTAGGCTTATTTATGTCCTGATATTTATGTGAGATATTGAAAACTGTTCTCATGATAATCGCAAGAATCAACGTCAACAGCGTCGTCTGATATCCCTCAGGACTACGTGATAAATACACCTCACAACACCTGAGTTCAGCTGGCAAACTAGTTCGTGAGGCAAGCTAGGCGATAAAACATAACGCAAAAAACACGTAAGAGAAATAAGTCTGTTAACAGCTCTGATAATCGAAAGCTAGCTAGACATATGTGGAAATTATTGGACTGGTCTAATTATCAGCAATGGAACAAGTTTACAAATAAGAGATTTATTTAGTGGCCACTTCATGCGTTTTCTCAGATCGGATAGCTATCTGATTTATCAAAACGATTCCATTTACACCTGGTCACATAAATGTGTTTTTGCGAAACAGATTTAAATCCGATCTTCAATTCTCGCGCTATATGCAGATTTAATGGAGTGCACGTCACCGAAAGCAACAGATATGAGCTGCATTTTATTGATCATCAGCTAAAATTTCAAAATCAAAGACCGCAATAAGAGAGAGCAGCCAGCAACAGCCCTGGTAAGATCATTTCGTTTCTTTACTTTTAATGATGATGATTGTGTGTTAAGCGCCTGCGACTTACTTTCACTTTGATATGCGATAGTTTGCACGTTGGCTTGATGAATCGATGCTCGGCTGCGGTGATGCGTGTTCCAGTAGCGTCGTCATATCTGGCAATAACATATAGCCTATAACACGCTCTCACACGTTTTTATATTTATTTTTTTTAGCATTTTTGGGAGCAGTACAATTTACATATGTGGTTTCAACAACCAGATGCATTTACACTTGTCCAGTTTCGTCTGGAATGCGTCTCAGACCTCCTCTGAAGTGGTTTGAGCGATCGGATTCAAATCCGTCTCGAATGCGTTTCTGAGGGCATTTACACCTGCTCTTTTCACGGTCGGATAGCTATCCGATCTGAGAAAACGCATGAAGTGGACAAAAACATACGCACGAAAGCCGAAAACAAACGCTGGTTGGCCTCTCACATCCATAGACAGTATATAACCACTCACGTCCAAATTTGAGGAAGTGGTGGGGGAAGTGACGTATGCCGTAAAGCAGTCAAATTTTGTAGTTCTTTTTGTGCTCGGGTTACTACCGCTCGATGGTGTTTTAAGCCCCCAATGGCTCCTTAGAGGCAGCCAACCCTACCCTCAACCTTAAACCTACCCATCCCCTTGCTGCCTGGAAGGCGCTGTTGGGGGCTTAAAACACCAAACACCGGTTACTACCCGAACCCCGAAGTTACATAGTGCCAGTAAAAGCGATACAGACCCCATCAGGCTATGGCAGACGTGTCATTCAACCTATTGTAAGTCGATGTACCATCACAAGGGTCTTGGAAATATATTATGAAGGTTGAAAAGCTACATAGTGTTCCTTTAATAATCATAAATAAACAAATACAAAACGAAAGTAAAGGTGGCAGCCCCTCACTGACGACGGACAACTGCTGCCATATCAAAACATAACATAAATAGTCCAGACCTTGCCTCTCTCGACCCTCACTGTTGTCGCTCCTCCTTTTATGCTTCCCCTCCTCCGTGAGAAGTACGTCTCGGTGCGTCGCACAGGTGTCGCTCATCGGTAATCTCACCACCGACCTCGCGCCGTTCTCTCACGACCCTCGGCCTCGTCTTGCTTGCCACAATTAATAAATAACATTGAACACGATATAGATGTAATGAAGACCAAGTTCCAGTGAAATATCTTCACAATCCCCTATATGATGTCTTTACGTCCTTCATTATGTGTGTATTCTTAGTGGTAGTTTCTCTCTGCAGATGATAAGGTTATGATACATGTCAGCATCTGAAATACACAATCGAGTTTAGAGTTACATTGTGTCTCTTCCGGTTGATTATGTAAAAACAATTATGTTCATGAAGGCCAACATTAGCAAAAATGGACAGTATGAGCCCTTTACCGTGTTAAAAGAGAAAAGTGATATAAAGTAATGGGATAGCTTTAATGTTTTGTGACTGGGTATGTTCAGGCATAAAGTAATAATAATAAAAAATAAAAAAACAATATGGATCATAAATTCCATATCTCTGTTACTTGTAGAAGAGATAAGTAGGCTATCCTTAACTGAACAGGACTTCCATGTTCAGTTAAACTAAAAAGAGAAAAAGACATGATTGGTAGGAAACCAGTTACAATTTTTAAAGTTATAATTTATAGACATTTTAAGAAAGAAATCATTTACCTGTTGAGAGAATGTTGACAGTCTGTGTATAGTTGTATAGCTGAGGTCCAGAAAATCAGCAATTAGGTGGCTTTGACAGTTACAGATTTGAAAAACAAAAAGGCGGGAGTAAAGAACCCTAAACTCCAACACAAAGAACCATTTCAGCATATAAAGGGTTCTTCAGGACACTATGTATTTACTACTTGTAAAGAACCTTTTAAAGAACCATCTTTTTGAGTGTATGGTAAACTAACAGCTTTCTTACCTGTACGCGATTGGTTCTGGGAGGTGGGCAGAACTGAGAGAATGACAGTTTTTTCCCCTCAGTTTGGCGTAAAATCCAGTTTGAAATGTTGACTACAAACATGGAGTTTTTTCAGATTTTTTACTCTGGTAATTGACTTTTTTTTATTTTTTTTATCAACGGAGGCACAAGTCTCCGGCTATGGAAAAAAATACACATTCTGAGACATGAAATGAATAACTGGAAATTTATAATAATGATTTTCACCTAAAATTTTTGGATAGGCTGTACCTCCCTTGCCTCTCCCCTGACAAGCGGCCAGTGTCAAAGGTCAACAGCAAAGACATTGGTTTATAAAGTGAGATTAAATACATAAATTATGTATTATTCAACATTTTAATTATTGCAGGTTTGCATGTCAGTGTTTTTATTCATTTTGATGATGAATACTGAATCTGTATTTTAGTGCTGGGCCATAAAACGATAACGATATGTATCGCGATAGACACGTGTCACGGCTTTGCCTGGTTCCTCCTCCTGTCTGTGTGCTGCGTCTGTCTCCTACAGGTGAGCTGGGCGCAGGTGTTTGGAGTCGTGCTAATCAGTTCCTGGTCTAGGCCTTTAAAGATGCTTTAGATGAGACCGGGGGAGAGACCCGCCGCCGTTCCATATCTCTCCCGCACCGTTTAGGATTTTGTTTTGCTTATTCACTGCACCGCATTACACTGATTGCTTACACTTTTATTTTTCAAAGCCAACTTCATTACTGACTGTATAAAATCTATTCTGTTAAATTCTATTTATTTAATAAATCTAATATATATCTATATATCGCTATTCCGCGTGTGGTCTTTCCCTACTCTGTTGCTTGCTTTGAGCCAGGCTTGTAACACACGTAATCAATATCAATGAAAAATGCATTCGATAAAACGTTCGATAATTATTATTTTTTTTCGTCTGAAGAAACCAGAGGTTGCGAAGCAAGTTTGGTTGCATGAACAAAGGCACTCACTCTCTAGTAACCTAGCAACGTAGGGGGTGACACGCTAACAGTCGGTCATGAAACAGTTTGGTTGCGCCAGCGCCATATCGTTGTCTCGTGTTGGATTCGTCAGTAACAGAACCGGCGTGGAGTGGAAAATGAGTGCCGCAGCGATTGTTGATAAAACAGGAAAAGTCAGCTCGCCAGTATGGCAGTTTTTTGGATTTTATAAATGTCGTCTGCAAATTATGCAAGACCGTCGTCGGTTTCTCTATGTTTATATTTAACACTTTGCACTATTTTATTACACTTTATTATGCATTTCTTACGTATTCTTTAATTTTGCACCTTAATGTTAAAGGGTGAGTTCACCCAAAAATGAAAATTCTGTCAGTAATTACTCACCCTCATGTTGTTCCAACCCCGTAAGACCTTCGTTCATCTTCGGAACACAAATTAAGATATTTTTGATTAAATCTGAGAGCTGGATCACATTATAACTTGCTGGCCCAGAAAATGCATTAAAGACATTGTTAATATAGTCCAGGCGACTACAGTGGCTCAATCTTAAGTTTATAAAGCGACGAGAATACTTTTTGTGCGCAAAAAACACACAAAAATAACGACTTTATTCCACTATTCATTTCCTTCTCTCTGGGCCTCGGGTTTTTTCACGTAGTATAACTGCGCAGCGCATCTGTGTTGTACGTCACACGTAGGCTCACTATTGGCCGACGCTGGTCATGTGTGTGATGCGTGTGACGTATAACACAGAAGCGCTACGCAGTTACACTACGTGAAAAAACGCGCTTTTTTTTTGTTGTGTACTTACATTATCCCGACTGTTTCCGACAACTTTCAAACCAGGAGAAATAGTAATTTAATTCGAAGACACGTCCCGTTTCTTTATTTCCGTTTTGTCGCCGTCAATGGCGTCATATCCGCGTTGTCCCTGGTTTCCGCTCGTACTGCCATAGCAACCAGAGCCCTCTGACAGTAACCAAGGCGACAGACGTGGACAACTGTGTAGTTCGCAATGTCTATTTGCACGCTGTTGTTGTTTCGTTCAAACATTATGGACCATGGCAAGCAGACTTTGGATAAAAAAAGAGACCTAAAACGAGAATCAATATCAGCGCGGTGTTTTCGAGATGCCTAGAGCTCCCATAGACAGTATATAAACGAGAGCTCCACGTCCGAGACTTCGACCGCTCCTACATGTACTTTATTAAACAATGTTATTATAATCAATGTTATATAGTTCAACAATGATAAAATGTTAGAATATGATCTGTATGTTATTCTAATGTTGATCTAGCTTACTGCTAGTCTCATACAGACAAACTAACACATACATTTCAACACATTCAAATGCAGTTTAGTGTGCTAGTGTAATGTTAGACCAAGTGAAACAGCGCTGCGTTACCTCACAAGTTTAATTTGTCTAATAAACTGACCTGTGAGTTGTAATTCTGCACTTGTGTGTAGTTCGGTGAATGAAATGTCCATATTCCTTTTATATCCGCGGGACTCGCGTCGCGTGTGGAGCTGATAGCTGTCTCTTAGCAATCCCGAACTGCTTCATATCACAGTCATGATAAAAACATCGATGTATTCACTCACCAATAAACATTGTTAGATCGGTCGGCTTGACGTTGACGACAAGATCCATAATTCTTAGCAAATGTTGCGTTATCAAACTACGCCTTTGTTATTGTAAGAGGTTAGCGACCCCTAGCGGCGAAAAATTCCATACTGTACGTTTAATGTTGCCACATATTCCTGGTTAAATAAACATTACATTTAATAAAATAAATAAATAAACCAAATACAATTCTATTTTGTATTTTTACATTAACAATGTTATTAATGTTCTATTTATTAAAACCAAGTATAAATCTCATCAAGTTAGTTGTTTGTAAGCATTTTCAGATTTATTCCAAAATAATAACTAAAGGCAGTAATAATTTAAACAACATATTTTATTTGTGAACTAATGTTCAACTGTTCTTTTTGATATTTAACTTATTTTGCGTTTACAAATAAGCTTAAAGGCAAAATACACAAGAATGTGAAATAAACCACACTTTGTTAAAAAAAAAGAAAAAAGAAAGACTTGTTTAAAATACTTGTAGTGGTTATTTAAAAAAAAAAAGAAGTGATGTGGAGAAAAGGAGAAGCGGAGTACTGAAAGAACGTACTGAAAGAGCTCTTTAAATGCTGTGGAACTAATATTCACATCACTGATTACCGTTACTCAATTTGTTTAAACATCTCTGCAGTGGCTGAAAGAATTGTTTCTGATGCTTGTGAAAACATTAATTTAATTTTAGTATTGAAGAAATGCTGCTTAGAGTTTCACGGGGGAATTTAATTACACAGGGGAGAAATAATGTTATTGTGCAAAATATCTTATTCATTCTGGAATAGGTTTTATTTTCATTATGCATTATATAATTTCTTTTTTCATTTTAATGTTGGTGTTAAATATAATGTCATGTGGATGTTTTTTGACACTTTTATTTTTATTTTTTAAGGCAGCTCTTGACACTGTTGCATCAGTTTGAGTGCTTGTGGAGAAACATCTTCAGGTTCATTACAAACTTTTGTCAACATGTCTCCAATACTATACTTCCTTACAACAATATAATACTTCTCTAGAAAGAGCAAGATGGTGTAATATGTAATTGGTATATCTAGCAGCTAAAAAAAAGAAAATGATTTTTTGCTAATTAATTTTCAGGGAAAACAACTAAAAACCAAAACATAGCTCACACAATCAAAATGTGTACATTCACTGCAGTGAAATATGATTGTCAGTCAAACACAGTTATCTTGTGCATAATTTAGTTATGAAAGAAAATTACAGTCACTTTAAATCACCAAAGGGACTACCTGGAATTTACAGGAGTGAAAACCGAATTTTGAGAGCGAGTTCATTTTGATATTTGCTAAATGAACAGAACTCAGTGGACAGCTAGTCATTTATCATACCTTTGTGTTCCTGTCAGTCTTCATACATGTATACTCTGTTTATACAAAACTATATATACCATGGCAGAAGTGGAAATATTGGACGGCTGGTTATCTTATTATACAGACACCGTATCGGATCTACATCTGTCTGCTGTAGCAAGTACAGAACAATTTGAGAGTGACTTCTGTAACATGATAGTTAGTTACAAAAGCTGATTGTGTAACCAATAAGATTTGAGGATGACATATTGTTTTCATCAACTGGTAACTTAATATATTAAAATTACAATAATAAACCAAAGTATAATATGCTGTTTGTTATATAAATAACCAATACAGATCTATACAGGTGGAGCTGGGGAAGATGGAGGGTTTTAGACAAACTCTGAAAGCACGCTGCAAACTTCTCAAGTCAATGGTAACCAGCCATTTAAAAGTTGAGCAGCAAGCTCATTGGCTGCAGATTTGACATGAACCAATCAGCTTGTATTTATCATCAGCTTTTGTTAAGGACCCATCAGCCTGCTCCATCTAGAGTTTCATGACAGAACTAGGCATAGATTTTGAAGTTTTTTATTCATGTTCTTATTCTCAGTATTTGATTTGCTTCACAATTGTCTTTATTGTTGTTTGTTGTTCAAAAGGTTGCAATAAGAACACATACATGCAAGGGCAGAAATGTGCAACTATCCATTTCTGATGTCACACAGTCTATCAGCATTTACATGTTTTCAAAAGGCTGTTAAATTTTTTTTTTATTCACTATGCTGTTTATCAGAGAACACCAAATACAACCGTACAGAGAAAGAAAGACATGTCCAGATTTTTCTTCTGCGCTTTACTCTTGCTTAGCAAAATAATCTGTTTGTGTGCACCACCAAATTGTAACCGTTTTATGTAACAGCAGCATATCCGGACACATGACCAAAAGTGCAACTCTTATTGGTTGGCCAGTTTTATTCACAGTGCGATGGAAAAGAGATTAGAACGCCTCTCTGTAAAAAAAAAAAAAAAGGTTACATTGATAGTGTCGATCTGACCAGACACAACTGCTGTTTATTCATATTAAAATGTGTATTGCATCGAATTTTCACACCAAACATTTGTCTTGGTGAACTGGCCTTTAGTGTTGATTTAACATGGATGACATGTGGCCATGTTTAAATTTTCTCTGAAGAATAAAACTTTATAAAGAATCTGTTTTTGAAAAGTTCTCAGTTTTCTATAAAAAATAAATAAATAAAAAACAAGACGGGACTGGAATGAGATATAGATAGTGGTTATAAATATATATATATAGAGAGACCTTTCTTGCAAGATTAATTTGTCTTGTTGCTTCACTTGAATGTAAACATCAAAACCTTGAGTATTTTCGATGTTTCTCCTAAAAGGTTGTATTGTATAATTTATGAATCATTGCAAACATTTTCCCAAGTCAATACAGAAACACACTGTTGGAAAGTAGAATTGATTATTTTTGACGGCTCTCCAAAAAAGCAATAAATCATCTGAATCATCTGAATTTTTCAGAACGGTTTCATCACTGCAGAAGCACTGATCCTTAGAAAAAGAGTATTGTAGTATCGCGGATAGATCTAATGGTTATTTTGCTTGCTTTTAAAGGCCCACTGAAGTGCCTTGGAACGTGCAGCTTTGTATGATGCGTTGACGTAATGACGGAGGAGGTTTCTATACAATGCTAAAATGTACAGTCACCAGTTTTGAAAAAAAATACATAAATAACGCTGAACAGTCAACGGAACAACGCAGAGAGTCTGCTGGCAAAAAGAGAACACTCGAGCTTGTGATACGTTAGTGTACGCTGATTGGCCGAACACAAGCGAAACGCCAGCACCCATCATTCTTAAAAAGGTTGTGTAAACACACAGATTATAGCCTATATATTTACTCCAGAAACTAAGTCTATAAACATGGAAAACAGTGATAAATGGGCCTCTTAACCTTTGCGCTGAGGAGAAAATCCAACGCAACTTTGAGGGGACCAAGCCAAACATGCTTATTGTATTTCTGCTCAGCTAGCAACACTGGGCATCAACCACACTGCATACGCTAATAACTTTTCATTACTGTCTACTTTATATGTATAACAGTTCTATTAATAACGTATTAGACAGGACTGTAAGACAGATCGTAAACTAGTGAACACGGAGAATGCAAGCACTGTGTGGCACAAAATAAAGGTCACAACAACAAGCGTGGCTTATGTCACTTCAGAGTTCCTACTGGCGGTGCAAATGCAACCAGGAAAACATTCTTAGGGGAACCATTCATTCTTGGGGAACCACCCTGGTGGCTGGTTCCTAGAACAAAGTTCCTGCAACTACCCGGTACGAAAGCCCCTATAGTGTACTTTTAAAGAAAATATAATTGATGTCATGACCCCATTAACGCGAAGAAAATGATTCATAACCACGTAGGGGTGTGCGATATTATGATTTTAAATTGTGAACAATTAAAATGTCTCCATGATCTGCCTTTGAAGAGAGATTGTATTATCGTGCCACAGTGCATTCTGTCAGTTGCAGTTCTGGCGCCCCCATCCCAGCATATTGTTCTACGTCACGCACATCACATCATGTTTAGCAATGCAGCGGCAGGGTTACGTCACGTGCCCATTGCAGTTTTTCACCATAATGAAAGTTTATTATTTGCATGTGTTTTAAGCCTTGCCAGTCAATTTTCTTTCTTCTGCACGCTGTTCGAACATAAACTTTTCTTAACGCTCACGCCCGAAGCACATGCACGTTAAAAGCCTGTCACACGGCTCATGAGTACCAAACTAAGTTCTCTTTTATGTCTTATTGTGCTTGAACTGTAAAATACACACAAGATTTACATATAAATACAGTTGTTTATATCTTAAGTAAATGGAAACAGTTTGGATGCGTGTAGGTATATTAGATCCGTGCATTCGGTCTTAAAGTGACAGCAGCCTAATTTACCTGCTGCTGTCTGTGTCATTAATGTTAGCCTAATCAAACAACAAAATACAAAAAGGTAAATCACTCATTGCCCTTGATTTGAATATCTTCTGTAGCTTTAAAAAGAATTAGTGGATATTTTATTCATACAGTGAAGTCTATATAGTGCTTTATTTTTAAATGATTTTATACAATTTCTTACTTGAATGATAAATACTGTTAAATACACTTACTGTGGCTAAAAAATATTAAAGCACTGTTTATTTAATTTGTATTTAATGTTGTATTTGTCCTATTATTTGCCTTTTTATATCTTTGTTCGTCATTTTAATAACAAAGATGATAAAATGAAATAAAATAAAGTGAAATAAGATTTTGGTTGTGTCTCCCACCCCTACTTTTACCTAAATGGTCTGTCAATCTTTTGAAAAAGAATTGATGAGATCATGGATCTTTTTTGCCATATCGCCCACCCCTAAACACAATTTTATTTTTCCTAGGGTGTGTTCCCACATCTTTTCAACTTGTCTCAGAGTAACCTTGTCAACCAATGCCATACGGTAGATTTCATGACCACTGAAGACCCCTGTGTCTCATCTACTATGGAGCCTGACCAGGAGATTACTGTGTGGCTGACCAGTCTGCACCTGCCCCAATATGCCTCCAGCTTTGCCCAGGCTGGCTACCGTTGCCTTAAGGACCTCAGGAGCCTAACTGAGGAGGAGCTTCTAGAGGTGGACCATATTCCCACAGGACACCGGCGGAGGATCTTAAGCAGCCTGGAGACCCTGATGGTGGAAGCAGATGGAAATAATAGTCATGTGAAAGTACCAGTGAGGAGAAAGCCGATCCCAAGGCCTAGACAAGTGTTTCCCAAGGATAGGCAGAGAGGAACATCTTGTCAGCATCCCCAGGGCAGTAACATCCAAATGACTAGCCAAACTGTTCCTGCAAGGACTATTGCTGACTCAGAGCAGATGGCTATTGGTTTTCATGCTGTTTCCTCCAGCTCTAGCTCAGCTTCTGAGCATGGCAGCAGCGAATCACTGGAGAACTTTTCAGAAGACCGTAATCCAGATGAGAATGATGACTTTCCTTCGGAAGGAGCTTCTGTATGGTTTCAGGGAGAAATGGTTGAAAATGAAATATACGAGGAGTGCCCCTTCATTGGGGTACCCTCTGAGCCGAGGTCCACCCGCTCCTTTAAGCTACGACACAGGCCTGTACCAGAGATCCCTGAACATCCCTTCAAACCTCCTTATGACTGGTGAGTAAATATACAAATGAATTATGTAATATATATTTTTGATGTTTTTCCCTTTATTTAGATAGTATAGCTGGAGAGCGGACAGGAAACAAAGTGGGAAAGAAAGAGGTTGGGGGTCATCAAAGAACCATGAGTAGGGTCTCGAATTTGAAATCATTTTTACCAAACTTTTTACCCAAGGTTTTCAATTAGCTGAACCACCAAAACCGAAATTAAAGTTTCTGTAATTACTGGAAAATAGTTTTTGGGAAAGCATGCATGTTGTCTGCATGAAAATAGACAATGACAAAACATTAACATGGCGTCAAAAAAGCGCAAATTAAACATACCTGTTTTAGTCAATGATTTCGGCCTTCTAAAACTATTATTACCAAAAATGTATTATTTTTGCTGTTTTGGTTGCTGCAGAACCTGCACTTGTTTGGCAAAACTAGTGGTACTCTGTGAAACAGCGACTTTGTGAACACCAGCATGTGTCATTAGGATCTTACTTACAATGAAACTGAATGTCTGACACACGTTGGGGTGGAAAAATGATACATAATAGTGTTGGTACACAAACAATCAAGGAATTATGTTTATGCAAGGTGTTTTTTTTACTTGTGTTTTGGGTAAATAAACTAAGAAAATAGCCTAAGCAAACCAGCAGTTTTTTTTATAATTTACATCAGCAGCATTTTCACTAATGCTATTGGTTCATGATTTCCAGAAATAACTACCAGAAATGACAGAACTCATTTATCACAGGTATATAAACTGCTGGACATTGCTGGTAGACAAATTAAAGTGTTTTGAGTTTACAAGACCAAAAGCGACCATAGTTGAAGAAACACTTTACTACTACTCCTAAAGGATCCGTATCCGCATGGGAATACGGTGGAGTCCTCATTCGAGTGTCACAGAAAGGGACTGTAAAATGTTTTTTTTTTTTTTTACATTCAGTCAGATATTCAAAAAACATTCACATGTTTATCCTCACAAATGTGTGTGCAGGAATGAGGCAGCACACAACAACACTGACCATCTCACAAGGTCTGAGGGACCCGTCTGCCCCACAAGCAGTCAAGAAGGTACACCATGCTTCACTTTATTCCAGTTTTAGTGGTTTATATCTTTTGTTCTGATTCATGATTAAGTCACTGAGCCATTTTTTAACCTGTTCAAATAAATGGGATTTCAAATATGCACTGGGAAAGAGACAAAGCCAGTACTGCAGTCTCTCAATGGAATTTGCTCTTATCTCCGTATGCATGTATGTGGAGAAGCCTAGTTTGCCAAACCTACATAAACTTGCTTTTGTGTGTGCCTTTGAAACCACCTTTGGCTTTGAAATGTTCCATTGGGTCCTCATTCTGAACATGTCACAGTGTTTGTAATTGCAGCTGGAAAGGTACTTTTAGTGTCCTAAAGGAATAGTTTGGAAATTGTTTGCCGGAGACTGTGTGTGTGTAGTCGAGAATTGGAAGTTAAACTGAAGTCAGAAACCATACTTGGATGTAAAAGTAGTATAATAATGCCTGTATATCTACAACATCTACAACTTAATTCTGTTCTTACTCTCTGGAGACTAAAATGTAATGGAAAGGTAGATGAAGTTTTAGAGGAAAAGTTTAAAGCAAACAAACTAAAAAGTGTAGACTGGGAAAAAGGGAATTAGTTTGCAGCAGAGAAGAACTAGAAACCAAGGTTTAATCAGTGGTTTTAGAATATTTTGGCACCTTCAAATTAAGGATGACAGCATAGAAGGGGGCAAAAAAGGACTGTGCTATCCCACGTTCAATTACAAAATGCTCTGTGAGCAATTTACACAATTTTCCTGAAACAGGTTCTTGTAGAAGACCAATAAAACAGGGCAGAGAGGGAGGAAAAGAGAGCGAGCGTATCATCTGTAGTTAGAAGGTCAACTCTTGATTATGATAAACGATGAAACTGATCTGAAATGACACCTCAGCTACTGGGTTAAGATGTGATACAATACAGTACAGTTCTATCATAGATAACATAGCGGCGTCTAGATCAAGCACCCTACAGTAGGGTCTTATCTTGCGGGGGGCCCTGTCTATTAGGTATATATCTATGTGTGTGTCCGTCCGGAGGGAACAGTCTGGAATTCATGCAGCCCCTTACTGTCTCCGCAGAGATATGGTGGTCATTTGTCACCTTGACAACCAGTCACCCAAGCTGCTCCCTCTTTGGTACATTTTCTAAGCTGGCTGCACTAAAGGACAATGTGTGGGATCTCATTTTATGCTTGTTCTTTTCTTTCTCCTGCCTCGTTCTTTCATTATCTTACTCTTTCACCTTTGCCCTCATACCACAGACTCATACCACCAAAACCACAACCTGTTTTGAAATAATGACTCTATCCTGTTGTGTTAATTACAGCATCTGTTCTAAGGACCTTGTCCCCCATTGCCCCATATGGAGAGCTTTTTCTGTACAATTCAGCAGAAAATGAACTGGTAAGAATATGAACTGAATATTTTGTGATAAAATGAATGACATATCAGTGGTACTGATTTTCTACTTTAGTTGTTTGTTTAGGCATATGTGAATTATGGCAGTCACTCTCGGATTCACATCGAAATAATCAGTCTGATTTCGACTGAACGGTCTGGTCTCGGCCTGATTGAAAACAAACTCTTGATTGGTTTGGTTGTGATGATAAAGCAATCCGACCTAAAGAACCAAGCAACCAAACTGTATCATTCATAATGGGAAATGTTAGGTTAAAAGTAGCATTGTCTAATTCTATTTGAGAGCACATTACTTGCAGTTGAAAACCAAAAAGCACCTCTTCATCTTAAAATGTCACCGCTCTACGAAACAGGTGCATTTTCCCACTCTTACTGATACATTTTATATATATGTATCATTTTGGTATGCTTTGAAATGTTTCCCTGTGAAAGCTAGTAAACAAACAATGGAGAAAACACAACGTAACAATTTAAGTCTCTAATTTGGTCTACCAGTCTGGACATGCCCCAAGACATGCATAAAAAGGGTGAATGATGTTTTAAAACATAATTTCGAAAATAGGCTTGCTTTTACTTACAGTTCATAGAAGTGTCTAGAAGTGTATTATAGAGTTTCATCTTGCTTGTGTTTGTTTTTCAGGATTTGGGCAAAGATGTATTGTCCAATCAAGGAGTAAAAGAGAACCTGGAAGAGCAGACGTTGAGGTAAGCAATGTGGTGAACTTCAGTGTCATTTAGCTTGGACTTTAAAGGACAATTCCGGTATTTAACACTTTGAGTCTATTTTGTAGTTTGTTTTGGATGAACAAGAGTGGTGGACAAAGAAATTTTGACAATGGTTCCTGTCTCGACTTTTTGACTATTTTAGAATTGCCCATGACCGCTTTAGAATGTGAGTCTATGGCCATGCACAAACATGTCCTTAAAACAACCCTTAACGTTCGTTTTCAAAACTGTGCAACTCACCGAGTGGTTAGTGGTGTTCGTTGATGTTCCAAAACAAGTAGCGTAGCGAAATACAGTTTCTTTTGTGTTTTATTTGGCATTTTGTAAAATCCCATTGATTTCCGTTGGAGGACTCATTGCTCGTTGATATTACTGTGCTACCGGAAACGGAAAGGGGGCTGTTTACATTTGGTTGTAGTCTTTTAGGTCTTTTCGCTCGGTTCTCTGTCTCTCAGAAGGCTAGCGTGAGCAGGGCAACGGAAGTTGCGGAAGTTTATACGCGGTTGTGAGGTATCTGAAAAAATAGTTCCACTATAGAAAAATAAACGGATTGAAATCATACATTGCGCCGATATATTTGTTTTTAATCATCAACGAACACCACTAACCACTCGGTGAGTTGAACAGTTTTTGAACGTTAAGGGTTGTTTTAAAGGGCACCTATTATGCAAAATTCACTTTTACATGGTGTTGAACATAAATGTGTGTTGGCAGTGTGTGAGCAAAACCACCCTAGAATGATAAAAATCCACCCAGTGGTTTTTTTACAATCTCAATAAATCATAAGCACTGTCTCAGAATGAGCTGTTCTCAGATTCGGTGCAATGTGACGTAGAATTGCGCAAGGCCCTCCCACAACTCCTTGATTGACACTGCTGTTTGAGCCTAGACCCGCCCTGAGTGAGCTGGACACAGAGTTCGAAGCTGGAGCAGCTGTAGACAAGAATGTCTCCTAAGCGATTGAGGTGTGCTGTTGTTGGATGTAAGAATGAACATAGCAGTCTTCATTTACTCTCGTTTTTACTCGAGGATGGATCTGTACTGTTTGTGATCCAGCTTACAGTCTCCAGAGCGACAGGACTAACGTTACTGACCACGGCAGAAATGAAAGTGAGAGCGCGCACTTTATGACAGCTCATCGAGTCATTTTACGGATATAAGGTTTACCAGTTTATTAAGCACCCACTGAAAAGGTGTGTATATATTTGTTTACTGTTAGTTGTAACGAGTGTTTTGTGTACTTCGCTGTGTATGTTGTTGATAATGAAAGGGAGAGAGAGCGAGAGTTTATGGATAAGACTTTAATACGCACTTCTTATACTGTGTTTATTCAGCTCTTACAGTGATTCTCTGGAGTAAAACTAACGCTCATCTTTTGTGTGATGTACAATAAACTTCACTGAACTCATCAGTATAACGTTATTTTGGTCATCATTCGGACGGGGTTTGCTACAGCAGGCTTGTATTAATAGTGGATAAAAGCAGATGACAAATAAGTTATAACCATAATTAAACTACACTATACCTGTTCTATCTCCATACAGCATATATTCTCTGGCTCTCCATTATTGTCCGACTCCGAGTCGAAATGAACAGCGCAACTGAGAGTTTCTGTTCTGATATTATCAGATGAGATTGTCCTGACTGAAGCGCGAGCTCGTGAGGCTCCGCCCCCTGGGCCGTGCAGCAGCAGTTAATTTGCATTTAAAGGGCACACACTAAAACGGCGTGTTTTTCTGAGCCCCCAAAAAATGACAATTTAAACATGCTGTAAAAAATGATCTGTTGGGTATTTTGAGCTAAAACTTAACATACATACTCTGGGGACATCCGAGATTTATTTTACATCTTGTGAAAAGAGTCACAATAGGTGCCCTTTAAGGACATGTTTGTGCATGGAAAGAATTTCCCATTCTCTAAAGCGGTCATGGGCAAGTCTAAAATAGTCAAAAAGTCGAGACAGGAACCATTGTCAAAATTTCCTTGTCCACCACTCATGTTCATCCAAAACAAACTACAAAATAGACTCAAAGTGTTAAATACCGGAATTGTCCTTTAACAACCTAATTCTAAAATAATAAACTTTTATGTGAAGTCCTCACATTCTTGCTGGTTTCTGTGATTTTAACACACAGTTTGTAGATTTTCCAAACGCCCTACTGTGGTAAATGCCCTATTTTTGGCAACTGGTTTCTGGCATTTTTTCCGTTGTCTTCGGTTTATGGTGTATTATGACCATAGGATAATGACCATAGAAACACCATTATTTTATGGTGTTTATGGTGCAGGTGTAATGGCCAACTTACTTTTAATTTACTTTGGGTGTAAATACATTTTCAGTAATTAATTAATTATAAATTATTCCTTGCATATCCTCATCAAAACTGTCTATTCTTAAAGGGATAGTTCACCCATTAATGAAAATTCACTCACCTTCATGTTGTTCCAAACTTGTATGTTTGGAAGAAGGTTGTTAACCAAACAGTTTTGGTTACCATTGACTTCTATTGTATGGACAAATAAACACTTGTCAAAATAAACATTTCTCAAAATATCTTCTTTTATGTTCAAAAAGAAAGTCAGTCATACAGTACAGGTTTGGAACGACATAAGGGTGCAGGGCCGGCCCGCGGAATAGGCAAATGCTAGGGGCGTCACTCATCCATAGGGGCGCCAAAATGAGTGAACGAGTGATTATTATTTATTTTTTTACTACTACTATTTTAAAACCATAAATTCGAAATACTACCAAATAAAAAAATAAAACAACCTTAACTTAGTCCCCCGACTCCGGTCCGGCGCATCAATCTTCCCCCGCCCAGCGTGTGCGTCAGAAACAGAGCGCGCGCGATCAGTTGTTGGTAATTTGTTGTGTAGCGTCGCCTCTCGCCGCATTGCTTTTGTTTGAGGGTGCCCCTGTAGAAACGGGCCTGGCAGCTCGCGCCAGGTCTAGACACGGTGAAAGTTACTGATTGTGACGGATGGCCGAATTTACATGACACATTATAAATTAGCTATAGTCTGCAATAGATACAGTGGCAAAAATTAGAGAAGAGGATAAAAGGGGATAAAGACAGGTAAAGTGATGGAATGAATGAACAGTTTATCTAATTGCATAGTAGTAATATACTATAATTTAATGGCAGTTATTTTTACCTTAAACTTTATGCTAGCAGTTGTTCTGAGTTCTCCAGAGGCCGCAGACAGTGTGATTTTGTAACAATCATGTCAGTTTTTTTTAGGCGCATTTAGGCCTACTATCACTTTTTTAATTAATGTTTTACTCTTTGTGCAGTTTTGGGGGGGAATATGGCATTATTTTATTTATTTTTTGCCAAAATTAGTAATGATATTTATATACAGGTTTAATAAAATAGCAATTTTTTATGTAAAATTCACATTAAAGAAGACATTTCTCAGTTTCATTCATGGTGAAAACATGAAAAGTGCCATAGTTTAGTGGAAGATTGCTTACATCAACTGGAAAACAAACACTTTTGCTAGTGCTCAATGAATAGTTTGTGCATGAATGACATTTGGACGATGACATCACTGTTTTATCCAGAGTGCTATTTATAAATGAACTAAATTAATAACTTATTTACAACAAAATTAAACCATCACTGAACTTACTTAAGCTGGACTATGACACTATTTTCTTCTAGATCTGCTGTACAGGAGAAGCAAACTTTTTTTGCGTTATTTTCCTGTTATCACTGTAAAGCTGCCTTGAAATAATCTGTATTATAAAAAGCGCCATATAAATAAAGGTGACTTGACTTGAATGCTAGATGTAATGCTCTTGCTATTTGTGTTTAGGCTGTAATGTGTGTGTATATGTGTGTATATATATATATATATATATATATATATATATGCTAAATCATGAACACAATGACAGGGTGAAATGGGCTGTGATGCATGGGGCACCAGGTAAAATCTTGCCTAGGGCAGCAAATTGGTCAGGGCCGGCCCTGTAAGGGTGTCAATGAGATGATTTAAAAAAATTTGGGGGGTAAACTATCCCTCTAGAACTAAATATGGTCATCATTTAAAACAAAGGCAATGAATGAAAAGTCTTCTTTATTAATGGAAATTAAATGAGGGTACTTGTTATTATTTAGCTTTGTTCTTATATCAACTTAACAAATGTATTCTCATTCTTATTTGTTTTTTTTTTTTAGAAAAAAGCAGACACGAACCAAAGAAAAAGCACACAATAACAAGCAAGACCTTTCCAAGCAACATATTGATAATGATGATGGTTACTCCATTGTCCAAGCGTCCACACTTAGTCAGCGATTGGCTAATGAAAGCTCTTCTAATCATCCTACACCTCCGGCTCTTCTCTTGAGCACTGGACCATCAGCTGTGGCCCAGACACAAACAGTTGTGAATGACATATACAGTATGGCACTGGATGACCTACCCCCTCAAATAGAAGTTTCCATTTCTCCCTACGCCTGCTTCTATGGGACCCGTAACTCTGCCGCCAAAGCAGGCTGGCTAGACAAACTCTCCCCTCAAGGGTAAGGACCATACAGGGCTCTGTTTGATGCTTTGCACTCTTTGTTTAAACTTTTCTTTTAGGATTAATCTTGAGAATGCTGTCAGTCGAGTACTAAAACACATATCAAAGTATCAATGTTAAGGAATAATCGCACACAAGTGTCATTCTAACTCCATATGGTGTTATTTCTTCTGTGGAACACAAAATATGCACTTCACGCAGCTTTTTGCCATACAGTGCATAGAGACCATATGACCATAAAAGGCTCATGCATTTCAAGTCCTCTAAAGCCGCACAACAACGGGAAGCTGTACTCTACACCGCTGTGAGCTGACTGTGAAGTGCCCAATGTTCTGCAATGTTCTGAAGCTGTTATATTAAATATATTAATATATAGATGATCTCATTGAGCAGCAGTTTCTGTTTCCATTTAAATGTTACAATACCAAGACCACCTCCTTGTACAAAAGTTTGGGGATAGTAAGAAATTTAAAAAATATATAAATTAATGATTTTATTCAGCACAGATGCTTTAAATTCAAAATCAAAAGTATGTCTAACTTTTACATTATTAGAAATTGTCAAATAACTGTCAATAAGAAGTTTCTTTGGCACCAAATCATCCTATTAGAGTGATTTCTGAAGGATCATGTGACTGATGACTGGAGTAATAATGCTGAAAATTATGCTCTTTTTACTGTATTTTTGATTAAATAAATACAGCTAAAGAAGTCTTTCAAAAACATAAAAAAATCTGACTAACATGTATAAGCAAAATATTTTTGAAAACAAGTGTACAACGCTTTACCAAAGACAGGGCTAAAGCTACAACATATTTCACACTTTATTTTGGTATTAGTTTTTACACATGTTAAACCCACTGTTAAAAACAGCCTTCCTGTTTAGGGTTTTTCTCTTCCTCTTCATTCGACTACTAGTTGACACACCACAATGCCAGTTGAGTGGTTAAACTGGCCAAAATTATTGATTTGGCCCTAATAAACCCTCAATGATATTAATTTTAATCTTGTATCATGACTAATGTTGTGAATCACCCATCACATTAGTTTTGACTTTTGTCAACATGACACTTCATTTTGTACTTGTAGGAATCGCGTCTTTCAGAGAAGATGGGTGAAGCTTGAAGGAGGAAATCTCACTTACTACAACAGCGATAAGGTGACACACCAATATTCACTAATTCTCACACACACACCAGGGCTGTGCCTTGTCATGTTCTTGTTTCAGTTTGAGTGGGGAGCGCTGCGCTATGACAAGTCTAGAAGACTCAGCATGTCAGTTTAAAGGATCTCAGAATGTCCAAACTGCTGCAAATCCCTCTCTTAATTTCCACTTTCAGTGGGATAAAACTAAAATGATTCTCCATTGCTGTCGACTGTCACTCACTCTTTTTGCGGATATAGGTAGTATTATCACAGTAGGACGGAAAAGGCACTGAATGCAGGAACGAGGTGATATCATCAGTGTGAAACAGTGGGTGGTAGAGGACACTCTAATAGAAATGGAGGAGGGTGCTTTGGGTGTATCATGCTCTTGTCTTTCCTTTAGTCCTTTAAGCCTAATCTAAAGAGGATCATCAGCCACACACACATTTTATAGGATATACACAGATGAGCCAAAACATTATGACCACCTGCCTAATATGCTGTTGGTCCTCCGTGTGCTGCCGAAACAATGCTGACCCGCAAAGGCATGTTACTCCTGTGGTGTCTGGCATTGAGACGTTAGCAGCAGATCCTTCAAGTCCTGTAGGTTGCGAGGTGGAGCCGCCGTGGATGCAAACATGTAAATTGCACGTGACATAAGGCAGTTTTTACATTAACGTCTAAATCTAATTATAAAATTGTTTCTACTCCAATTTGTTGTTGAAATATAATTGACACAGTGGTTTTCATAACTTGTTTTCATGACGGATTTATTTAAATTAAATAATTAAAACATACCACTAATAAGTAAAACATAATGAATATATAGGCTGATGTAGTGCAAATATTTACCATTTTGGGTCTGTAAGTGTGATAAATTAAAAAGAACATCATTTATTTGAAATAGAAATATGATCTACATTTTTATATATATGTGTGTATATGTATATATGTGTGTATGTATGTGTATGTATGTATGTATATATATATATATATGCAGGGCATGGATAAGTTGGCCCTCTGAGTGTTTTTTAGTGTGTTTATGTTTGGATGCTGGATGGTTGCTTACTTGCTTCCTTATATGTAATAATAATTGAGGAAAAGTGAAAATTTGTCTTAAAGCGGGGCTCAGTAACTTCGGGATTTCTTCGCTGTATTCTCGCTTTTTGCTCGCAGGTTTCTCTCTAGAGCTCCCCCCACAGCTTCGGAATAGATATTTGACAACACTGTTGTAAAAACTCGTAGGCGATTCTCGGACACCAGAGGCTAGTAGATCAACGACGTCAAAGCAGATGGGACATTCTTTAAAACGTCTTCTTCATTCGGGTTCGGACGAACAGCGTGAGGGAGCGCAATAATGACAGCATTTTAGCAGATTTCTTTTGGCCGTAAAGCAATTGTTTACATCGCGAGACCTGATATCACGCGAGACTTCCTGATGCAAAGTTGCAAGTGTGGATTTTCCGCTCACGGGCACCAGGGGGGTGCGAAACGACCACCATTCAACCCGAAATAAGTAATGTAACCATTCCAATGACTCCGAAGCTGTTCAGTTAAGGTAAAAGAGTTACTTAGTTCACCTTTAAAGGGACTGTGTGTAGGAATTTCTCCCATCTAGTGGTGAAATTGTATTTTGCATTCAAACGAATAATGCTCTCCAGCGCCTCACTTTTTCAAATGCGCGTTGCATCTACGGTAGCCGTTATGTACCAAAAAGCTATGACAGGATGTCTTATAATAGCACTTCGAGTTTTCCTTCGGGTGAACTGGTTTGTTATTTAAAACAAACTGAAACTTGAAACAACGAAAAAAAGATTGTTACAGTATGAATTACTGACTGTGAAAAACATTAACTATGGTAATTAGTAGTAATGCCTTCTTTACTCGTTATATTTTTTTGAAGTACGTGCATTGTTAGATATCATCATCATCATCAGAGCCTTCTCTAACGTTACTTTACTCAATAGCTGCTATTCATCAAAGAGCCTGTTTAACTTTTAACTATAAATGTTCTACTGTCTATATAATAAAGTACACAACCACGCAATGAAAAAAAAGCTTGTAATTAAGACCGTAACATTGACTTACCTGTCGAGAAGAAAGCAGGCAACTTCAGGGGCTCTTTTGAAAGCTTTCTCCTGCATTAGCTATCCCGACATTAACGCTTGTTTTTGTAATCTCCGGTCACGTTTCCTTTTACGGTCTATTTTGGACTTTTTCGACGACGAGGACTCATCCTGTGACTCAGCATATGTATGAATGAACGGTGTATAAATAACCGTGCAGTGCATCCTTTTAAACTTGCCGCGGCAGTGACAAGCGCCTCTCACTGCTCTGCTCCTCCGCTTCTGCTGGCTTCAGTCACGTGACGCTGGCTCTGAACAAAAACGCGCTGTGAAAACGCGTTGGCCTAGTACTTTTTGTCCCTCTCTGCTATTTTAGTTTTTCAAGATGGCGGAACTACATGGAAGCCTCCGTGGACCTACCCGTCCCATGTATATAAAGATAATAAATTCTTCGTTTACAAGGATTACTCTGATCATTGGTATAGGTATTTGTACACCATTGAGGGCATATTTATTAATAAAAATATTGATTTTAGATAATAAAATACCTAAAAAGCTACACACAGTCCCTTTAAAAAGTATTACTAATCAAGAAAACTACGTAAAGTTTCAAAGAAATTGTCCTCCAACTGATTGTCCTCAGAGGACACATTCTCTCCTTAGTCTCTCTTCTCTGATTGAAATGGTTAATCTCAATCACTGCTCACTTCTTGACATCACATAATGATGTCATCAATCAGAGACCTCCTTAAGCGTGGGAGAGAGGCAAGCACCACACTCCCACTGGTTTCCTGTAGGACCCTTGGGGACGGAGCAGCATGGTCTCCCCTCAAACTTACCTGATGTTTCGTCAACCTTGCGACCAGGTCTGCAACGTCAGGGGATCCAAGTAACACTTTCACAGAGTTTTGGCATTTATGTGTGAGTGAAAGAGGTTTAGAGTGTCACCTGTCAGTAGGCAGGGTGTGTGGAGATGTTTGGGTTGAGTACAACTGTGTAGAAAATCCAGAAAAGCTCAAAAGTCCTCTGGGAGTGCCAGTGGAAAGCTTTCTCACCACCCGCCCTTTGTTTTTGATGGTTGTAGTCATCTAGTTTAGGGCAGATGTGAGCTTCCCATGACCTGAAACTATACTACTGGTCAAAAGTTTGGAATAAGATTATTTTATTTTCAAAGATGAAAATGTAGATGTATGTATGTGTGGTTTTTTAAAAACATTTTTGAAAGAAGTCTCTTATGCTTACCAAAGCTGCATTTGATCAAATACACAGTAAAAACAGCAATGTTGTAAAATGCCATTGCAATTTTTGTTTTAATATATTTTAAATTCTAATTTATTCATGTGATGGTAAAGCAGAATTTTCAGCAGCCATTACTTCAGTGTCACGTGATTCCATTATGCTGATTTACTCCTTAAAATGTTAAAAACAGTTTTTTTGCGGCTTAATATTTTGCGGAAACCGTGATACACTACCATTCAAAAGTCTGGAGTAAGTAAAAACATTTTCTAAAAGAGAAATGAATACTTTTATTCTGCATGGACATATTAAATTGATCAAAAATTACAGAAAAGACTTTTCTGTTTCTAATAAATGCTGTTGTTTTCAACTTTCTATCCATCAAAGAATCCTGAAAAATTAATTCCACAAAAAAGCAGCAAAAACTTGAGGACCAGTAATAATTGATAATATTTGAGCATCAAATCATAATTTAATGATCTCCGAATGATCATGTGACACCAAAGACTGGAGTAATGACTGCTGAAAATTCAGCTTTGCCATAACAGGAATAAATTCTATTTTAGAATATATTATAATAGAAAACAGTTATTTTACATTTTAATAATATTTTACAATATCACTCTTTTTTTTTATTTTTATCAAAAACATGCAATCTTTGTGTGCATAAGAGACTTCTTTCAGACACTTGAAAAAAACCTGAATTATTCAACATTTTTGTCACATAGTGTATGACAGCAGATCTTTTAGAATACTACATTCAGCTGTGTGCTTCTGGCTGGTGTTGGACAATGCCAAAAAAAAATGCAAATGCATTTTATTGATTTTTTTTTTTTTACTCCACAAAATATATTTAAGTCAGCTTACACGCTTTACTCACTTGCAGTAGCGCTCCTCTACCAGGTGGTGTCCCCATGGCTCCACTGCAGAACTAACCCAGTGAAAACAAAAGCTAATGGCATCACAGCACTCTCTGGGTCTCTGATCAAATGCAGACTTCATCAGTCAACCTCTTCAACTCTATTGCATATTCAGATGTATATGTTCTTGATCAAAGTGCATGTATAGAACAACCTGCTGTGAGCATGACATGCCATCACAGATGTGCACGAACAATACGAGTACATTCTGCTGCTATAAACTTTTTTGCTCGCCATGCGTCTTTATGTGTGTTTGTATAAGCACACACCTACTTAAAACATCTCTAAACTCTTAATGGATGCGCTTGCGTTTGCACATGTACTCTTTAAGCCCCCTTCATCATTCCGACCCTGAAAATTGTAATTATAATGAATAATTAATGCCAGCTTAGAGAGCGCCTCATTATTGCCACTTAGCTTCCTATAAACATGCACACCTCTTCACTTTTATCCCCCTTTACTCTCTTCCGCTGTTGTCCAGATTTTAGACAGAGGAAGTCTCATTAAAATGCCAGGGAGTTCACGGCCATAACACGGCTGCGGAGGGAAGGATGCAAAATTGGAAAGAAAGAGCGAGTGAGGAGCGAGATCCCGGAGAGGGGTGATGGCTGCCCCCTACCATAATTAGGGTTAGCTGCGCCCATCGTTGTTAACATGCTGCCTTAATTTGAGAAGATGGCGCTCTCTCTGACCCCTACTTTCTCTCTCGCAATCTCACGCTCCCTCTGCTTTGTGAGCTTCTCTTCCTTGATCCCTTGGTTCTTCACTCATTCTCTCTCTATCAAGCAATCCCCAAGCTATCATATCCCTTTCTCTTTCTCATCCTCTCTTTTTTTTTTCGCTTTCTCTCCCTCATTCGTTCTCTTCCTGTCTTTCTTTGGCATTAGCTCTTCCATTTGCGCTATCCGAGGAGGGGGTCCCTCACTAAATCTTCTCTTCTATTTCTGGATGGACGAGTTCTAGAAATAGTGCAAGGTCATCATAATAATTAACAGCCAACTGAAATGGACAAATTAATCTTTCATTTTTTTCCCCTGTCTCATTCTCTTCTCTTGCCTTTTTTGTCTGTGGAGCTCACTGTAGCTCTGTTCCTAAACACAGTAAACTACACTACTTCCTACAGTCTACATAGGCAGCAATCTTCTGAGGCATTTTATATTGTATATAGTACCGTTTAAAAGTTTGGGGTCATTACAATTATTTTAAGAAATTAATACTTTTATTCAGCGAGCATGCATTCATTTGATCAAAAGACAGTAAAGACACTTTCAAAACAAAAAAAAACACAATTTTAAATAAATGCTATTCTTTAATACTTTCTATTCATCAAAGAATTCTGAAATATATCACAGTTTCCACATAAATATTAAGCTGGATAACTGTTTTCAACATTAATGATGATAATAATAAATGTTTCTTGTGCACCAAATCATCTTATTAGTATGAAGTCACTGAAGACTGGAGTAATGATGCTGAAAATTCAGCTTTGCCAACACAGGAATAAATTGCATTTTAAAATATATTACAATAGAAAACAGTTATTTGAAATAATTTCACAATATAACTGTTACTGTATTTTTCATCCAATAAATGCAGCCTTGGTGAGCATAAAAAGACTTCTTTCAAAAACATTAAAACATTTTTACCAAACCCAGATATCTGAACGGTAGTGAGCGTACCTTGAGGTAATTTTTTTTCCGCTGAGCTCATCACAGTGCATACTGGGATTGCCACCTTCACGTAAAGATCTATGCAACGCTACATTAGTATTCGGCTAAAACAAGGTCGCTCAATGAAGATGTCTACCTTTTAGAACAGACTTGTCACCTATGTTGCCTAAAATGCTCCTTGCGTAGGCAGCTCATTGGGTTTTGAAACCGCTCTTGTCTCCCTCTCATTCTCTCACTTCATTTTCAGTTCTCCACAGCATTTGCCCTTTTCTATCCATCACAGTCTGCTGTTTTAGAGCGGCTGGAGTGCTGTGTATGAGTTCTGTAGACTAAAGGAGGTCTCACAGAGCTCTATTGCTGCTTTGGAGGCTTATGTTGGTTTGAAGCACACAGAGAGACCAAACACTCCTTTCTCTAAACAACTAGCTCTGTTTCCCTCATCTCTTCCCACAAAACATCAGACTATAAATACTGGAGTGCCAAGCCTGTTAGCTGGGGACTGGTATTAGGAATCAGGCCTGCTTGAGTGTGTGAGTGTGTGCTTGACTCAATCCATCTTTTCTTTTGTCGTTTATTTCTTTTTATTTTACAGAAAGCAGATGTATTATGGCTAGATTAAGCTTTCTGTTGGAAACAATGTATGAAAGTGATGTTGCAATGTTCGCACACTACCAGCCAAAAGCGTTGAGACATGATGGTTTTCATTCATTATTATTATTATTATTATTATTATTCATTTGCGTTGCATTTTAGAATATTAGTGAACTCGTCAATTATTTAATAACAAAAAAATGATTGAAAAAGTATTTGAATACACCAACCACATTCATGAGGTGTGACTTATGAAATGTTCTTTAAGCAGAAGGGTTTTCCTTCACTATTTGATCCAGTGCATCCAAACATGTTTTTTGTTTTGTTTCGTTTCATTTTTGGTTTGTTTCAGTGTTTTTATTTTTGTTTTCATTTGTTTGATAATCCATTACATAGGTTTTTAAGATCGTGAGGGACAAAAATGTTGTCAAGTGTGTCTAATTATTTGACTGGTAGTTTGTCTGTTCATACGCACTTTGTGCTTTGAATAATTTTTCTGTCTCCCTCATTCTTTGCAGGAGATGTACTCGAAGGGCCTGATACCTATTTCAGCAGTTAAACAAGTTCGCGCTCTGGGTGAAAATAAGTTTGAGGTGGTCACCTCTGTAAGAATCTTTGTGTTTCGGGCAGAGAAAGAAGGTGAGCCTCTTTGCTTTTTTGTCTATCTCACGTTTCGACCCCCTTTCACTAATCCTTTTTAAACCAATTCACTTTTATCATCTCTGCTATAAGATAAGATGCTCTGAGGAGATCTTTCACAGCACACCCAATGAGAGAGAGAGATAGAGATAGAGATAGAGAGAGAGAAGCCAGACTTAAGGAGAAGCTGAAACAACCGAGACAATGATGATAGCTTTAGATTTAATATGTACAGTAAACACCCTGGTGGTGCATATTGTTGCCACACCATTGCCTGCATATTTTATGTGATATTTTCTTAATAACCAGGCGAGGCCTGGTTGCGCTGTGTTAGTCGTGTGTTAATGCGGTTATGGTAATGCACGTGACATTTCCAAAACACGCTTGAAGTAGTGGTGGAACGGATCACAAAAATCACGGTACGGATCATTTACGTTTTTTGAGCCACTGGTCGGATCATTTTTTGGATCAGCAAATATATATATATATTTTTTTGGCCATTTTAAAGTGTCGGCCGACTTAGTTTTCTAGGCAGAAATTGGTCCTTGTCTGCTTTTTTTTCCGGCCGATTCGACATGTTGAATCGGCGTCGGTCCGTCGGTGAAGGAAGGAACTCTGATTGGCTGTTCAGCTTAGTGAACAAGTCAGTGCACGAGATTAAGTATTTTTTTGCACACAGTGCCGCGACCAATTAATCACTCCTTTACGACTGGCTGCGTGCACATTCACGGTCCTCGCGGCTGCTGCAACTTGTGCTCATTCTCGCCTATACGGTATCTTTGTAGAACTTCAAAAAAAGAAACAAAAAGATGCTGCAGCCAATGAGCAGCCGGCGGGGGCTGGACTCAACCTCCACGGACAGTTTTTAATGTTTTATCAGACAATAACTACACAAGATTTTGCTTTAGTATAATTTTCGGGACAATTAGGGCCGGATTCGGGATTCGGGACAACAGCTTAGATTTCGGGACTGTGAAGGGAATTTTTCGGGACGTCTGGTCACCCTATTTGTGTATCTGCAGCCTGCAGCGTCGGTTTCACTTTTTGAAGGACGAATATAGATGAATATATCTTCAGAAGTAGACAGTTGTCTCATTTACACGCAGGCGTAGAACGCGCATTCTAGCTGACAGTCGACAGTAGTTCTCTCGGTGTGTTCAAGTGCAGCTTTTCCCCCTGACGCAGGCAATACGAGGCGACAACACAGTCGGCTTTCATCAGCGCTAGTTCTTTGGCATCAGTTTGGTGTGTCCCGGGCTTAAGACTGACAAACATCCGTTTCTTTCTCAATTCCGTTTCACTTATGACATACATGAGAGAATACTTGCCGAGACGGGTATTTTGACATCATTTTGTGTTTATGTGTCCTTTCAAGGGCAAGGAAAGGCAAAGAGGAATCAATTCGGTGTTCGAGCACTGTCTGAAATGCACCTCTCTCTGCATGTGCGCTGCGAGTTTTCGGAAGAAGGGGCTTCATTGAGACCGGAACTAAACAGAGCGTTTCTTACAGATTATGTGAAAAATAATGTGTTTTTGTAACATTCAGGAATGAAAACCTGTTCTATACCCCAAAAACATTATAATATTGCCTCTTTAAAGGAATTTTCTCCTACAGAGGCCTCAAAATGTAGTTGACCTCTCTTAAATATGTATGTCACTGAATATCTGTAAACCTAAGCATGATACATTTGATTTGTCATTATTTGTAAATGAAGCAACTTGACTTTCTCAAGGCCATTCAGACTGGTGAGATTATTTAACATTTCAGAAACCTTGCAGTAAAAGCAACAGTGCAAGGGTGAGGGGTTCACCATGAGACAGTCAATTACCATGTTATTGACATGGCCTTTTGCTTTCCGCATCTCAATTACTGTGGTAAATCTGTGGCTAATAGCACTGCTGTGTGCCATAGTGTCCTAGAATATCAACAAATAATGGTCTCCTCAGTACCTCCATTCTACCCAACTCTTGTGTAATGACCTTTGACCCATTGTAAGTGAATTACTCTGAGGGAAGTCAGTTTAGGCATGCATTTAACTGTACTTTCCACCATAAGAAGAATTCAGAGACAGAGAGAGAGAGCACTGGTCCGATCTGCTCATGCATCTTTAAACAGCTTTATAGCAGTCTGAAAGAGTCATCAATCTTAAGATAAACACGAGAGGAGGAGAGAGAGAATGAGTGAGTGAATGAAAGAGCTGGAAGTGGGTGGTCATGGGATGAGCACAAAAGATAAGAATGAGAATTAGTGTTAGCGATCGAGCAGCACATTGGGAATCATTTAGATGCACAAGAGTGTGTGAAAACATTCATGACATCCACTCTTTCTGGGGCAGTCTTCAACTGTGCAGGCCTCTTTTTTTCAGAGAGAGTGTAATATTTTGTGAATAACAATGTTTTCATGGAGAAAGGGAAAGAATATCTTTCACAGCCACCAATTTTCGAGGTTTCAGACTTTATAGAGAACCACAAAGTGCAGTTTGTAACTTTCGGTGAGGTTTTATTGAAGCCATGGTCACTCTCAGTGATAACTGGGGCTGTAAAATGAAACCGTTTGTTTTATTAAGAAAGTCTATATAATCTGCAATCTTTTCTCATGGCAACACATGGCTTTTCAGTTCTCCTGTCAAGTTGTTTTTATCCAGTTATCTGAAACCAAATCTGCTTTTCCACCGTTGGGCCGAACAGTTCTTATAACAGTAAGGAACGGTTTGTTATATTTCCACTTGAGCTTGGTTCGGCCGTTCGCGGCCCGGAATTCTCTAACCAGCCGTGCTGAACCGTGCCAGTAGGATGCGTGTAGTGACGTTGCCACTCAGGATTGGTCACTTGTCTGTTGCCTGGCTACCAGTTTCTCTGTAGCTGGCAGAGCGCTATTTGAGCGAATAAACACACGTTAATAATAAAATTAACAGAAAAATCTGATAATCCTCCATAATGCAGTTGCTATTTACATCTCATTCCATCTGTAAAATCTTGCATTGCCAAGGCAATGATTGACGCATTTGTATTACATTCCAAAGAGCTCTGTTATCAGCTCCACATTGGAAAATTAAATCATATCCGTACCTGCTGGGCCGGATCAGCACTGAATGGAAGAGTTAAGCAACGAGAACGATTTGGCCCAACTGTGGAAAAACAGCTTAAACGATTTCGGTCACACTTTAGATTAGGGTCCAATTCTCACTATTAACTAACTATGACTTTTGCCTCAATAAACTCCCAATTACTGCTTATTAATAATTAGTAAGATAGTTGTTAAGTTTATGTATTGGGTAGGATTAAGGGATGTAGAATATGGTCATGCAGAATAAATCATTAATATGTGTTTATAAGTACTAATAAACTAGTAATATGCATGCTAATAAGCAACTAATTCATTGTGAGAATTGGACCCTTAACTAAAGTGTGTCACGATTTCACGATACTCCACTGTTTAAAAAAGTTTTAAGGTTGCATTTATTTTATATTAATTACAGGAATGTTGTGAAATATTATTACAGTTTTATAAATATAAAATTATAAATGTCTTTACTGTCAATTTTAATTAATTTAATGCATCCTTTCTGAATAAAAGTATTAACTTCTTACTGACTTGCTAACCAGCCAAACTTTGACCTTGATACACACACACACACAGCCTTCTAGCTGACGTTTATCAGTAAATGGAGAAATTTTTTGTAATGGATTAAATCATATTCATAAATCAAACCCAGGTGTAATGTTTAACAAAAGTAAAATGATCTGCACTCTTTGGTGTTATTTAATTATCACCTATGAGTAAAACTCTCTGACAGCAGTCTGGCAAAAAATACTTTACACATGTCAGTCCAATAAAGTGTGGGGAAAGCTGTTACTTTTTTTCATTATTACAGGTTTGTATTCCAGTCTTCCTTTTCTTGTGCAATGTGAGGAATACAGAATGAGATATGTGAGCGAGGCAAGTAAAGAGCAATATTGCCAAAATGTACCTCTCTTAGGTGGCTTTAGTTCCTAGCACATATGCACATATGAGTGTCAATACTGAATCAAACATTTGTTTTCATAATCATAAAATAGAACTGAACTTAAGTTAAGTAGTCAAATATGGTTATATATCTGATGCACTAACACTTACATTGCGCCTAAAAACTCTTTTGCTGACTACTAGCAAAATTTTAGTTTTGTCTCAAAGACATTGTACGCAGAAATACTCACCTTTATTGAAATGAGATCCTGCTCTCTCTCTCTCTCTCTCTCTCTCTCTCTCTCTCTCTCTCTCTCTCTCTCTCTCTCTCTCTCTCTCTCTCTCTCTCTTAATGTGGCAGGTGCTGTAGACCTGCAGAGGATAAGAGTATCCAGCTGTTAATGTTTTTTGGCTAGTGTGTGTGCTTGCAACGAATTTGTGCAAGCCCCTGTAGCCCTATTTAAACAGCACAAGAGAACCCTCTCAGGCTTCCTTCCCCCATCTCACAAGCACACACACAAACACAGAGGCAGACGCAATACAATAAGACACAAGGGCTTTTGCATACCTGCTTTGTTTGCAGATTTAAAAGTTTATAAAGTATAACAATAATATTAGACACTTTTTCCTTCCCTTTTATTCCCGTGGCACAGCACGTACCTGCGCGTTCACCAACATACATCAAACAGAATGCAGCGTTCCTCCACAGTTACGCTCACCACTTCTTACCTCCCTCCATCTTCTGTCTTCCCTCTAAGGAGAACGTCAGGATTGGCTAGAGGTTCTCCAGTCTGCAGTGAGCTCCCAGTCCTCCATTTCCCGTCAGCCTCGCAAAAATAACACAAACAAGAGTGGCTACGTTGAGCTGCGCGGCCTCAAAGGAAGAGTCTACCTCAGCCTCATGGGAACCAGCTTCAGACTCTGTAAAACAGACCAGGTAGATCTATATATCCTTTTTGTTGTTGTTTTTTTTTTTGGGGGGGGGGGGGGGGGGGGGGGGGGGGGGGGGGGGGGGATCCCATCCATCCATCCATCCATCCATCCATCCATCCATCCATCCATCCATCCATCCATCCATCCATCCATCCATCCATCCATCCATCCCATCCATCCATCCCATCCATCCATCCCATCCATCCATCCCATCCATCCATCCCATCCATCCATCCATCCCATCCATCCATCCCATCCATCCATCCCATCCATCCATCCCATCCATTCCATCCCATCCATCCCATCCATCCATCCCATCCATCCATCCATCCAATCCATCCAATCCATCCATCCATCCATCCATCCATCCATCCATCCATCCATCCATCCATCCATCCATCCATCCATCCATCCATCCATCCATCCATCCATCCATCCATCCATCCATCCATCCATCCATCCATCCATCCATCCATCCATCCATCCATCCATCCATCCATCCATCCATCCATCCATCCATTTTTTTCTTATTCCCCCTTTGTTTGTGATATAATTAGATACTGTTATGTCATTGTAGTAAGATAACTGAAACTTTCACACATTTAAAAGTATTAGGATGTGTGTTTTGTTCTCTTTCCTATGTGAATGAGCCCATATGCTGAGAGTGTAGTTATTACAATGCACACGCAAGCCATGGCACCTCGCATGCAGATGTATGTGATCTATACCCAATTGGTCTCAGTTTTAAATGAGATTAAGCAGAGAAGGTTATTCTGTGTGAATAGGCGGCACACACACTTTATCATCTCTGTTTGTCTTTCATTATTTTCCTTATTAGCACGAGCAAACATCTTTGTCTTCATTCTGCAAGGAAATTGTTTTTCGTCAGGCGATTTAGCATGCGGAAGGGGGAAAGAGAAAGAGAGCAGTGAAAATGGAAATTGATTGTATTGTTTTTGCATTAAATCCCCTCTGTGGCAACCACTCCGACAAGTGGTGAGATAAACGGGAGGGAGTGGAGGAAAAGGTGGCATGGGGCAAAAGTAAAGGAGTGAGGGAAAGAGGGAATGAATGAGGAACTGGGCAGAGAGACAAGAACGGAGGGATAACAGAGGGAGGTGAAGACAGCAGTGACTGTTGAGGGATGAAGAAAACACAAAGGAGCATCAAGATGGAGAGAAGGAGACATAGAGAGAGAGGAAAAAGGTGCGGTGGTGGGTAGCTCGGTTCATGTTCAGTGAAGTGGAGTATTTAATTTAACAAGATGAACGAGCTGCCCAGGACGCTGGTTTTTTCCCCCCTTCCTGTCTTGGAGAGGATGAAGTGTGCTGCCCTTTTCTCCTCTGAGGTCGGGCCATGATGTTTCCCCAAGGTAATGAAAGCCAACCTAACAGGCAAGCCCAAATCACGTGATGCTACTACAGTTTAGTGCTACATCGATTTTTGATTTTCTTACTTAAACTATTTGCTCCAAAACAAAGAACACAAAAATACGAAGCACGTTGGTGCTGGAATGTCACTTTGCGGGGTCTCTGATGGCTAACGTTTAAGGTTTAAAAGGACAATTAGAAGATGTCTGAGGAAATTCTTGAATTTCAGCCTGAGCTCCCAATGAGACTGTATTATATGGTAGTCTAAAAATATGGTAACACTTTATTTTGATAGTCCCTTTTTAACATTCTGTTAACTATAAGTAAAAAAAATTTAAACAACATGTCAACTAACTCTCATTAGAGTTTTAGTAGACTGTCTGCTTATAATCTGCTAAATCTTTATTGTGATGCTCCCTCAATACTGACTGTAAGTATAACTTTTCCAAGTACGTCAACTTATTCTAACACTAACCCTACCAGTCTACTAATACTCTACGAAAATTCTAATGCGAGTTAATTGACATGTAGGTGCAACGTGACTTAGTTAACAGAATGTGTTAAAGGGGCCATCAAAATGAAGTGAAACCAAAAATATGTTTTGTTGAAAAGTATGTTAGCTTAGGGGTTTACAATTTTCTGTTTTGCTTGTTGTAGAAGGTTTGTCATTATATGTTTATTAGAGATGCATTCATTTTGTCAGGTTTCAGGAAGGGATGAGGCGAGAAAGCAGATGCAGGGAACAATGGGCTTATTATTAAATAAAACAAAACAAACAAAAACTACCCCGTAGGGGAAAAAGAGACAGGCAATGGGCAAGACAGGGCTGGACACGACAAGGCAGGTATGGCAGGACACAGTAGTAGGGGTGTAACGGTTCACAAAATTCACGGTTCGGTTCGGTTCGATACGATACAGTGGTGAGACGGTTCGGTACGTTTTCGATACAGCAAAAAGAAAGAAATGCCAGAGAAATTGCCTTGATTGAATTTTTTTTTTTCATTTATTAAAAACTAACATCATAAAGTATGATCTTTTTTTTTACTTGAACAATGATGGAGCTATAGTTGACCCATCTTCTGGGGTGTCTTCTTAGTAGCATATAAAACAAAAACAAAAACTGCCTGTAGTTATAAACAAAGATTTTTTTTATTCATTTCAGTTTTATTTTAAGTTTGCAAGGCTCCAGATTAACATTTGAGGGCAGCAATTTTATTCATAATGTCGAAATAATAATTCAAAAGTAAAACGATCAAAAAATTTATATTTGGGAGTGGAAATGGCAGCCACCTACTGATTACAATGGTAATTGAATGTCTTTAAGTGTGAGTTTTCCTACATCTTGAAACTTTTAGTTTTATAATGGGGTAATCTTTGAAGGATGAACAAATAATGTTTTGGTCATCACATTAAAAAATAACATTTAAATATGACAATATTTGAGTTTTGAAGTACTGGGAAAAGATGTGTGCCGTAGGCCTACTTGAAAGCATTTTACTATTCCTGCCAAACTTCCATGGTTACAGTTGGTGTTACTATATTAAATCCATGGTGAATGTTGCTGATTTGTGGACTTAAAGCCTATAACTAGTTCATTCACGGCACAATGTTTCTCCTGGTTTCCACGTCAGCACTGTTTGATCTAATAGAGATCTATGGTTAATAACTGAGAAATTTGAATGTTTCTCACTAGATCTCGCAGCGATGTTATGACTTCTGTGGCGAATTCAAATGCTTTCTTTACTGGTTCTCTTTGCGCTGTAACAGTGTCGCTTGATAAAGATCTGCTCACGCTGCACTGACATCGGTCCAAACTGATAAACAGTCTGTTGAAGCAAAGATTTTAGGCGCAGTTTCATTCCGCTTTCATTCCGTTTGCTATTTGATGTTGGGCAGCGTTGTGGTGGTAGCGCCAGTGCGACTGCTAACAACATTTTGGTCGGCAGAAAAAAATGGTCCAACGAATTCAACAGTTCAATTCGAATACGTGTATCGTTTCACCCCTACACGATAGATACATTTGACAAGAACTGGCATAGGACTGAAAACACATTATTAAGAATAAATTAAGGAGGTTAATGAGAGACAGCAGGTGGGGCAAATATAACCAGGTAACTAAAAGGGAGGGGTTAAAGGTGCGTTCATGCCATATTATCGTAATTACCGACATGCACGAGCTCTGATGACGACACAGCTGTTCCACGACTGGCCGAATCCACCGCATGACAACGATCACGTGTGTTTCGTGTTTATTCTCACACCTTCAGTTTTACTAATGCTCACAAATTAGTTTTTTATAACAGAAACATATTTTTTCATGTAGTCGCAATGTTATATTGTGTCATGTTTATCAAAATAAAACTGACAAAAAAACATAGACCCCACTTCATTGATAGTATAGGCTTATGCTGAACTTTATTCTTGTACAAACAGATGCTGTATTAAGCAGTATATAAAGCATTGAATGAAAATGTCTTTGAAAAGTCTGTGTATTTGAGAAATATTGCATTTATTTCACTTTAGCTGTGGTAAAGTATGTAAACGCAGTATGTTAGCCGCAGCCGATTTCCAACAGACCTTACAGCTTGTAAGATGGGAATTGTCTGAGAGCTCTTACTTGTACCACATGACCACTGTATCATCTGATCGCTCAGGATTCATTTAGGAGTTGATAGTGGTGCCATAGAAACGCATAATTCCCAGTCACATCTCCGAATGTAACATCACATGCTGTCATCATGAGACTACGGTAATTACGACATGGTGTGAATGCAGCATAAGACAATCGACAGGAGAGCACATAGAAACAAACATGACAAGCCATGTACTCACACCAAACATGACAAAAATAAGAGCACATGGCCAGTGAACACAATCACAAGCCCTACAAAACCGACTGCGTGTCCACACTAAATATGACAACATGAAATGCGACCAATACAAACACAAGCCATATTCTACACAGAACAAGACAACACAAGAACTCCTGGCCAATGAAAACATAAAGCATGCGCTCTACAAAACACACGAGATGAAAGCGCGTGAGTGAAAGAACGAACACTAACCCGTGCACTCACAACAAGAGACAAAACATGGAGCATGAATGCCTGAACCCCGACAATGAACCGAAACCGAACTAGACAGAAGTGTCGGGATCTAAACACCATGCTCAGCACATACGACGTATCACGCGGATGAAAGAGCGCACGGCCCAAGCGAACTCGGAACTGCACGCTCACAATCTGTCATTTGCATTTAATCTAATTTCATTTTTCTGAAATGGAGAGTACGCTGTGGATGAAAGTTGAAATTTGACAACTGATTTCACACATATCTGTGATCAAATCATTTGTGCTATAAGCACTGAGGTGTCTTTACTAGCTGAGCAAAAAATCCTTTTTTAACAAACAAAAAAAAGATTAAGAAGCTGTTCACATAGGCAATGTTCCGTCTGAGCTGTTTTTTTATTTTTATTGTTTTTATATTTGGTCATTGCATTGAGTCTTGCTGTTTGAGTGTTAACTATTCAGCTCTCGACACAAGTGCTGCAATTTTAATACACCGTATCAAGTTTAAAGTAGTTCAGCTTTGACAATAACATCTCAAGAACCCTGTTCCGTAATGTTATGCTGTTTTTAAACCAGGGCCATGCAACATTAAGAATGCGTGTATACTGGAATAAAGAAAAATTGGAGCACATACACGCATAATGGATTGACCAACAAACTGTCAATCATTTTTTTTTCTTTTTTTTTGAATCTAGGGTGGTAAAACTCTGTTCTGCCCAATGTAACCCCTGTAACCACATGCAATCCACTCTATTTGTGAAAAGTTTTTAGAAAGACCTCATCACATGTATCCTTGATAGAAAAGGCAATCCTGTTGCAATGAGCTCAGTGGAAAAAAATCTATCCAACATAGAAAAAGATGAAATGTCTCATACAAAATAAATATAATATGTCTTAACCAATTTTATCAATACTTTTTGAGTTTCCGTCTATACAGAACTTTCCAAATTGTCATTTATGTCACTTGTCCGATTTGATTTCCTTCTCGCTTCTTGAGAAGGCAGCTGCACGTGAGGCAATGACCAAGGCATCTCACTTGAGCCCCTTTCACACAGAGATTCCGGAAAAAACACGGATAAAGTGACCCGGGATTTGACCCGGGTTCATTTGATTTTGGTTCATTCACACTGCCAGTGATTTTCCGGAATCAGAGAGCGCGTTCACACACAACCCGTGTATGTCCCGGAAAGACACGTGACATCGATGTGACTTGTAATGTCTCAGCAGCGTCTTCAGTTTGCTTATGAGCTGCGAAACCACGCTTGTGCATTTATTTCTCTGATTCGATCATAAAATTGCGCATTTAGTACCGTTTCACAGCTGGCGAACGATCCCGGCTTCAGCGTCATCACTACGACACGGCATTATTACGGCTTTTGTTCACACAGCGCGCGTCCCGGGACTGAACACGGCAATGTTACTAGGTCCCCAACCCGGCATCGATCCCGGCATTAAACCCGGGTCGTGTTTGCGTTCACACAGAAGGCGTTCCGGCAATTTGCCGGCAATTTCCCGGGTTCAATGCGCTGTGTGAAAGGGGCTTTGGTTTATAACGGAGCCTTAGGGTTCTGAAATAAAAGACTGGGGGTTGTTTTTAATGTACAAAAAAAGGCAAGAAATGTCAAAGTTTTTGTGTAAAATAAGTATACAGAAAAGAAAGACTTGTTGTTGAGTGTATTATGAGTAATGTGTCCGTTTAATAGCATTTGTGATATTCTCTGGTCATGACCTCACTGCGGTTGTGTCAGTATCACTCTCTCTCTCTCTCTCTTTACCTCTAACTACTCACACCTGTTCACACCAGACTCTCTATTACTAGATAAGGCATGTGTCACTACTTTTGAGTCTCTCTGAGGGAGTTTTCCTTTTAATTACACGTGACAGAGGTGGTAGACTCTCTCATCAAAGATGACTCAACTCATGATGCAGTCCGAAGTTCATTCATTTCTATAAGACATATTTCAGAAATTCTCAATTCTTATCTAAGAGTCTTAAGGCCACCAAGGACGAGAACTATAACCATAACGTTTTAAATACACATTAACGATGTCAGTGTGATCACTTTCAGAATGTTTTTTTTTTTTTACTGATTATTCATTAAAACATTGGCACTCAGTCAGAATCCATCAACGTTAAAGAGCTTGAAAATTTAAAGCAGCAGTTATTGTGGACTCTAATATAGTTATCATTCTTGGTGTGAAGGGCCTTTACTTTGAAAAAAATCATCCTGTTGAACCCCCTCAGGTTCTTTAGCCAGGTGGATCTTGAATGCAACTTCTATGATGATTCTTTGATGATCAATTTGCATAATTTTTGTGAGTAAAAATGTGTGTCTTTTAAATGCTGTGGAATCACATATTAATGACTACATTTGGTGAGTCCAATCGAGTTCACCTTTCACAGATCATTTGCTTTATAGTGAAAATTGTGTCATCAACTGGCTTTCATGACACTCAAATCACAAATGAAGTCATTATCGAAAATGCCAAATGCTGATCTCTTCCACTCTGCTGTTGTAACGAGGACGCTGAGGCTGAGTGAGAATCCATGTGCGGAAGTTTATTAAAGACAGTTTCCGCAAACAAATACGATAAGGCAGGCAGAGGGTCGAAACCAAGGTAGCAGTCAGATCTTTCAACATACAAAGGGGAATTCCAAAAGGCAAGAGTGAGCAAAAACATCAGTCTGATCAGGCAACCAAAACAAAGGGGATAATCCAGAAAATCCCAAAACAGTGAACCAGGCAGAATCATACACAGTAGACGGCAGGATAAACAGGAAATAACGCTCGGTAAGGCAGGTAAACTGGCAATACTTCGCAATGAGTACAAGAATGGTCTCTGGTTAAATAGCAGTCAAACAGGAAATGAGTGCAGAAGAAGCAGAGGGAGTGGAACACAGTCAGTACTCAGGTGAGGGCTCCCTCTGCTGGTTTGGCATTACAGCTGTCAAGTTGCTATTTTCGATTTTGGCTTGGTTCACTTAAAAGGGTCCCCTGCAAAACCCCAAAGAAAACTAGACAAACATGTCTTAAGGCCCGATCACACCAAGAGCGATAACAATGAAGATAACTAATTATAACTATATTAGCATCCACAACAACGAACGTTGACGCTCTATGCTCGCTGCAGGTTTGTCGTCTGCCGCTTTAAATGCTTGAGGGTCGATACCGTAGCCTTAGACTATTGTCATCTCCTTTCTTCTTGTCCCCTTGAGGTCTTTATATTGCTGTTGTCCTTGAAGTATTCGGTAAAGTCTGTAAATAAAGTTTGTTGTGTATTTTCTGCTTGTTCTTGTGTGAAATAAACTTTGTCATTCATTCAGACGCTGATCAATGAATCAGCAGGTATTCACCCTCCAGTGACTCTGTGTCTGTTCTGTGCTCTCCTTGACCCTTCTCACACAACAGTTTCCTTGCGTTTTATAGGTAGCTTCAGCTTGTGAATATGTTGGATTGTTCAATATGGCAGTTGCTTATCTGCTTCATTTGCTCTAATATGTTTATTTCTTTATTTTTGTTCCTGATCATATATGTGGATATGAAAAATGTAGTGTTTTATAAAGATCTTATTTTGATATTATGCTGGTTGTTCACAGGATTTTAATGCAGGGCTGGCCATCGCTGCAGTGGACCTGACGGCTGCGTGTGTGAAACCGGTTGAGAGGAAAGGATTTGAGATCACTACACCTTTCAAATCCTTCTGGTAAACTACTAAGTTATTATAAACTGTATTAGCATAAGGCCAGAGAGTAAGAACATCTCTTATCAAAATACAATATTAGCATAAATTGAACAGTAGATGGATTTAAACAGATTGCAGATGACCTCCAAACAGAGTTAAGCCTCTACCTGGACTTCCTTAATATCACTTTATGCTTAAAAAAAAATATATATATATACATCAAAGCTTCACTCAAGGTTAGACTTGGAGGATTAAGTGTTCTTAGTGTAATTATACATTTATTTACACAAATGACTTCAGATTATGCGTTCAAAGATGCTCTTAATTTCAAAAACAGTTTCTAATTACATAATCTTTTTCATATTTCATATTCTTTCATAATTTGCAGAATGGTTATTTGGAAAATAAACTACACAAAAACATTGCATTGTTGCATGTGCTGTATCGTACACTTGTGTTTCAATTTTGTGCATATCAATGTTGTTTTTATATAATATTTTTTTTATATTGAGACATAGCCATGTCAGATGATGTTGGAATCAGCTAAGAGCATTAGTTGAGTCTCTTTAGCGTGTTTTGATGAGTAGAGCTATTTTTGAATGAACTTTAACAGAGTTCCCCATGACATTATACAGCAAGGCAACTCACTATTGTTTGAGCATAGTCATATTGTACTAACTGTTTAAAGGTGGTATCAGTGATTTCAGGCCCAAAAATATTTTTATCACATTCATCTAATCTTTCCTAACGATCCGCTAGCTGCCCGCCCCATAAGCATGCCGTCAAAAAACCGCGTCACTGTAGGAAGCCTAGGCTCTGAGATCTGCACACAAAAACAAGTGGTTTAGCCAAACACTCAAAACCAAAACAAATAGTGTTCCAACCAATCACCGACAGGGGGGGGGTTTTGAGCCAGCTTCTTCTTCAGCTCTGACTTCGCGTGCAGCCGTGCACTTGCACAAAACCTCACAACACCCCCCCCCCCCCCCCTGTCGGTGATTGGTTGGAACACTATTTGTTTTGGTTTTGAGTGTTTGGCTAAACCACTTGTTTTTGTGTGCAGATCTCAGAGCCTAGGCTGCCTACAGAGACGCGTTTTTTTGACGGCATGCTTTTGGGGCGGGCAGCTAGCGGATCGTTAGGAAAGATTAGTTGAATGTGATAAAAATATTTTTGGGCGTGAAATCACTGATACCACCTTTAAGTGTGGGATTGACTTATCTTGCCATTTTAAAACTTTTGTTGATCTGCTCCTCACAACTGTTTGTGTTGAAGTGCAGCATGGGTGGATCAAAAGAGATTTCAGAGAAACTTAGAAAATGAGTTGTTGAGAACTTAAGTCTTGGTAGGAATTATGAAAGGATGTTTTGAGTCCCCTGAGTCAGGCAGTTTACTTTTGGACGAAATTCTCACCATCTCTACATTACCTTAGATTGGGCATCCTTCAATCCTAAGTTCAAGAACATGCTGAAGAGTCCTCACACAACATAGAAAGAATATTAATGGCCAGATTTACTAAACAGGGCAAATTAGCGTGATAGCGCAATCCCATAAAATCTCTGATGGGAGACGAAAGTTTTGCGCATGATTTACTGACGACGAGCAAATTAATGAACACTGATGCAGCGGATCATTTCCATAATGACCAACTCTACCAGGAGCAGCACAAATTAGCGTCTGGTTTAACACATGCTTTTTTACACAACTTATAAACCGTTAAATATAGTCCTACTGTGAGCTATGAGGTTGTTAATGGTATTTGCTTCTGTTGAAGCAATCAGCCCACATTATTTAAACTTTTTTTTTATTTATTTTTTATAATTGTTTAACAGTGGAATTTGTGGTAAAAAAAGAAAATAATACATTACCCATGATGCTGTACAAAAGTCGAAACAGGCTAAATGCAAAGAGCTCATTAGCTTGCTCACCCACTCCCATGAAACACCTCAAATAACGTAATTGAGTTTACTTCCCTTCGCTCTCAGAAGGGAAAACTTGTATTCGCTGTTTTTGCAATACAATATATTTGTTATATATAATCAACTTTTTTGAATGAATAGTTTCATATTTGTAGTTATTTCCTCTCACTAAAGCCGTTAAGCACACAGTCTTGTAGCTTTCTATTTTTCAAATCAAAGTTTGTAAGGTTATGATTCACCTTGTAGGTGGTTGGTTTGGTTCTTTTTTAGACTTTTAAAAAAATCCCTATGGGAGAAGTGAATGGAAAAATATTTCTAAAAAAGGGGATGGGCATTAATGCACTCTATAGCAAACCACACTGATCCAATGATCCAATCAATTCTTGATGGACAAAATCAAGTCCCAATCTTCTTTGAAAGAAGCTTTTTTACTTGGATAAATGTCACAATAGGTAAGAAAAGATGATCGCAACTTCTGTTTCATGCCAACTTTAATTTATTGTTAGAATATTTATTTACTGTTCAAATCACATTCATTTTTTTTAAGTGAGAAATATCTATGGCTTATTTTTCAGTTAATCATATCACAAAGATGAAAATACATTTAAATACCTTATAGAAAATACTAGCTATGAAAAATACATTTTCTGAGCAATTCCTGCAGAAATCCTAGAATGCATTCATAGTATTTAAACACAACTGGATCTGGAACTGTATTGTTTTGTTCCTGAATTGTTTTAGCTAAACCCACAAAAACCTTTCTAATTACTATTATAGTTCTCTTACATATCTCCTCCCAATATCTAGTTTGTAAAAAAAAAATTCCATGAGAGGTGAAACTTTTGCCTTGATTCATTAGAGCATTCTTACTTCTTAGTATTAGTGATTGCACCAACCAAAATAAAATATGGATTAAACCGTTGAAGTTCGCAAAAAGATTAGTGTCAAACTGTTGAAACTTTTTTGCCTGTGTGTGTATATATATATATATGGAATTGAATGCTTGCATAGGTGGACAGTGTGAGATTTATTAAAGGCAGAGGAAACTCGATTTCTCCTTTTTGAGCCTTTTTTCAGAGTTTGTTGCCTGCTGTTATTTTCTAGCAGCCATTCTCTCATTATGACTGTCCTGCCACTCTGATACTATTCATCTGAAGCACACTCAGTATTGATCTGTTTTTTCTTCCTCTCTTGTTCTTTTTTTTCTTTATAAACATCAGCTCTGTTATAACAGCTGTACAGTACAGGCATCGCTCACCTGTGACCCCACGCAAGCTGATGTTTCCAACAAAGCAGCCATTTGCGGAGGCCTAATCGATGAGATGTTTTCGTGTTTGTTTTTTAATGATCCTTTTATGGCCGATGCAGTTCCCTGGCTAAAAAAAAAGAAACACAACAAACAATGAAAAGCTATCGCTCTCTTTATTTGGCTGGTGCGCACTGTTAAAGATTTTTGCTCTTTATCTTTTATCTTTGTTTTTGTGGACAGGACAGGATATTGATCTGTTTGTAGTTGCGTTCTAAACGTTGAGCGATGTGAGGCTGGATGACTATTTAGTATTAGTTGTTGGCAAAATAATTGGAATTTTTTCTCAGAAATGACATATCAAGGTCTCTGTGCTCATTTAAAATAATGGGTGCAGAGGGGGCCATAATGGAAATGGAAAGCAGATTCAGAGCTACTGCTGGTTTTTACAATTAGGCTGCACTGCCTCATCACTGCCAATCATAATGCTATAATGAACGTTTAAAAAGGGGTGTTCGTTATTGTTATTTGTCTGCTACTTGACCTGAGTTGGGTTTTTGGTCAGGATGAAATTTAACTAGTATAACTTTGGATATTATTTTTAATAATACAATTAATATACTATGCAATATTTACAATGAAAATAATTATAATTAATACTCTGTATTGTATATATCATAACATATTTTGTTTACACATACACAGACTCCCCATATTTGAGTCAGTCCTTAGAGAGCTGTTTGTTAGGGATTTCAGGCTCCATCTTAAAATTTGACAATACCAGATTAAAAGTATAGTTTACCGAGCAATGTGGATTCTATCATTCATTTACTCATCCAAACCTTTAGTTCTTTCTTGCTTCTGTGGAACAAAAAAGAAGAAATTCTGAGAAATGTGCTAATCTCTCTTTTCCATGCAATCACAGTGAATGGGGACTGAAGCTTTCAAGCTTATAAATGGTCTATTTAAATGGTCTATATAACTTGTGCGCTCTAATCCAACTCTTCTGAAGTCATGATTCCCTTCAGTGAGATGTAAACGTTGCAGAACTGGACCAGTTTGATTTGTGAAGTTTGAATTTATATAGACTATATTTCGACTATAATGTAATTTATACGAAGTTTCGACTATATTTATGATACTTTTATAAAAAGCTTTAGTCTCCATTTAAAAGAGTGGCCAAGAGCCATAGTCTTTAGAATTTCTCCTCTCTTTTCTGTTCCACAGAAGAAAATCAGTCATACAGGTTGCTGTACTTTTATTGTCCATGAAAAAAAGCTCAATTGTCTCTTCCCAGACAGCAACATAGTATTGGCCTGGATCCGACCCACATCTGGTATACGTGGATTTCACACGGCCCAGATGTGGGCCGGATCTGGGCCGACACCATGTTGCTGTCTGGGTTGTCTGACCAAATTAACCCGATTCAAAATCTGTGTAGGGCAATCATTTGCCCTCACTCAGAATTCCTGATTGCATGGATTTCTATTGAAATGACTGGATTATCTCATAACAGCAGTAAATGTGACTACACACTTTTCAGAGCTATATATCAATTGCAAATGATTGCAAAGCTTTAATGGCACTTTTGTGCACACTAAGGCTACGTCCACACTGCAAGCCTTAATGCTCAATTCTGATTTACTGCTCAAGTCTGATTGTTTTGTTCGCCTGTTCACCATTATCTTTTAAATGTGGCCAATATCAGATTCAAGTGTGAACTGGTTACCGTCCTGAACTGACCCTCAAGAACGAATTCAATGACGGCACGCGGCACATTGTCATACGGAAGTAAACACGGAGGTTACTGAAGTCAGTATTTAGGCGTTCATTTATTAGGTTATGTGCCTAGCGGAAGCCAGCCAATTTGTGCGCAGGCAAAAAGGAGAACACAGATGAGGATGAGGAGAAAGAGAGCAACGTTTTTCTCATACAGTTTTTCCTCAAGTTTTATTTTATAAGGCTGTCACCATAATACTTATGAGAATAACAGCTCAGCATCACTCCACTGACTAACTTTGCTGCTGTCTTTTTTATTCAAAGAACTATCGATATGTAGAATATTTGGAGTGATGTGTAAAAAAAGAAAAAAAAGAAAGAAAGAAAGAGGCACATGAATTCCGGTATGATTGTTCAGACTGAGGTTGCATTGCAAAACATTCTGACCTGTATCTGAGGCTATGTTCAGACTGCAGGTAAATGTGGCCCAAATCTGATTATTTTGCTCACATGTGACTCAGATCTTTTTCATGACAGTGTGAACAGCACACAAACCAAATGGAATCTGATCTTTTCAATTCCGATTTGTGCAAGTACCATATGTTGTACTAAATCCGATACAGGTCAGATGTTTTGCAATGCGACCTCAGTCTGAACAGTCATATCGGAATTCATTCAACTTTTACGTAACTCTAGAGCAACGTTTGTCACATTTCTATGCTCATGGGTGTCACTTGAAAGGTTTTACATATCCGACGTTATCAAGACAGTTGCGAAGGGTAGTCAATGGAAGAAGGACAGTGATGTGTCAGAACTCATAAGTACAGTAATAAGTACAGTGTGTCACATACAGTGACAGCTCTATATACAAGCAAAACATGAGGGCTTGTATCTTAAATGTTTAAAAACTCTTTCTTTTTGTTGCATCCTTGTTTTTGTTTTTTATATTGCCTGGCAGATCATACTATAAATAAACGCGTAATCACTTACTTTAATGTCCTCCGTGTTTGCTTCCGTATGACAGCGTGCTGCGTGACGTCTTTTTATTGTTCTTTTGCGCATATAGTAATCTGTTCACACTGGAATCTGATATTGGCTCCATTTAAAAGAACGATGTGAACAGCAATACAAAAAAAAAATCTGATCTGAGCAATAAATCGGAATTGTGGCTCGCAGTGTGAACGTAGCCTAATTTAGGACCACATATGGAAGTGGCCCAAATCAGAATAAAAAGATCAGATTCCATGTGGTTTGAGCTGTTCACATTGTTATAAAAAAAATCAGAGCTTATTCACAAAAATCTGATTTGGGCCACTTTTATCTGCAGTGTGAATGTAGCCATATACTGTATGCATTTTAAAGTCCTCATGTAGCCAGTAATTTCTTCATGCCTTAAAATAGCTTGAATGTAACTCTACACCCTTGCTTCATTTAGTACATGCAGATCCGTGAATATGCATATTAGTTCCCGCCTCCACTCACTCACACCAGCTCAGAATACCTGATCCACTCGGTCAACTTTACTGTAGTAAACTGTACATGATGGCCAATACTGGTTTGATTCAGCCATATGTGTTAAAACCAGAAACTGATTCAGAAGAAGTGGAAGAGTGAATTTATATTATCTACAAGTTGATGTATCAGAATGGTAAATTGTTTTTATGTATTGCTCTCTACGTCAGACACATAATGGTAATTGATATGATTATCATTTGGCCTGACTACATTATCAAAACAGCTAATAACGTGTTAATAATGTTACACAAACTATGTTCCTATTCACCATCTCAGAGTCAGACAGCTGCCTTCTAAAAATACTGAAATACAACGCTTTGAACAACTTAGAACGTCATTGGAAAAAGGCATATCGTTCATCATAACATTGTAATATACATCATATACATAATTCACCCGCTATATTGCTAAATGTACCCGATTTATCAAACCAATAGGAAAATATACCAAGATAACATGGCTTCTCTTGAGAATCCCCTGCGTCGCAGCATAGTAATGGTGATATGCTAAAGCCCACCCACACGTTGACAGGATTGGTTACAACATGTTTGTGGCGATTTCAAACAGTGTTTTTGAGATGGTCTTTGGTAAACTGCAGTTTTAAGGAGAAAATACTCAGCAATGGTGTTGACTGATGAATTTGCACATGGCTTGTCTTAAAGCATATTAAAAACACCACATAGACATATAAAGAACATTAAAAACTTGATTTTCACCACAGGGGGATTTTAAATCATGTACTGTAATACTGAATGTGTAATCAACCTGATTAAGTATATGTGAGAATTTTGTATCATTTGTGTCAGTTTCACAGTGGAGTCGGAGCGTGAGCGAGAGGAATGGATAGAGGCAGTTCAGGAGTCCATCGTAGAAACTTTGTGCAATTATGAGGTGCTGGAGAAGGTTTGGTTCAACAAGTCCAACAGGAAGTGTGCCGATTGCCAGGCCCCTGAGCCGGAATGGGCCTCCGTCAACCTGTGTGTGGTCATCTGCAAGAATTGTGCTGGTGAGAATCAATTATGAACACACAGAAAAGATCAAGAACAAACACAAGAACAATGGAACATGAAACACACAATGCACACGCACGCACACACAGTGTTCTAAAGCATCAAGCAGTAAAAGTTCACTTGGTTTCTACAGTATTGCACTGTGTAGTTCCACCCACTGTGAAAATCTCATTGGTCCAAAATTTCACTCCATGTACACTACCATTCAAATGCTTCTTTTTTTTTTTTGCAAATAAATTAATAGTTTTATTTAGCCAAGACAATAAATTGAACAGTAAAGACTGAAATTGTTACCAAAAATATTTTACAGTTCCCACAAAAAAATATTTATTGCGCGCCAATCAGCATATTAGAATGATTTCTGAAGGATAATGTGACACTGAAGACTGGCGTAATGATGCTGAAAATTCACGTTTGATAACAGGAATAAATGACATTTTATAATATATTAAAAAAGAAGAGTTCTTTTATTTAAAATTGTAATAATATTTCACAATATTACTGTTTTACTCTATTTGTAGCATAAGAGATTTCTTTGAAAGTCTTACTGACCCCAGACTTTTGAACGGTAGTTTAATTGGACAGTAAATATTAAACATCTTCTCACTGGTTGTGACCATACAAATTGCTTGTCAATGTAAACTTGTCACAACACGTGTGATTTAGGAAATAGCGTTACATCATAGAAAATTACTTAAATATTTATATTTGCCCCTTTGTTGTACTTTACAGTCACAGACTAAATGCTCTTCATAGCATTTTTTTTGCACTTTTTTTTGTATAGTAAGGTACCACATACACACGCATATTTATACAGTATGCCACTGCTTCTTGCCTCATCCACTGAATATATTTAATCTCAATCTTACTCCATCTCTCCTCTGTCCCTCAGCTCTTTTTCCTGATATAATTGCCTTTACTTAGATTATTCTGACCACCCTCTGACACCATACATTAACTCATTATTTCAGATATGCAGTCATTTAATGTTGCATTAGGTCACGATATAGGAGGAAACACTGGCTGTGTGCAAATGGCTGCTAAATAAGCCATCGAGTGGGGAGACACTTTCCCTAAATGTGCACCACAGCCTTCATGGAATCTGTGGCACAGACACTTTAATTAGCTGCGCTTCTGCCGCCGACAATTAGGCGAGTGAAAGTGCGATACTGGGAATATAACGAACGGCTAACGATTAAATGAGAGCAAATTGTCTTTGGTCGGAGACAGAGAGTGTGAAAGAGAGAGACAGGTGAAGTGATTTCTCTTTCTCATGATCCATCTTCACATTTGTGATACTTATCTAACGTTCCTGCCACTTTTTTTTCTCCTTTTTTTCCCCTATCCACTTCTGTCTTTTTTTTACCCCGTCTCTCATCCTCTAACACACTCCGATATCAATCAGCATCTCTGGCTGTGTGACATTTATTCAGGTTTGTCTGTTTCTTTACACGTGTAATTGCAATAAGCTCTTTTAAATCGAACTCTGTGATTAGAGACATTCCTCAAGTTAGACTGTGGTTACCATAGAAACACTCGGTATGCACATTTTCCACTCTTCCTTTCTTTTTAATAGTTTCAAATAAAGTAACAGAGAAATTTTTCCACCTTTCTGATGGTTTTTATTTTCTTTTGATGCTTTTAATAAGATTTTGTTGACGCAAACGTTTCATGTCTTGGAAGTTTTCTTAAATGGCACTATAAAACCCTTAGCGAGTGTCCTTAATACACACACACACACACACACGTACACAAAGCATCTTTAGTCCTGTCGGCTCTCTAATGATCTTTGATGGCAAACTGGTACTCTAAAATGTTGCTAATTATGCCGGAAAATCACACACTCCATATTCAAATATGTGTTTCTCCCTGCCATGTTTAATTCATCTGTTTCTTGCATAAACAACATCTACGACAGTGCCTGGAGTTCAGCGAAATATATGCGCAGAGCAGACCAACAAACACAATTAATTACTTATGATTCATTAGCAATTAATGGCTTTTTCGCGCCTTTCATTTGCAATTATAGCTGTGGCAGGCTGGAGAAAAGAGTGCCTGGAACGGATACGATGAAATTTATAATGAGTGTGACTCTGTCTGTATTCGTGTCATACGAGTCGTTGCTTTATACCATTTAGTGTGAAGTCATACTTATTTTTAAGGTTAAGCAGGACAGCTTAAGTTAACAAGAAGTTTTAGCATCTGTACATGTTAGTTTTACATACTGTAATTGACCATTTAATTAAAGGGGCTATGAAATGCACTTTCAGATCTTTATATTGTGTTTCTGGAGGTTAGCTTATGAAGTTGGCTAACAAAAAAAGTTGAAATATTTGTACAAATTTTCACTCTCCCTCACCAACACTTCATTTCAAGGGACGAAACACGAGTTAACGACCACTGCTGCGATTGGCAAACTTAATCACACCATATCCTCACACTCCTCCACAGCATGTGTGACGTGTGTTTTGATGCCTGTATGTTCTTGAGCCCCGAGTCAAATTAAAATGAAACAATGCAGCCACGACGATTGCCTCTGAGGACAAAATGCTTGGCACTGTCATTGCTTTCAATTCAAGATATTTAGAAAAACCAGCAGCATGTTGAACGTAGTTAAGAAAAGTGTCCTTTGTGAAATGAGACAAACAAACAAAAACATTCTCGTTCAATCACTCAGGCAAGTCTTTAAAAATAAACTGCAGCTATGCTTTTCCAATAGTCTGACTCAACAGTAATATTGCTTGTGTGATTGATGAAAAGACATGAGTTGTTCAGAGCACACCCCCTTGATTTACATATGTATGCTGAGGGGCACTTAAAGGAAAATCATGGTGTCACGAATGGGCCGATTATGAATTATGGCATTTCAGAAGCGTGGAAAACAACAACTCATATTTTTAAACGGGAGTATGTGTTAATGTAGCGTAACCTCTTATACAGTACCAGTCAAAAGTTTGGAAACATTACTATTTTTAATGTTTTTGAAAGAAGTCTCTTATGCTCATCAAGCCTGCAGTTAATAAAAAATAAAAAAAAAACTGTAATATTATGAAATATTATTACAATTTAAAATAATGGTTCTCTTTTTTAATATACTTTAAAATGTAATTTATTTTTGTGATGCAAAGCTGAATTTTCATCAGCAAGTACTCCAGTCTTTGGTGTCTTATGATCCTTCAGAAATCATTCTAATATGATGATTTATGATCAATGTTGGAAACAGTTGTGCTGCTTAATATTTTTTTTTATAACCTGAGATACTTTTTTCAGGATTATTTGATGAATAAAAAGTTAAAAAGAACTGTATTTATTTAGAATAGAAATCTTTTGTAACAATATGCACTACCGTTCAAAAGTTTGGGAACAATAACTATTTTTTTTTAAAGATATTAGTACTTTAATTCAACAAGAATGCGTTAAATTGATAAAAGGTGATGGTAACGATTTATATTGTCAGAAATGTTTTTATTTTGAATAAATGCTGTTTTTATGAATAAATGCTGTTAACGTTTTACTCATCAATGAATCCTGAAAAAAGTATTCCAAAAAAATATATTAAACAGCACAACTGTTTCCATCATTGATAATAACCGAGTATCAAATCATCATATTAGAATGATTTCTGAAGGATCATAAGACACCAAAGACTGGAGTACTTGCTGATGAAAATTCAGCTTTGCATCACAAAAATAAATTACATTTTAAAATATATTAAAAAAGAGAACCATTATTTTAAATTGTAATAATATTTCATAATATTACTGTTTTTTTTTTTTTTTTTTTTTTTTTTTTTTTTTTTAACTGCAGGCTTGATGAGCATAAGAGACTTCTTTCAAAAACATTAAAAATAGTAATGTTTCCAAACTTTTGACTGGTACTGTATGTGTAAATATTAAGGAGATTTTGATGTTCCAGTTCACGACCCCTTTAAGATTGTCTGTTTTAGATGTGAATAGTTCAGATCCATGTCTGTTTCCAGGTCAGCATCGATTCCTGGGTCCTGGCATCTCGAAGGTCCGCAGTATGAAGCTAGACAGCAGCATATGGACCAACGAGCTCATTGAGGTGCAGATCTTTCATGGCAGTGTTTTTTTTTTTTTTTTTTTTTTTACTGTGCAATATATTTTCCTGACTTTCTGTTCCTCTTTTTAGCTGTTTTTAGAGGTTGGGAATAAAAATTCAAACAGCTTCTGGGCAGCAAATATTCCCCCAGAGAATGAGCTTTGCAAGCAGTCATCGACGGAGCAGCGCGCATCCTTTATTTGCAGGAAGTACAAAAAGAGGAAATTCAAGAAAGTTCTGGAAGGTCTAAACACTCAGGAGGAACTCAACAAGGTTTGTGTGAGAGCGTTTGTGCGCTAACGTTGGCCCTTTGACTTGGTGTTGTTTTTTTCTACCTCATTAAAAGGCCCATTAGGCCTCGGGGTGTTGGTGGTTTTGTGCGTGTGTGTGTACATCTGTTGTTGCTCTAGCTCACCTGGTAACCCAGGTGTAAATTAAGGTTACCATGGTAACTGGCTCTCACCAATCTTCAGAACAGGTTGCCAGGGATATGTTAACCATGATAAGATTCTACTTTGAATCTTTTCGCTTAGCACAAAATACTGCAAATACAATGCAAGTTCTTTAAAATTACAGCCGGAAAACATTTTTTTTTTGACAACAGGACATTAAAGAAATTGAACAGATGATAATGGATGTGTTATGAGTTAACAGGATTTCCTGTGCATAATTCATCATAATGTTATGTGTGTGTGTGTGTGTTTATTGTTCCTACTGAGTTTGTCCGCATTACTCTTTCCTAAGCCAAAAGATGCTGTTTTTCCTCACCGTCAGCAGTAACACAGATCAAGCCTGCTTTTGTTTTCCGGAGAGGGGGGCAAAAGAGAGGAAACGAGAAGGGGAGAGAGGATTGGAGCTGTGGATTAGGCGTGTGTGAGATGAGAGCAGCACTGGGGAGTTTTCAGGGGTTCTTCTGAAAAAGTTATATGATTGCGTGTGTGTCAGAGAGAGACAAAGAGAGGGAGATAAAGAATATAGTGAAGGTACATACAGAGGTGAGATTAGATTATAAATGGAAGGATACGTCTGGGATAGACACAAACAAAATGTTCCAGAAAAATCCTCCCTGTACTCAAAAGTTTTTGTTTAAGCCCTGATGTGATATATGTCTTTTAAGTTTTTATTTTAGTTCTTTTCTGATACTTTTGTTCAGCCTGAAGTTTCAAGCAGTAGAGTCATCCTGACAGGCAGTGGTTTTGAGTTCATGAGATAAAGCAACAATTCCCAAAAAGTTCTTTGTGGGTTGGGTTTGGCCTACAAAAAAAAAAAAAAAAAAAAACCTGAATCACCACATTGTTGGTACCTGCCAAAGTTAAATGTTTTAATAAGCATACTAATTAATATGATAATAAATATGTTAAAAGGTTTGTGTTTAAACCTTTAGCAGATGGTGTTAAAGATTTAGCAGATGGAAAATATAGTTTATTCAGTATGATAGAAAACTAAAAAATGAATGTTGAAAATCAATGAAAACAGAAAAATGTATGTTTATGTGTGCACACATGCAGCTGTAAGCTTTTATACAGCAGCTGTGTATATGTGTCCTAGAGAACATGTAAGGGACTAAGGGACACCCTTAGGGTTTATGTCATTGGAAGAACATTTTAAGGTCACCCAGATGCTAAATGAAAGGGAACTGGTGATTATATGTTTCTTGAACAATGTTAAACAAATAAATATGAAACAAAAAAGCATAAAATATCCTTTATTAATTCTGTCACAAATCAAGTAAATAAGTGAAGCTGATCATGTGACTATTTGGACATACATCTGTGATCATTCTGGAGAACATGATCATCAGGTTTGACATAAACTTGTGGAGTTTATGCAGCTTGAGTGCTGCTGTTATTGCAAAAAGAGAGACAAATCAAATACTAAGATATTCTGCTTTAAAAAAAAATTCTGTTCATCTTTACACTCAAATTGTTATGCTAATAACATACTCTACTGATGGCAAAGTTGCATTTTCAGCAGCCATTTCTCCAGTATTCAGTATCACATGATCTTTCAGAAATCATTCTAATATGCTGATTTGCTGCTCAAGAAACATTTCTTATGTTCTTATTATTACTGCTGCAGGTATCCACGTTGGAGTGCGTGTGTGTGTGTGTGTGTGTGGTTTACTGTCTCAGTGTCCTTGTTCTCCAGCGGATCTAGCTTGTTTGAGGGGGATCGATAGCTTGGCTAGATCGTACTGTTTTAGATGAAAGCAGTGTTCGACTGAATTACTCCTGCCAACTCTCTCTCTCTCTCTCTCTCCTACTCTCTCAGAGACACACACTATTGTATTTATTGACTCTTTCCCCCTCCATCTCTTTTTAATTGGACTGACTGCATTCTTTCTTTGGATGCCCCGTTTCCTGTCAATGTTATTCCATACCAGGATTATAAAACCGCACGCAACAAATGTTCCTTTCTTATAGCCGCAAAGGAGCGGTACTTTTGACAATGTTGTTAGTTAATTCATCATATGCTGTCAGCTTCAGTGTAGTCTTTGTGTGCCTGAAAGTGCTGCTGTGCTCTTCCTATCACTGATGCTCAGTTGTGATTTGTTCCGCTCCCCTTTGTGTGTGTGTGTGTGTGTGTGTGAAGGCCCTGTGTGCTGCAGTGGTTCACCCTGATGTCCTGCAGACCATGGCCCTTGTTTTCAGTGGGGCGGATGTGATGTGTGCGACGGGCGACCCTGAGCTCTCCACTCCCTATCTACTGGCTCAAAAAGCAAGCCAGAGGCTGCAGATGGAGTTCCTCTACCACAACAAGCACTCAGGTGTGTGTTTGTGTGTCACTTCATCATGATGTGTTCAGAGCACTGTCCTTTGCAAAAATCCTGTAAAATAATTTTTTTTTTTTTTTGGTTTTTTTTTTTAGAAATGAATAGTTTTATTCAGCAAGGAAAGTAAATTGACCAAAAATAACAGTAAAAACCTTTATAATGTTCCAAAAAAAATTCTGTTTCAAACAAATGCAGTTTTTTTTTTTAACCTCTGTTTTTCAACATTGATAATAAGAGATGTTTCTTGAGCAGCAAATCATCATATTAAAATGATTTCTGAAGGATCACGTAATGATGCTGAAAGTTCAGCTTTGCCATCACAGGAATTAATTACATTTTAATATATTAAAATAGAAAATGGTTATTTTAAATTGTAATAAAATTTCACAGTATTAGTCAAACTAGTCAAACACAAATTAGTAAACTGGTCAGTATTTCAAGGTTTTTATGGTGTTGTTTTTTTTTTGTTGTTTTTTTGACTATATAGCATGGACATTATCTCGCAAAGTTAACTGTTAGGGTTTTTTCACAAAGACGTTTAGATGGAAAAGGGGCTGAATATAGAGGCATTGAACATATCAAATATGCATGAAACTTTTGTTTAATGCAGATATTGAGAGGTTTTTTTAAAGATTAAAAAAAAAAAAGCTTTTTATGCTCAAGAAACCTTTCATGTCATTATCAATGTAGAAATTGGTTGTGTTGCTAAATATTTTTGTGGAAACTGTTTTTTTTTTTTTTTTTTTTTTCAGGATTCTTTAATGAATAGAAAGTGAAAAAAAAAAGACCCAGCACTTATTTTTGTATCATTATAAATGTCCTTATTTGTTACTTCAATTCAATGCATCCTTGATGAATACAAATATTAACTGAATTGAATTCAAATCTTACTGACCCGGTACTTTTCAACGGTAGTGTAGATCATTAATAACAATGTACTTTAAAGCCGTTTTATTGGTTTCCTGCTTTGCATTTAAATACACACCGTATGTACTGAATGGTGGTATTAAAAAAATTCTAACTGGTACTCGCAGTCAAATTTTCATCGCAATTGGCATTTCACACAGGCTATTGGAGGACTTTAACACACACACACCCCTACCTCAAGACGACATTGCCCCTGAACGTGTCTATAATTAGCTGTAGATTGTCTGTGTGTGTCGTTACATTGCTCATTTGGGGCTTTTACAGGAAGTGTGCCAACGATCCTAATTAAGCAATCCTCCAATCAGCACAGCCACAAATGTTTTACAGTGTTCTGCCAATGTTTTGTTAAGCTTACTAACATCGTAACAACAGCAGGACAACATTTGTGTAACCTCTAAATCTGTGCGGAGATGTGGCCTCATTAACTTAATGGCTTGTAAATGTGATTCTCTGTCGGATAATTCAAGTCATCATCTTACACACATGCACACACATTCAACTTGCAACAAGTTCTTTTGTTTCTCTCAGACTATTACAGTCCAATGGAAAAATACACATTCACATACATTTGAATATAATACTTACTGTATGCAGGTTTTTATTTTGCATGTCTGAGGCATGTGTGCAGAGACTTTCCTCCATCTCATTACCACTTTTTAATCCTTCTCGTTCGAACAGAGAAGTATCAGTAGCTGAAGGGAAGAGATGGATGGATAGAAAGAGCCCTCAATTAAAAGGCTTTTCAATTAAAGTTATTTGAACTTTTTCCATGTTGGCGACTGGAAGTGCGTGATTAAAATCTTGTCCGTACTGCCGGCCTTCCCGAAGAAAATTGAACCTGAGCATAGTGGCTAATTGAATCAGAACGTGATTAAAGTAGTATGCAGAAAAAGGAGTAAAAGGTGGAGGCGGCAAATAGGGTGAGCAGAGTCGAATCTTCTAACCTTGAGCTTCAATGTTTGGATGGAAGTTTTACAAGTCTTAAACAAATAACCTTGGAAAATGAGACAGAAATATATTAAAATGGATGAAATTTAGCTTTTAAAAGCCATTTCATGAAGACTGACTGGTTATCAAGATGCTTCTGACAGAAATAGTTTTTAAAAACTTTGAATTTCACTTGAAAGAAGCAGAAATAGCGAGCTGGGTTTGCATATAATGCGACTGATCTCCATTTAAACAGCATTTCTCATCCTCACCACATTATAGGATTATTCCTAATCAGCTGTTCTTCTTTTTTCTTTTTAATCTCTCTGTTTTTTCCCCCTCTTTCTCTCTCTGTATAGATTTTCCTAAGCTGGAAGCAGTACTTGACAGCAGTTTTCCGGCTGATGTTCCTTCTTTTATGGATGGATTTCTGTACTGCTCTATGAATGCCGGCAAGGCCACTCTGGACAGGAAAGGAAGACCCGGTGAGTCCGTCTGTCCTTGCTTTCATCTATCAAAATGCCCACCTCCTCATTTATTGATTCATCCAAATAATTAGATATGAATATTCATCTACACTTCCTGTTTATCCTCACCCATTGCTGGAAATATTTGCATCGTATTTGTGCAATAGTATTATTCCCCCTACACTTGAGTACACCATCCCTCTTTTTCTTCGCTAAATCCCCCCCCAAAGATGTTGTTTTTTCAAGTAGGTTTCCCCATCGTCCCACTGGCACCCATTGTGTCACTTTGTTCTCCTCCAAACATCTGGAGAGGGCCACTGGTGGTTAGACAGGAGTTCTCTCTGGGGACGGGGCCGGTAAAAGGGCCCTACATTAAGCTGGACTCTTGCACAAGCATCTGGAGCACGTTCCACTGTAGGAGCTTGTTTTTTCCCCCTCTTCTTTCTTCTTCAGCTCGTCTCTATCTTTTATCCCGAGGGACATCTGTCTCAAGCTGTGGTAGCCCGCTTTGTTCCTCTGCCTGTTTTCCACGATACCAGTGTGTGTGTGTTTATGAGCACTGGAAATTGGTCCTCTGCCTTGGTCCTCTGAAATAAGCAAGCTGTGTTTTAGAATTAGACTCTGATAGTTGAAAATGGTTTAATGCAGTTCTAAGTATCTTAAAAGTAAATGTGATGACTGTTTGAAAGTTTAAAGAACGTCTGTTATGATAATAAACAGATGCCTCATTACTCTTTGCACAAAAGAAACTTTAGTAAAGTGGAGGAGAATCTGAAAACTTTTCTGAACGGCCAGTAGTGCAGTGAAAAATAACACGTTTTTTTGGAGAAACTTCTTATATAAACCACAGTAGCTTAAGATGTATAGATAAAATACATCCCCTTGTGAAAAAAGAATAAAATGTTTTTTTAAATTGTACTTGCAGATAATATAATATTAATGAATTGAAGTTAAAATTGATTCAATTTATTTTACCATAAATTCTTGTCAGTACTTTCAGCAGCAACCATACTTTAACCATATTTAAAAGACATATTTAAAAGACAATAGAAGAAATGAAGAAATTACATGAAAGTCCTACTTAAGAGGGCCAAAAAAGCACTCTAAATTTCAGCCAAATGTAATTGTATTTCTGAGAAGCGCTGTTGAAAATTTAGAACAGCGCCTAAACAAACAATTTTGTGAATATTTGAAAAAAGTGTTTGTACATAGTCCTGGCTGTGTAAATAGGAGAAAAAACAAATTGGATCGAACCGATTCATGGAGCGCCTTTTAATATAAATTGAGTCTATTATACATTTTCAATTAATTGTAGTTGACATGCTGATTGGTCAAAACATTACATACAGTTTGCACTTAAGTATATAATTTCCGTAATAAGTACTCTTTTTAAAAGTGTACTTTTTCACAATGGTGTTTATAGACAAAAAACTGTTTTTGTTAGGCAAGGATCACTACTGTTGCTCAAATTTAGGGTTTAGGATTTGAGCTACTCAAATCTTCTATCCTTTTAGTATTTAACTTTTAGCAAGTACTTTATCTTGCATGTTGAATGACTCCTTAAATCATGCAGCTTGTTGAGCAGAGATGTGATATTACTTTTCAAAGTGATTAAACCTACATTTTCACCTGGTAGTGATAAAGCAAAAATCTTATAGCATTGGAGGAGGGACATGAATCATGCTAGACACCAGAATATCATTGTGATGTGGGACTAGCCAGTAATCTACTGTGCCACTCTAAAAAAAGGACAAAAAACGATGTCACTGAGGTTGCCTTAAAACCTTTCACACTAATGGTCTAAAACGCTCTATATAAAACCTAATGTCAATAATTAATGGTTTCGTCTTGGGGAATTTAATAAAAGCATGGTCTGCTAGATTCGCTGCAGTCCGGTTGTTGCACTGACTTCACTTAAATCGTAGCAACATTTTTGTGTGCACTTTTATGATAACAGAAGCAGACACTACTCGCTACTAACAAAAAGTAGCCAACTACACTGAACCTACATAAGGGGGCAATAACTTTTTAAATAGCTAACTATGCAATGATTTGTATTTCTAATTTAATCTGAGCCGTATTTTTCTGCAACACTGAGAAACTGTGACGCTATAGAATTTTTTTTGTTGAGTTAGTAGCGTCACTGCTTTTAGTTCCCTAAAACTGAATGTAAGGCATGATCAGAAAACACACATATCAGAACATCTGATTTTTGTTTAAAATGTCAATGTTTCAAATGTTGTTTTAATGTCTCCATGCTTCAATGTTTCAATCATTCAGTGTTCACAATTCATTGTGTTCATCTCTCTCCTCTGTTTCTGTTCATAGTAGTGTACTGTTTTTGTTCTTGTGTACTTACAGAGGTATATAAAAATATATAGTTCGTCATTGACCAATCTGAAGGATTTGTGAGATATTGTTAACTTGTAGAGCCTCTTCTGTATTATCAACACAAGGAGGACACAAGTATAATAAAATAAATGTTATTATCAAAAAGATAAACAAGAGTAAATCAACACAACTAATACATGAATTCCATGACTGATAAAGGAATAAAGTGCATACGACGCATACAATACAAGTGATTATTGTTGGCTGTGGCTGTGGCAGTTAGGTTTATCTGTTGTTTCTTTGAAACTAATAAGGTGAAGAACCTTGCTTTGCATCTCCGGTAAGATGTTTGGTTAAGTGGTATTTACTTTTCACGTGGTCGAGTGAGCAGTCCGATGGTGATGACGTCTTCAGCTGGTTGTGCTGGTTGACAATGCAGTGGGGAAAGGAGCTGGAATCCGTTTCAAGAGCCTTGAACATGAAGCTCTGTGGGATGCTGATTTCCTGGAGCACCAAAGGGTCCTAAAATTTGGAACACGCAGATGAGGCCCTAATGTGGGTGCAGAAGGTACTTAACAATCTGGAACACGCAGACGAAAGTACCTTGGAGTGAAACTCGCCAGAGCTTAACCTTGTTGCAAAAGTGTCTGTATGTCTTCTGCTTCTATGGGCCAGAGAACTTGGTCAGTCTGCTTTTGTCTCTCTGGCATGGAGACTCAGGATGTGCTGTTGTTACTGTCTCGCTGGATGAAATAGTGTTTGTTAATGTCTCTTTCCTCACAGACTGGAGACTCAGAACGTGGTGATATCTGTTGCTGCCTTACAAGCTGTAGACTCAGAGCATGGAATCTGTTTCTGTCTCTCCCTTCACAGGCCGGAGACTCAGAACGTTGTATCTGTTACAGTCTCTCTAGATGGGAGACTCAGAACCTGTTGATCTGTTTCTGTCTCTCCCCTTACAGGACTGAGACTCAAAACATTAGTGTATCTGTTAATGTCTCACTGGATGATCCGGAGACTCAGAACAAGGAGTGTCTTTTGAAAGGGTACATTTATCCCTTTCTGAAGAGGAGGAGATTACAATTTGGCGCTTCTCAATCCGAGTGCTGTGATTGGCTGCTGGCATCAGAGGGGGGCGCACAGTGTGGCTCACCATTCTTTCCCCTGTGGAATTTATTTGCAGAAAGCACACAGTTAGAAGTCTTTAAAATGTCTTTACATTTTTGCCAATGCATTGCTCACTTTCCAAACCACCACCAGAATACATTTGGCAATGTTCTAAACAAATAGAGTGCCAACAAGATGGGAAAAGATTGAACTGTCAAGCATGCATTCATTTGTACATTAACAGCTGAATTTTAGTTAGATGTTACACTGCAAAAAGCTGTCACTGAGAATACTTATTTCTCTAATAAGTATGAAATGAATGCGTTACATCACTTTTAAGGTTTCCTAAAATAACTATGCAACCAAAAAGTCCTAATGAATTGTTATGGCAGTTGGCTTAAAACTTAGGGATTAGTCTTAGGTTAGGTGCAGTGAGGTGTCCTGTCCTTCCTGCGCTTGAGGTGACTGTCAGTTGCCCTAGCATCCATATCTAATGGTGTTGGACATTTGTTTGTGCTAGTCCACTCAGATCCACTTGAAATGTAGCAAACTGTTCTCCACTGTTGCAGTAAGAGTGGAGCCCTGCCATAAAACTGGGCCCTGGAATGTGATGTTCCTTACATGCTTTTCATGAAATATCCATAAACATGTTTTTATAAAATCAACATATGTTGTATGTTCAGAAACATTACATTATTCACATAATCAATGTTGTAAATGCTACCTATACATTTTTTTATTTAATGGATATAATTCACTATATTTTCATTAATTAACTTGAATTTTATGGACAATGGGGGAGATTTGTTTTTGCTCTAACTTAAAGTTTTTTTTTCTCTCCTAAAATGGAGCCGAAAAACATGAATTATGCTAGAAACCTTAAACAGAACTCCTGACTTAGCTGTTCTTGTTGTGTTGGATGAAATTAGAATTTCAATTCAGTAAATTCCTCTTCCTTTTATTTCAGTTCCAGTTCCACATCCTATGGGATGTCGCCAATTCAATTCAAATTCACACTCATAAACTTGAAAGCACATTCGTAAATTCAGAATTTTTCCCAACCCTAATGTGTGTGCGCATGTTGTGCGAGAGAGTGTTTTTGTGTGTGTCTTCACTGAGTTTCCGCTGACACCCACAGAGGAAGCGTGCTTTTAGGGGAAGAGGAGAAAACAACCACATCTGCCCCTTTATAAATCATGCAGCGGTATTCCTCTGTGTGTGCGTGTACTTGTGAAACGCCCCATCCTCTGAAGGGTATAATGCATCTAAAACAAGCTCCCATTGCCTGTCACTGCTGGTAGCTGTGTGTCTCAGAGCCGGGGCAACTTCTCAATCGAGGCTTATTCATTTCTTTCATCTGGATCAATGTTGCAACCCTTTCATAGCAAACAATGTCCATCCGCAAATGAAAGAAGTCCCCCGTGAGGTTTCCGCCTGTGTAAATGATAAAACAAGTTTATTTTGAGGCACGTCTATTGATGACTAATCATCTGAACTGTGCTATACTGGGTCCAGACACCAAACTCGCATGAATATGAGTCATTTTACTCACACATTATAAATAAATGATTTGACCTTTTAGATTTTCTTTCTGATACATCTCAACAGTTTTACACAAAGCTTTGTTTCACACCGCACTTGAAAGCAGTGCACAATTATTGTGGCGTATTTTTTTTCTCTTCCTTTTTTTGTCTGAATCTAGCTGATTTAATTTGTGTATAGCTCTAGTTTGGGGTTTAGTGTCGTTCTATGTAGATTAATTACCATCTGGTTGTGAATGTGTTCCCACTTCTTATGTTACATTTCTCATCATGTTAGTAATAAATCTTAATGGCCAACTCCTGATTACAATACAGTAGCACATAAATATCTTTATTTTCAGTATAGAGCAGGTTACGCAACAGAAACACAATGTGAAAGCAGAATATAAACCAGATGTTGTAGTTGGATTGTTTCCCTTATGTGTGTGGTTTGAAATTGGCCTAATTATATATAGTTGGTTAGTTTTGTTTTTTTGTGTGTCTAATTATTCTGTAATTCGACTTAGTTGATATATTGTCACGTTTTGCCTGTGTTCTAATTGGACTTTGAGGGTGTGTTCACACTTGGCATTTTTGGTTCGATTAAAACAAACTCTGGTGCAAGTGCGGTTCATTTGAATAAGTGCCTGAATCACGAACACATAACTAATCTAAACAAACACATATACACAATCACGCAAACATGGGTAAAATGGAAAGTGAAAGTGGATGAAACCGTTTCTTATTTCAAAGCACCTTGTTAACAGCTTATACTACACCTCTTGTTTAGTTTAGTTAAACGTACGATACTTGAAATGTCTTAGCCATTGAACGAGCGGCCTGATGCAGTCTCAGGAGAAAGCCTTGATGGTTTAGTAAGTCGATGGTGTTGAAGTTGCAATCAATTTCTTCCACATTGAACGAAGACATTATGATGAACTTGTGATGTTGGCCTGACTCAGTCATTGTCGAGGAAGTTACAGTTGTTATAACTTGAGGCCCCTCCGGCTGTGCGGCTGCGTACTGGGGAAAGGTCCTGTGGTCGGACTGGATGTCACTCCGACAGTGCCCTTTAACTTCTGTGAAGGTCACACCTCCAGGGGGTCAGGTTGCCAATGGTAACTTAAACTTTCGGAGGGAAAGTTTACGACCCTTTGTCTTTGAGCATGATGTTTTGCATATGTAACTGTATTGGGTGTTGATGGAGAAGCTATTAAAGATTCTTGTAATATTAATATGTTGCATATGTATCAATACATAGATAACAAACATGGTATATGTGAGGTTACATTAACTAGTGGTTATATCATAAAGCATGCATAAGAAAGTATACAATACAAAATACATTATACAAGACAAAAATAATTCTACACACAATGCCCTGGTAATATACATGTTCATTCATAGAAGGTCTGCCTATGAATTAATGGAAATAAGTCATTTTTTATTGGCCTTATGTGTCTTTACTATGGCCTGTGCCTCCCACAATTATTATTTATTTTTTTACATAGTAAACCAGTCTTATCTCGCTGGCATGCCTTTGCTGCCATGGTAACCAGGGGCCTGTTCCCATCTTTTTGGGTGGTTGTCACCGACACCTTGGAACCTTGTTTTGTGGTTGGTTGAGGGGGTTTGCTGGATTATTCATTAAATATAATGAATAATTGTGTGTCTGATTGGTCCAGCTGCTACAGATTACACTACTGAGCCCACCACGGATAAAGAGCTGAAGCACCACTAGGTGATGAAGCCAGAGCTAAGGAAAGCCCAGTCTGACGAGGTGTGAGAGCTGGCCATCAATTCCTTAAAGAGCATATCACCGAGGCCAAATTAATCCAGGAGAGGAGTCTGACCAGGTGTGAGAGCGTGTCCATTCCTGTGGTGGTTCTAGAGTATTAAGGCATGGATTAAAGTCCAGCAGCCCAAAGTATCAGGGCTGATGTCAGTGTGCTGACTCCAAACCCCAATATTAATAATGACGAGTATGACAGATTAGCACTATGCCTGTTTCATCGGCCAATTCCAACGCTCCCTCCCACATCCACCTCCTGTGCCTGTCCCGTGTCGGCCAAGGAGGCTGTTTTTGAGCTCTCTGCCTCTTTTAAAGAACACTGCTGGCAAATGAGCCCAGTTCTTTTATTTCCATCTTGATTTCAACCCCTTGCTGACAATATCATACAATTTATTCACTACTGTTCAAAAGTCTGGGGTTGGTATTTTTTTGTTTTTAAAAGAAGTCTCTTTTGCTCACCAATATTACTGTTTTGACTATTTTCGATCAAAAATAGTCAAAACAGTAATGTTGTGAAAGAGTAATTTTATTTAAATGGATTTAAAATGATTTATTTGAAATTATTTTTGTGCTGAATAAAAGTATACATTTCTAAAAAATAAAAAAAAACTGACTCCATACTATATTGGTGATATTTTTTTCTTATGCACAGACAACACAAAACAAGATGTATTTGAATTATAATGATAATGGCAAGCAATTCTGATGTGCCGTGTTATACATACAGCTTATTTTTTGAAGCTACAGCGTCTGTATCTCTGTCTCTGTATCTCATTCTATTACGTAAAATACTAAAGGTAAAAACAATTGGTAACACTTTCTATGAAGCCTGAATTTATAATGCATTATAAAGGTATTCTTAATGCCCTTATAATGCGACCATGGCAAATGGATGTACACAAATCTGAAGAAAATGAGCTTGACACAACTGGAATAGAGATTTACACACTTTTCATGGGTTCTTCAAGCCTCCTCAAGATTCAAGCACATGTTAAATGTTTGTAGAGTATTTAAATGTGCAACTTGCTTGTGAAAAGCCTATCAAATCTTCTTTTTATCATTTTGAATTGTAAGAGGCTTGACCTCAGCAACCCCACCATAAGCTTGTATTGAAGTGAAATTTTATAAATGGTTTCAGTTCACATAAAGACACTGATGAAGATGAAGCTGACAAAGACCCCTGGCCAACATGCAGTGCAATTCAAATATAATGACAAATGAAAAGGACACCTCTCTCCATGGTTCCTGGGAAGTACTGCTTCATAGATAATATATCCATAGCCTTGTAAACAAGAAAATGAAAAGACAGTGACAAGAGGGTTTTCACACACTTATTGTGGTGGCATTTGAGCTGGAGAGGTTCAAACAGATGAGGTGAAGAGGTTTGAGGGAAATAAATACCAGCAATTTATTGTATACACAACACTCGATACTAAGAGACAGCCGCATTGGATGGTTGTTGATAGTAAATGCCAGCTGCCTGTGAATCCGTGTGCATATATGTACACGCCAATTCATTGTGTTGTGATATTGCCAAACGGTCACCAAATACCATCTCTGTCACCTGAAGTTTGTCACTGATCAACTTTTTGTTTTGTACTTTCTCTTTAAAAGTTGAATATCACACTGCATGTCACATGGATAACCCCTCCTCGCCCATAATTTAGTGTCTCTTACCTGCTGATATTTCCGACACAGTTTGTTCCCCCGCAAACCCTAGCTAACTGGATAAAAGAAGTGCCAGTATTGTAGATGAATCAGGTGAGGCATTGTCATGAACAAAATAATGTGTCCCTGTAACACAAAGTTAAAGTATAAAATACTCTGTTCTGCCTAATAGCAACCCTCCAAAAACATTGCACAACCCTTTCCGCTCAGAAATAGACCATCAGCGGTTTTACAAGACAAGTGACAGTTGTATTACATGTATATGAATATGACTTATGCTGTGAATATTTTAGCGTTAACAAAGCTCCACAGTATTACTTAACTAACGTAATAGTTTGAAAAAGAGTGTAACATCTCAGTTAAATATTTATGATGAATGTAAGCCCTCTCAGATTCATGAGAATCTCTTGGATTTTAGTACTTAGAGGCTTTTCAGTGAACAGATATCACAGTTGATACCCCATTACAGCCTTAACATGCCTTGATGTGTCTTTGATATATTTAAACTGCAGTTTTCTGTGAAACATGGTTTTAAAAGCTTTTTGGTAGCATTCATGTTTTTGTTGAATCTTTAAACACCACTTTAAAGGCATTCTTACACTCACAAAATGAAATCCGTGTTTCTGATATTTCTCATAATGAAATATCAGTTTTCTTTTATTTAATCCTTTTTTTAAATGCATCCTTTGGGAGGAAACTGTTACTTGTTGCTTTGGTTTTAGTAAAAATGATCTTATCAGATTTACTTGGAGTAGTGCTTTGTAACCCAACACACTCTCAATGTTGATTCGTTTTGTATCGTTTTGCCCCACGACATAAATTTACATTTAATCATAATAACATAATAACTTTACATGTCACAACCTGTTTTGCACCCAGCAAGTGGCCTGTGTGAGGTAAAATGGTGTAGTGGGTAATACTTGGGGCTCATAATCAGAAAATTGTTGACTGGATGGACTGAACAAGTACATTGAAAAAAGGTTTAAATACGTCATTTTCGTGATCAAAGATGAGTTTTAAGCAATGCAATTATTGACTACAGGGGGACTTTAAGAACAGTGATACAAATAGCTACTTAAGGAAGTTAGTCCAAACTTGTGTATCTTTTATACTTTATTGCCAGTGGCCATATAGTTTTAAAGGCCTTCCTCAGAAACTTTTTTTTTTTTTTAAGTGGCTCAGTTGTATTATACAAGTGTATTGAGTGAATAGAGAGGCTACTATGAACATGTTCTGGGTGGTTGGTAAGGTGTTGCTACGCAGTTGCTAGGGTGTTCTGGGTGGTTTTTAGGCGCTTGCTTGCTGGTCCAAATCCAAGTGTCTGATTTTCTGGTCTTTAGATATTGATTACAATCCTCCTTTAACCTAAGCAACTGTAAAAGGTGCGGTCACTTTAGCAGAATTTCTGTGAAATTTTGCAAGCATAGTCTCTAGTGTAGCGATGCATGAAGCACTGCAAACACAGAAGTCACTTTCAAAATGAGCAGCTTTCTTTTGGTCAACATACTGAACTTGCATGACAAACATGAACGAAATCTGCCTGGGGATTCTGAAATTCCCAATTGTGTGGTTTCCTATTGAAATGTCTGGATTTCACCCTTGAAATTTCGCCCACTAGACAAACTACATTGTATTTATATAACATGTATTAGTGAATAATACTACAAGTAGTTCTGTCATACCAAATTTCCATTGTACACTGGGTGGACACTTTGAAAGCTGCACAATTTGAGGTATCATTCATGTCTTTAGCACAATAGTTGAAAATGAATGTGCCAAAGTTTGTTAAAATCCCTAAGTATGAGCAATAACAGCAAATAATTATAATACATTTTATTTATAGGCACCTTACATGACACTCAAGGACACCTTACAAACACAATAAAACAATCAACAGTAAACAAATACTGCTAAGAATATGTCATTGAATCTAGTTGTCAGTAGTTAAAGTTCATGTTTATGTACTTGTATCTATGTTTCAGACATGGTCCGTCGTTGGTGTACGTTGGAAGGTGGATTTCTTAGTTACTATGACAACGAGAAGATCGCCACCCCCATAGGTCGGGTTGACGTCAGCAACGTGGTGAGCCTGGCCATCAGCAACATTGAGAACATCACCGAAACAGGGTACAGGTTTCTCTTTCTCTCACACCCTCGTTTGCGCTTGACGTTAGCGCTTAGGTTGCGCTTAGGTTACGGAAAGCGTTTTTGATGTGACCCCACCTCAGACTTTACATACACTAACAAACGTAAAGAAATGAGAGAAAACCAACATGCTGACCGACCTCTAACCAGATTAACCTGACTATCTGGGAAATCCCCATTTTTCTGAGATTGTTTTGCTCTCGCTGCTATGACAAAAATATCCCCGTCCAAAAATATGGGCCACAAGTCAGAGCTGTTAAAGCCATTAAGAGAGTGACCTTTCCCCCTGGATTAATCTCCTGTGTTCAGCTGTTTATTGTAAGAGCAAAAGACTAACAGAGATTAATCACCATCCTTTCTGTTTCACAGCTGTGTGCATGTGTGTGTTTCAGTCATTGTGTGTGTGTGTTAATTGCTGTTTCACACCTCCCTCAGGCCAGTGTTCACCTTTGAGTTGTACCTGCGCTCTCAGAGAGTGCTGGTGTTCGGAGCGGAGACCTCGGACACACACCAAGATTGGACGCATGCCATCGCCAAGGTGACACTCATTCTCTAACACACAAGTCTTTGAAGATTTATCGCAACTTTACCTTGCAGGGATTTAGCATAAGTGTGCCGTTTCTGTGATTAAAAATGAATTGCTGTGTTAGCCGTACTCTATTGTAATGCGTGGACTCTTGAAGGTCATTTGATTGTGTCTTTGTCCCTGTTGTGTCGGAGTGCATTTGTGTTTTTCTTGTGTGAGTGGGTGTATGCTATTACTTCTTCAAACAGATCCATCTCACTTGCCTCTCATCCCTCACTCACACACACACACATTCCCATTTAAGTGAAATGTGGGGGTGCTAGTGTCTAGGCTGAAGTGTTTGCGTAACTCCGAGAGCTCAGCTAGGGAATGTTCAAAGAATGTTTGTGTTTGTACTTCTATCTGTATATGCCGGTTTAATGCAACTCCAGGGTTAGTTGTAGTTTCTGTTTGGCAGAAAACACTAGAAACTTATTTGTGTGATCTGCACAAGCCCCTGACTTTTAAATGTTTTCTCTCTGCCACTCACACGGTTGCTCTGTCTAATGTTTTTCTCTTTCTTTCTAGTGTTTTGTCCCTGCAAGGGCAGATGCTCTGCTGAGGCAGGACAGTGAGCTTATTGGCCGACTGCACTATAAAGAGGGTCATGACCTTTATCATTGGCGAATGGGATGGTTTGCTCTGGTGGGCTCAGAACTCTACTTCTGTTCTGGAGATGAAGATGAAGAGGAGGGAGTTCTTCAACTCAAACGCCTACAGGAACTTAGTGAGGACAAATATGCACACATACCAGTAGAATGAAAGATATTAAAGAAATAGTTCATCCATGTTTTTCCAAACCCAGATGACTTCTGTTGAACACAATAGGCATGTTTTTGAAGTTATCATGGCCTGTTACCGGCACTGTTAATCTCTAAAATGACCAAAAAACCCACCATAGCAGTATAATGAAAGTGGTCCATGAAACGTGTGCACTATATTTAAAGTCTTTTGGATGTATTTGATAGCTCTGTTTGAGGAATAATGTTATTTTATGATTATTTATATACTATCAAAATATTTTATATACTATTATAATATTTAAAATTTGCTTTTCTTTTTCTTTTTTCAGTTTTCATTTTAGTTTAAGTTTTTAACCCTTTTGCAAGTCTTACGTGTGAAAGGGTTAAGTAATTTTGTTATGTGCTTTTGTCATTACTTTTATTTAATTTAGCTTTAATTTTTTATTTCAGTTTTAGTTTTAGTAATTTTAGTACTAGTTGCTTTGGCAGCTAACTGTGAAGTTTTCCATTTAATAGTTATATATATTTTTTTTATTTCAACTTTATAGCAATATCTAAAACGTTTAGTTTTAGTTAACAATAACAACAATGGTGAGGAACAGAAAAAAATGAAATTTAATGAAAGTTAATTTAATTTCAGTTATTCACTGAACAACTTATCTGTCCTTGCTTCTCTTGGCATTCTTCATTATACAAGTTGCAATGTCCAAATCACAAACAAATCGTTTTTGTGAGTCAGACAATCAATTGTTCCTGTTTACAAAACCAGTTTGAATGGTTTGTTCTCAAATCGGTCTGATTCGACATTCAAGGTCAGTTTTGCTGATTCATTGATCTGATTGCAGCAGTTAACAGCTCACTGGAGAGGAAGATTAACAGTGGATAATGAATAACATTTCGTTCTGTTCATCAAACAAAGAGTTCTATGAACCACCTTTATGAGACTCCTATTGTAAAATTCCATCCTTTTTAAAACTTGTAACTGGATCCAGCACATTCTTCTTCTTTTGTGTTCCACAGAAGAAAGAAAGTCATATAGGTTGTTCGTTTTTTGGGTGAACTAATTCTGAAACTGACCTCTGAATGTGTGTTTGTATGTGTGGTTCAATTCGTTCACACTTATTAGGTCCTCCTAATAGGCATTTTTACGATTATCTGTTTGAAAAGATTGTCCATATCTCATATTCTTTCAACAAATTGGATTAGTGCTGTTTGAGGTGAAGTGTCACAGTAATAGCTTGAGACACATTGAGCATCACGATAATTTTCTTGAAATCTCATCTGAAAAATTAGCTCTAGTCTTCTGTGCCACCTCCTCTGTCTCCTGCTATTATTTCCTCATTGGCATTCCCAGTGTGCTAATGTTTGACTCTGTTCCCACGTCTCTAAAAGACTCATCTGGTCACACGTCTCGTCTGTCTCCAAGGGAGACCGCAGTTGCCGATGGCAATCGTGTTTGGGATGGAGGTGGTTGACATAAGCTTGGCACCCATGGACCAGATTTGCAACATTTTCAATCAATTGCGCTAGAACGAGGCGGGAAAAATCAATGAATCTCTTTTTTTCCACTAATCCGTTCAAGGCCAAAAAAGGATCAAATCCAGAAAGCCAACATACTCAGGGCAGGATTAAGAGGGTGATGCCTCAACAGTTTGCGAAGCCTTGAAATGTAGCGTGGCGCGGTAACGAAGCGTCTCCAGTGGTTTAAGATCTCTATAGCGACAGAACATATGGGCCTCAAAGGGCTGCAACTCTGTGAAATTAGATTAGGACACAGACATAGACAGACTAGCATTTCACTGTTTGCCCCAGCTCACCCTCTTTTACACACTTCTGCCACAAACAGAAGAGCAATGTCAAATGCCTCCTTTTATCAATGGAAAAGCATCTGTAGAAATGGCATCTGAAAGTCATACATTATTTTGTCTACAAAGAGGCTTTTTAAAGAGATTCACTTTCAGAGCACCTCAAAATAGTTTCTTTAGGCATCCTGAATGACACTGTGACAATGTTGGGTGGATTCAGGTTGATTTGGACACTTTTTCCTAGTTATTTCATTGGCAAAAAGTGTCCCAATCAAACTGAATTCACCCTATTTGTGAACGACTTTGCTGTCCATGGTCCTGAAATGTGACATGGAAGTGCATGCAAGTCCTCCATTAGGATCTGATACAGTATTAGTACTGTTGTTCTTGAAGATAGCAAAAGTGGGGTCCAAAAGTGTGAGACCATATTACAAATCTGGGATGAAACTCATTTAACTCATTTTCAGATTCTGCACATTTCTATTTCACCACTCACCAAACCAAACTCTTTATACAGACGATCAGATTGAAGCTCAAGATGCTCTTTGAATCATCTCAGATCATGCTGGGGACCTTTTTTAAACAAACATGTTGAGTTCATGCAGCTCAAATGTTGCTGACATTAAACCAAAAGAGAGAGAAAACAAATACTAAGACATTCTGAAAGTCATACCCATCTTTTAGTTCAACATTTGTTGTGCGGTTCTAATCAAGAGTTTTCACTTGTGGTCTAAGACTTTAGGGGCACACTGTCCTTTGGGAACTTTAAGCATAATTACTTTGAAAATTGACTTCCCTTTCATCTGTCAACATCATCTAAACCCTCATTAAATGGAAAGGAAGCTTGCTCGCTACCTTTAATCTAAAGTCATTCCTCCTTTGTAAATGATTTCTATATATGTGTAAACAAGAAAAAGAGAGTGAAGAGAGATGTTATTGGAATCTCAATGATAGCCGCAACACAACAACGCTGTTAGTTTAATTCAGTTTTTTCATTCCTTAAAAAAAGTTAAGGCCGTTAATGTTTAAGGGAGGTTAAAAGGATGAAGTGAGTGCTGTTTGTTTTGATCAAACTGTGATAGTGAATGTTTGCCTCTTTTCAGTAATGGCTTTTAATAAAGCTTGTGTGTCCAATAGCACTCTTTTTCCTTTTTTTTTTTTTTTTTTTTACAATTTTCAATAACATTATTAAACACAATTTGCCAACCTTGATAATAGCTAAAGTGCAACAATTAAAGTGCTTGTTTCTAGCGCTTAAGTTATATGTTTTGGTAGATTTTGTTTGATATGGAGTTGCAAAATAATTGAGCAATTTTGTTCTCACTTGACCTGTTTTGTTTTTATTACTCTGAAATGGATTAATCTCAGAATTAATGCACACGTGATTGAGTTTATAAATTCGATTAATTAATGAAACTTTATACAAAGATTGAAAGACGGCTTTGGTCAGTGAATACGATTTGAAATATTGGTCTGATACTTGAGGGAAAGAGAGAGACAAGAGGGAGGGTGGAAAAATGACAGATGTGAGAAAGATTAGTTAAAGAATCAGTGACTCTGAATGTGTATGTGCAGCTGTGCATGTCTGATGGGTTCGGTAAGGCAGTTTTCTCATGTACGGCTGTAGAAATTAATGACCAGCAGCACTCAGCTTTCTGCTTCACTTACTCCAGCTGGAAAGTTTACAAAACACTAAAGCTCTCATCATTTGTTTCACTTCATGTTTCTCTTAATGCTTTTCATTTTAGTTTATCTAAGTGCTTTTATCTTTATGCCAAGGTTATAGTGTTATGGACAACCTCAGTAAAGGTTTTCCTGTATTTTTTTTCCTCAGCTGTGTCAACTCAAATGGAGGGTGACGAGAAGATTCAGGTCTTACTCATGGTTGAGCGTGGAAGGTACAGTGAACTGGACACCTTACTCAATATCAGCAATCAGTCTTTTATGTTGCATTATGAGGTTTTAGTAAACGTACTACACACTATTAAGATTATTCTTTTTTTTTTTATAAATAAATTTAGATATTAAACTGATCTAAATAGATTGACTGTAATTATATTTATAATGTTACACACATTTCTATTTCAAATTAATGCTGTTCTTTTGAACTTTCTATTCATTAAAGAATCTTGAAATAAAATATGTCACGGTTTCCACAAGATATTAAGCAGCTCAACTGTTTTCAACATCGATGATGAGCACCAAATAATATTAGAATGATTTCTGAAAGATGATCATGTGACACTGAAGACTGGAGTAATGGCTGCTGAAAATCCAGCTTTGCATCACATGAATAAATTAAATTAAAAAAAATATTCAAATAGAAAACAGCTATTTTAAATTATTACTGTTTTTAACTATATGTTTATAAATAAATGCAGCCTTGATGCAGCATAAGAGACTTTTCAAAAACATTTTAAAAATCTTACTGTCCCCAAACTTATATATATAGTACAGTGAATGTCTTTTGAATTAAATAAAAAAATGTTAAATGTGTTTTTCTTTTTTAAATACAGAACTGTGTACATACATGGCATAACCAAGCAGGACTTTGCACTGTGGTACTCTTCCATTCAGTTGGCAGCTAGGACTGACGGTATGGGTCTCGGCAACCAGCAAATGAATAAAAATGATGTTCCTATCATCGTGGATAGCTGCGTTGCTTTTGTCACCCAATATGGTAAGTCGTTTATATTCCTATGAAATCCAATCATTTGTATTTCATTGTCTAATTTATGAAAAAGAATTCATAAGAAATGTTATACTGTAAAGACTCTATAATGTTGTCTCGCAAAGCTCTTACCTTTGACCATTCCCCTCAGGTTTGTGTTATGAGGGAATCTACCAGAAGAACGGTGACCCGGGACGTGTGGCCCAGCTCCTGGAGGGCTTTACCAAGGATGCTCGGGTTGTTAAGCTACGGGCTCAAGACCACCGGCTAGAGGATGTCACAGACACACTCAAGAGCTTCCTGTCTCACAGTGAAGATGCTTTATTGGCTAAAGAGCTATACCCTTTTTGGATCTCTGCCCTTGGTAAGTGCTGCCAACCACTTAATCTGTTCCTGTGAATGAGCATTAATTTGTGTTTAATTATAGATAAAACTACTCTAAAATCCAGTTGGCTGTTATGGAATGTGGATTGAGTAGTTCTTTAGCATTAACTTCGCTATTCTTCATGTACTTTACTGTAAGTACCGATACCACAATGAGAGTTTCATGTAAAATACACTGATACTAGTGAGTTTCAGAACGCGGCCTACACAATAATTAGTTCCCTTACCTGTCCAATAAAAAAAAGAAGGAACTTAGGAATCACTACTTTGTATTTTCTTCATCATCAAATCTTTTCACCTTGTGTATGTCGCACCAATGTTTACACTTGTTTTTTTGTCTTTGTCAGGCGTATATATAGTGATTCTCCCATTGTATCTGCTGGTAAAGTGCACCATTGTGTAATTTCTCTCTTTGCATCACTTAAAAACACTACGCTGCTTGCGTATCTACAGAGGCGGCAGCCAATGAACATGAGGATTCTCCGTCATTTAAACAAACAAACAAAAAATACATAGAGGTGGTGACCCGCATCATACATAATTAAAACAATTATAACTATAGAAAATTCCCTTGAGTGTAGTCTTCATCTCATGTGAGTGTACAACATTCAGATGATTGATCACAAAAACAATTTATTCTTAAACTAGTAATTCTTCAAACAGCACCAAACTACTGAATGCACCTTTAAGGGAATTGTCTAATAGTTTTTCAGCATTTTTCAGGTTCTATCTTGCCATTTGTGTAAAATGCAAACAAAACTTTGTGTGGATACACAGTATATTTCTACATCAAAGGGTTAGAGGTTTAAAGGGTTCTGTCACTAATCATCATGTCGTTCCACATCCGTAAGACTTTCGTTCATCTTCAGAACACAAATGAAGATATTTTTAATGAAATCCCAGAGTTTTCTGTCCCTACATAGATATCCAATGCAATTACCATTTCCAAACCCCAGAAAGGTAGAAAAGACATAGAAGTAATCCAGTGATTTAACCTCAATTTTATGAAACGCGAGTGGTGGTTTGCGCAAATAAAACTTCCTTTGCAGATTAATATTTTCATAAATAAAGTGGTAAATTATGTTTTTTTGTACTAACGAAGCACTTGCGTTGCTTCATAAAATTGAGGTTGAACCACTGGAGTCACATGGATTACTTTAATGATATCTTTATGACTGTTCTGGGGCTTGGAAGTGGTAGTTGCATTGGATCTCTAAGGAGGGACAATATCTTCATTTGTGTTCTGAAAATGAACGAAAGTCTTACGGATATTGAACGATACAAGGTTGAGTAAATGATGACAAAATTGAAATTTTTTGGGTGAACTAACCCTTTAAAGATTGTTTGTTGTCCATGAATGCAGATGAACAGGACGAGAAGGTCAGAGTGCAGAAATATTCATCCTACATTCAGAGTTTACCCAAGGTCAACAGGTCAACTCTTGGTGCCCTGCTGCAGCATTTGTATAGGTATTTTCTTCTCTTCTCAACAACAACAGTCTGCAATAGCACCTCTCAAGCCAGTAACATTTCCATTTGGTAGCTTGTTGATGTTTGAAGTCTGGTTAAATAGCTCACAGTAAACATGGCCACTCCAAACCCTCACTGGGAATGATTCACTGGGAAATATTCCTGTAATGACTGTAATTGTTTGAAGAAGGCTTAATTGGCCCTTTTGGCATATTTGGAGTGTAGCCTAACATTTCCCCCATTATGTACAATAATGTTTTGTTGTCTTCAGGTCTACACAGCATTTGCACCTGCCTGCTTTGTTTTTGTTGCTTATATATGCTTTCATTTAAATCTACTCACGTCCTGTCATAGCTTTAATAAAACTACCTTAAAGTTGTGCAAACAATAACATCATGCCAACAAAAGAGGGCTCATTCAGTGAATTCAGAAGTGTATATATATGAATTTACTTGTATGGACGGTGTGTGTTTACTCATCTATGATTTATGTAGGTCTTTTTTCCACCAGTATTCAAATATGTATGCACATATATTACGTCTGCACAGGATTCAGAGCTGCTCGCACATCAACCAGATGAGCACGCAGAGGCTGGCATGTGTTTTCTCCTCGTGCCTGTTTCAAACGGAGGGACACACGGCTCAGGAGACCGGCGTGGTGGAGGACCTCATCAACAATTACACCCAGCTCTTCTCTGTGAGTTAAACATGTGTCCTCTCTCAGGATTCAGACCTAGTTGATATCTGTCTATTGATTCCCGAGGGCCTGCTAAATGTGAGACTGCTCCAATGTTCACTTCCCTCATATTCATAGCATCATATTCACGGTATGAGAGCCAAAATACATTTTCACAGCGCAGTTCTTATGATTTCACAGGTGTGTGGTGTTAATTAATTATTTATACTGTTATAACCCTTTTGTTAGTACACGTGAGAGTTGATTTAGTTGTTATGGTTCTGCTTCATTAGTAGTCTCTTACAGAAGAATCTGATCCAGATGCAAGAAATAGTATCTTGTCAGTTGTAATTATTGCTCATGAAAATACGTGACTGATGAACAACAGGCCTCTCTGTGTCAAACCTCTCATTTGAAGAGGGCGATATCATACTGGCAAGCTGTGGCTGTTTACCCATTACAGAGTATATGACAAAATCCATGGTGCTATGAACAGTGAAAAGCATTTCCATTCAACACCACGAAATGCGCAGCACTGGTATAAGTGTGTGAAGAAGGGGACGGTGTTCGTGTTGCACTTGGACGCTTGCCTCTGTAATGGGATTTACAGTGCTGCGCTGTGCTAATTCCCCTCTCAGCACGCTCATACTTTCATAGTTCCCCTGGCTTCACACATACACGCACTTGTACTTTTAGAGAGAAGGAAAGAAGGAGAGCGTGTGAAACGTGAAGTTTATTGTGACAAATAGCCATAATCTAGAGAAAAATATGGCAATTCCACTGAAGTAACATGTAGAATTACATGACATGCAGGTGAAAATTAAGTTTACTATACACATTAACGTGTTTTGTTTTTGTTACAAATGAGCCATCTTCTCAGTTTTTTTTTTGTCATTCTGCAAAGTAAGTATCTCAATTTTATCAATCCTTTAATAAAATATAACCTTTTTCTCCACAGTCTTAATGTTCTGATCAATTATGTGTATTTCCACCTAAATAAATAATGTTAAAATGCTATATTATTTTGTTTTCATACACTACCGTTTAAAAAAAGTTTTTTTTAGAAATGAATACGGATTTAAATGAGTTAAATGTATCAAAAGTGGCAGTAAAGTCTTTCTTTAAATCATCTATTTCAAATCAGTTCTGTTCTCTTAACCGTTCTATTCATAAAATAATTCAGAAAAAATGTATCATGGTTTCCACAACTATTAAGCACCACTAATGTTCTCAACATTGATAATAAGAATTGTTTCTTGAGCAGCAAATCAGCATATTAGAATGATTTCTGAAGGATCATGTGACACTGAAGACTGGGAGTAATGATGCGGAAAATTCAGCTTTGCCATTACAGGAGTATATTACATTTTAAAGGTCCCGTTTTTCCTGTGTTTTTGAAGCTTTGATTGTGTTTACAGTGTGCAATATAACATGTGTTCATGTTTCGCGTGTATTTTTCACACAATTTACTTATCTGTATGCCGCTGTTTTCACTGTCCTAAAAACGGGCTGATGACTTCCTTGTTCTATGAAGTCCCTCCTTCAGAAATACGTAACGAGTTCTGATTGTGCCAGCGGTTCCTGTGTTGTGATTCGACAGCAGCTTAGCGCACTTTGCCCGGAAAGGTCACGCCTCTTACCATAACGTGGAGATGCATGCGCTCAGTGTTATTATATGAAAATAACAGCGTCTCGACGACATGGCGACAAACACACTCTACGAACGCAACTGTTCCTCTTCTCCGTGGGAGCGCAACAAGACCACGCCCCCTTTTTGTGTGTATTCCTGTGGGCGGAGGTTAGTCAAAAACTGTTCTAGTGACATCATTATAGCAGGAAGTAGAGGGATGTAGTCCAAACCGGCCGTTCGCTGTAGGCTTTGAAAGGGGACTTCTGTTAAATAAAATATCTCGCTTGGCATTTAACTTTGAGCTTTATAATTTTACAGGTATTATTTATGCTCTAACAGCAACATCACACACTAACTAAAGTTTGGGATCACGAAGAACAGGACCTTTAATATATATTCACATAGAAAACAGTTGTTCTTTTGTAATCATATTTCAAAATATGACTATTTTTACTTGATTTCTGATCAAATAAATGCAGCCTTGATGCAGAATAAGAGACTTTGTTAATGCTTTACTTAAAGCCTTTTTGTTGAATGCATTATAAAGGTATTCATACTGTATGTTATAATGCATTATATTTTCATAAATAATTAACCAAAGTTAAAATGCATTATAATATTCACAGATTCCTTAATGCATTATACGCTCTAGTGGTTTATTATAATGTATTATAACTGTGATTACATGAGACCATTCAATCCATAATAAGGTGCATACAAGCCATAATTAATGCATTAAAAAATACTTCTATAATGCATTATACATAAAGTAAAGCTTTAAGTAAAGTGTTACCAAGACTTCTTTCAAAAACATAAAAACATCTTACTGACCCCAAACTTTTGAACAGTAATTAAATAAAACATTTGCTTTGAGATGACATTTAACAGTGTTAGTAGTGTTTTGAAATATAGCTTTAAGTGAGCATTAGATGATGGCAAAGGTAATCTAAATGTAAAAATGTCTACTTCAACGTTTTCAAAGTTTTCTGATGTGCCATTTTAAACAAGTCATCTTATGGGATGCATTTTGAGTAGTTGAAATGCCCTGACTTTGCTGTTGGGGATGAGAGCAGGTCTGTTTACTGTGCACTGGGGCTTTAATCTCTTTTTATCTGTGTGGGTCCATTAAAACAGGTCAATGAAGAGCAGGTTAGGCAAATGGAGAAAGAAAACAGCTTTATCACCAGGTGGAAGGATACCACAGTAAGTCACCCCTTTTAACCTCTCTGTCAAATAGGTGCTTGTGTGAGAGATTTTTATAGAGCATGATGTTACAGTCCATAAATGTGTGTGTTTAGCTTTTAACCTGTTTGTGTTTGCATATATGCGTGTGTACGTTTTCACAGGTCACATAATCACTTTGACCTGTATTGGTATTGTTTTGAGCAAATTAGAGCAAACGGCAAGCTCTTTGTTCTACCTAACCTTTCCCTCTCCTGCTTTATACCTTTCTGGCACCACAAGGAACAATTTGTTCAGATAAGCTGAAAACAAATTAATCTTCCTTTGTTCGCTGCTGTCCAAGTTTAAAAAGTTTCTGTGTATATGTTCAAGTTGGGGCAAGGACAGCGTTTGAACTGACCCATGCAAAATTCTTGAAGCATTTAGAAATTCGGTAACACTTTACAATAAGGTTTCATTAGTTAACATTAGTTAACTACATTAGTTAATATGAACTGCACTTCTACAGCATTTATGAATCTTAGTTCATGTTAATTTTAACATTTACTAATCCATTATTAAAATCAACAGTTTTAATTGTTACTGTAACATTAGCTAATGCACTAAGTAACATGACCAATGAACGACTATATTTTTTTCAACTATATTAAAGGTGCTGTATGTAACTTTTTTTATAAAATGAATCCTTTTTTTATTGCCCGTCTGTGAATGGGTTGTAATCACACATTACAATGATCCACTTTTCGCGTTTTGCTATTACCTCTGAAGGCCAGTATTCCTATTTTTATGTGAAGTCTCCGGGTCGGATTTTCTGCGAAATCCACCGGATGTGACGTGCATGCGCGCTCCCGAGCCTCTCCGTTTTATATATACAGTCTATTGCGACGGCACTGCAGCTAACGACATGGAGTCTGATAACACCAAAAAACGACCTGCCTCCAGCACAACACAGACTCCAACACAAACTCCCAAAAAATCAATCGGATCGACTCAGGACGAAAACACGGATCAACATTGGCAGAGCGTTTGAATTATGGAGAGACCTCCGCTTTGTTTTAGGTATAAAAACAACCCCTGAGTTGGCTTTCATCCTTTTGGACAGGTAAGCTAATACTTCAAAGCATGTAAAATATATTGTGATTTTGTGCTTTAGTTGGCTCAAGTTAGACATCATTAGTTCGCCAGCTAACGCCGACCATTTGCTAACGTTATCTGATGTGAAAGACTACAGTTGTAACTTTATTGCTTTTCACGAGCACGAGCGCTGTTGTTGCAATCTGAAACATCACCGCTAGAGGCCGCTGGATCCTACATACAGCACCTTTAACAAAGTTGAACAAAAACAGTAACAAATGTGTTGCTCATTGTTAGTTCATGTTAGTTAATACATTAACTAATGTTAACAAATTAAACCATATTTTTGTTTTAAATAGATTTTGTAATGTATTTCCCACAAATTTAATAGAGCTTGAATGTCATGTTATTGTCCCATTAATGTATGAAAAAGTCTTCAAGCATTTTAGCAAAAGCCTTTAGATCAGTGGTTCTCAACCTTTTTGACTCAGTGGCCACCCACTGTCCAACACATTATTCTAATACACATTTAATACACATTATCCCTTCATATTGGCTAAGATGTTTTCTCTAGTATTTACATTTATAATATATTTTTTATTATAGGCCAAGGTTTTTATTATACTGTATATTCAAGGTTCTGATTCTGTATTTTCTCCAGAAACATGTATTCGGCTAGTTGTGTCCAAACATTTGACTGGTACTATACCTTGGGTGCAAAAATAACCATGTTTTGCTGTATGAAACAGAATATCTGAATAAGAGTGTTTCTACACTGTTCTTATAGAATGTTACAGTAGCATATGTGTCATTTACGCTACATTTAAATACATTTTGCCAAAGCAGTTTAGAAAGGAAGCTTTAATCTCTGGTTTACATGAGCTAAGATGTTTGCCAGCTTTTGTTGTGTAATGCGGCTAAATGATGTGTGGGACTCCAGCTGTGTGTCATTTAGTCAGACACACACAGACGCTGGTCTGAACTGAATGGGCTGTTGATTGCTTTTGTGTTATATCCATAAAGACTGCTGTATACTTAGAAAAGCTGTGTTCTTTCTTTCTTTCTTTCTTTCTTTCTTTCTTTCTTTCTTTCTTTCTTTCTTTCTTTCTTTCTTTCTTTCTTTCTGTACATTTATATGAATTAAAGGGATAGTTCACAGAAAAATGAAAATTTTCCCATAATTTACTCACTCTGAAGCCATCCTACTGTAGGTGTATATGACATTCTTTCAGACGAATACAATGAGTTATATTAAAAATGCCCTGGCTCTTCCAAGCCTTATAATGGCTGTGAATGGCTGTTTCTGTTTTGAAGTCCAAAAAAGTGCATCTATCCATCATATACGAACTCCACACGGCTCCGTGGGGTTAATAAAGGCTTTCTGAAGTGAAGCGATGAGTTTGTGTAAAAAATGTTTTTGGCCAAACTAATATATGGATTGCACGCAAGTCTAAAGTGCGACTTATGAGAGTAATGCAACGTGCTGCTGATATTTACGCTACGCCATGATGCACTACGCTACTTCCGACGTCACAAGTTTGGGCGCAAGTAGACTGCGTTTGGCGGGAAGCTTTGTAACGTGTTAAATATGGATATTTTTCTCACACAAACTCATCGCTTTGCTTCAGAAGGCCTTTATTAACCCCCCGGAGCCGTGTGGAGCACTTTCGTGATGGATAGATGCACTATTATGGACTTCAAAAGAGAAACTGCAATTCACTGCCATTATAAAGCTTGACTGAGTAATTCATGGGCTAATTTTCATTTTTGGGTGAACTATCCCTTTAAGTATGTATTTAAATCTTAAGTCTTCTGTGTTTTGTCTCTCTGTGTGTACCTGTGTTTTCAGTTCTCTCCTGCTGGTGACCTGATATTTGAAGTCTACTTGGAAAAAAAGGAGCCAGAGAAGTGCTGTTTAATCAAGGTTTGTTTCCCCCTCTCGCTCTCTGTGGTATGTGTGTGTGTGTGTGACTGTCTGGCTGTCTGTGTGTCTGAACCTAGAGGGTATTCTGCCACAGACTAAATCAAACTGCAGTTAATCAAAGGCATGTTTGATTTAATTGTGAGAGTAATTGTGTTTTATCAGTATTCAAGATAAACCTCAGTTAATAGAGGTTGTTTCCGAGTGGTTTTTTTCCCTCTTGACACTTCTTTGATATCTTTTTTCCTATTTTCCTTTCAATTTTCCTCCGGCAAAAGTAGATAAACCCTTTTGAACAAGGAAATGAAGTCTTGAACATTAAAAAACACTGACAACAGATTGATACTGATGTCTGTCTCTATAAGGTGTCTCCCAGTATGAGGTCAGATGAGCTTGCCGTCTGCACTCTAGAGATGAAGGGGAAGGAGGTCAAAGCTCAAGATCTCTGGACCACTTTTGAGGTCATTGAGAATGGAGAGATGGGTAAGGTTACAATGCTGTTAAATCTTACGAATACACTAGAAACAATTGAAATCAAAACGTAAATTTAACTTTTATGAATGAATTCTTTTTTAGCATATTATTAGAGCATTTGACGATGTTCCTCCTAAAGCCTAAGCACACATTAAAATGCGAATGCGAAAAGTGAATGAGCATGATTAGTACTATTATTATTTCATGGTGGTTATTATGAGAAACTATTAACAGATTGTGATGGCATTGGTGGGAGGGGGAGACAGGTGGTGTAAGAATGATTTTTGCCAATAACGAACATTGTGTTTTCCTTTTTACAAATTACAACTTGATAATGGATCTATTTTGCACTTGAGTGTGTTTTGTAATCATAGTCAGATTGGCTGGCGATAATTACAAATTTGCACTATATAATTATGCTTGTGTGGAGGACAAACCCAAAGCAAAAACAGTTTGTTAGAGGGTGGTGATCATGAGGAGGATTCTTTTTTTTCTCTCTCCACGTTATCTGTATGTGTTATTTTTGTATTTTCAAGTGAAGTGATGTAAATATATACAGTCCTACAGATACATTTTTGAGATTCTAGAGAGATTTTAAACCTTTTTGGCCAGAAACATACTCTACACATGTACACAAATGCCCGTCCACTGCATTTCAACATGCATTTTATTGTACATACTTATATGAATTGTGCCCTGACACTTTTTTTGGAGCACAATGATGTGTGAAATCGAGCTTGCGCAGCTAGAAGCGTTTGTTCACATTTTGCGTAGCGTATGTTTCTGGCCTCGCAGTCGCAGTCAATTATGAAACAAGTCAGATGGAGATTTGCATTCACTTATCCTACCTATCATTTCTCTCTGTGCTCAGAGCGGCCCTTGCACTACAAAGAGAGGATTCTGGAGCAGGTATTGGAGTGGAGCTCTCTGGAGGATCCCAGCTCAGCCTTCCTGCTCATTAAGAAATATTCTGGTTCTAAAATGACAGATTCCAACTCAGGTACCAACATTGAATTTCCTAATGCACCCTAGCAGATCGCTCCAAACTATGATTAACAAATGAAACAACTATATGGATCTATTACATTTACAGTCATTGTTTCAATGGAGCCACATTCAAAGATCAGCTTCTGGTTATGCTTGATTTTATTATATGTCATATTTGTCCAGCCATGACAATATTCAGCATATCTCAGTATATACATATTTTATTCTCTAAATGAACACAAGGAAGAATGATATTGTGTATTCAATACTTTGCATGTTTATGCATCAATAAAACAGTACAGTTCACATATTTTTAGTAAAATACTAAAATGAACGTTTTCAGATGAGGACCAAAACAAAACGCTGAATTAACATTTTAGGACTGATTCCTGGACATTAATCAGAATAGACAACATTAAAGCCTTTTTCGCTAGTGACGTTTAAATAAGCAACGCTATTAAAACTGGAGACATCGGTCTTATGTTTATTTTAATAATGAAACATCCCACATGGAGACTCCCGTGTACATTTTCCAGTGATGACATTAAAATGGATTAACTGGCCATCAAAATCATTGTGAATATTTGATAAATCACCCAGTCTTAGTTACTACCAGGTATAAAGTTTTCTGATATTGGCCTAATTTCATAACTTTTTACAGTCTCAGTACCAATTTCCTGATCAATTTTTCACTCTTGATGATGAATGGCTTACTTGCAGAAAAGCAAAGCAGAGAGTGCATTTACGCTTTTTTTTCGGTTTCCTATTGAAACCATCAGTAACGGACGAAATCATAATTTTGTACCTGCGCTGAGTAATAGCTTCTCTGCATGCCTCACTAAAGATATTAATATATATTAAGCAGTGCTGTTATGCAAAGGTTTATTCATTTGCCAGGATGTGTAATTGCTAGACTCGCAAATGTGTTAAGCTGGGAAATGTGTTTCAGTGGAGATTTCAACTTTAGACATTTTAAAAACTCATGACACTTGGCACAGTAGGGGCCGCACTGGTGCAATGCAACAGTATACCTACAGTTTGTATGTTCTGTGTCTCATAAAGAGTTTATAGTATGACTCAATATGTTTTCTGTGTGTTGTTCTGTGTTTGTGACAGATAAACTGAAAGATTTCATTAAAGGAGAGCAACTCAAATTCAAAGATGGTTCCTCCAAACTGCTATTGGGGAATAAGTTTCAGGACCGATACCTGGTTCTACAAGACAAAAAACTGCTGTTATACAAGGACATAAAAGTATGTGTCTTACATTTTCACTTTTAATTCCCAGTCTCTTTCTTTTAACAAATCAAATTGTTTGTAGGGTCTTTAAGTATCTCTACTCATGGTAATATTTTAATATCTCCATCCCCACTGTTCATCAGGATCAACCTCTACGGAGTATTGCTCTTCGCCAGCAGTCCGTCAGCAGTTGCCCGTTTACCAATTTAGATTTTCCAGCATGGCATTTTATATAATCTTTTTTCTTAGCATGCATTTACAGATGAAATAGTAATTAAAAAACACAGCGGATGTGAAATTACCTGCTTTGGGCCAGTCGCAGGGGCCCACTTGTAATAAGCGTGGAAGAAGAAAAAAAGGAAACAAATAGAGCCATAATGGCTATTTTCATTTAGAATTAAAGTAATGTGGGACTTATACCCCCTGAAATGAGTACAGTGATGTAAACAACTGCAGTCTGTTTGGTTTTTCTTTCTGTAATATCTCCTCATACTTGCTTTATTCACTCCGTGCGCACGCCGATCTGCTCTTCCTCGGGGGCACACGCTCCGTGAGCTAAGACACAGTCTCCTAAAGAGTGCAATATGTGTTAATAACTGATATTTGAGTAAAGTGTGAGGACGTGTGTGTGTGTGTGTGTGTGAGTGAGACCGGGAGGGAAGGCGGAGAGACGAAGACACTCTGAATGAAGGCTGTTCTTTCTTTAATTAGTGTAATTTCTGGCTGCTGCAGAATATTCAGCTAATTATCAAGTGAAGAAGGTGGGAATTGGCTGTGAAGCAGAAATTTAATTGATATTCTGATGCCTTTGTTTTCTGTTTCTTGCAAGTTAGGATCCTCGGTTAGATCTCATTTTGCCGTCGTCGATGTGCTCGCCTATGCCGCTCGTGTTTTGCAGTGCATTACATACGAAGTACATCCCTTCCAGGCAACAACAACAGCGTTGTCGGCACATGCTAGTTTACACAGTGCCCTTGGGCTCCCAACAGCTGTAAACAGGAAATTGCCGTTTTTACCCTTTTGATTCAAGTGAATGAGCTGGGGGAAATAAAGCAGTTTTTTTCTTTCACTCCACTTTTCTGCATATAGTTAACCAGTTTTAGTACCTCGTGACTGTTTGGAAAGGTTTTGAACAGATATATAGCATTGTTAGGTAGCACTTTAACCCTAACCCTATAGTAAGTACATGTAGTTAATTCATTAATATTACTCAGTACTTAAATGTGTTATTACACTGTAACAAGGACACCTCAAAGGTTACACTTTATTTTAAGGTGTCATTGTTACTGTGTAATTACATATTTAAGTACTGAGTAATATTAAGCAACTACATGTACTTACTATAGGGTTAGGGTTGAGGGTTAGTTGCATGTAATTATGCATAATTTACAATTACTACGGTAAGTACATGTAACATATGTAACAAGGACTCTGTAAAATAAAGTGTCACCATTATTACATACATAATATGTGTAGATACAGCATTATTTAAAATTAAAGCACTGTTGATTTTGAAACATGTGCCATTGTTTCCACAGAGTACCAAGCCAGAAAGAGAGACTTCATTAAAGTCAGTTAAATGTTACTTAGGGCTACGAAGGAAGTTGAAACCAACAAGCAGGTAAATGGTCTCAAGTATTTATCTAGTGCTATACCACACAAAAAAAGCAGTTATTCTCTTTTTACATTTAGCAAAAATGTTACCTAATTGCATCTTGCTCAAGTTCATTAGCAAACTGGGGTCTTTTGTAACAATTTTTCCAAACCCTCTTTATAATCCTTATTTTAATCCACGTAGAGCCCACAAACTATTTTACGAAACAAGTTATTCAAAATTAGTGCTGCCACATTGAAAGAGGAGACATTAATATTCCTAAATGTGTAATTAAGATCGATTCATAAATGTTCTGACATTAACTCTAGGTTCATGTTTAAATGAGCTCCTAGTTCACTCTTTATCTTTTGTGCCAAACACGCAGAGCAGCTTGGTCTAGTGCCAAACGCCCCCCTCAGAAACAAGACTATCACAGTCAATCCAAAAGCAGATTTATATCTCACAATTACAAAATTCATTAAACGTAATTTAGCAAATACACTGTACTGTGTTTTTCTCTCTCCTACTGGGAAAATTGTTAACTGTGGATTTGTTTCATTTCAGTAATGTTGCATTTTTGTAATTTATGGCTGTTGTGTAATTTATGGGTTCGCTGAAGTCTTTGTTGCTAATGATCATTTATTCATAATTTTCCTTGTGATTGTATCCACGGCATGTTTTTCACAATAGCATTTTACCATAAATGACTTCCAATCTGTTCTCGCATGTTATTTGTTACATTGAGGTATTGGTATGCAAACTATTTAGCTTTTTTAAGCCTGAGGGTGTTTCTTCAACTATAGCACTTTTGTTCCTGTGGACTTTTAAAAAATAAACTCGCTTAGGCCTTGTCCATACTAATGGTGCCTTCACGTGCTATGGTAATTATGGTAAATACCAAAAGCCGACATGGAAAATGCACATGAACACCCCCTCATGTGGTATTTTCAACTGGGCAACTCGTAGAATATTTTGATGCACGAGTTGCCGAGATGAGATAACCTTTGACCTTTTCAAAATGGCGGAGAGCAACGCAAGAGTCGTGAATACTGTTAGCGGATAGTTTTTGTAGCCTATACAATGTTGTGTCATTAATTGTAATATAATGCGTTAACACTCAATTTTCAACTTCGCCGCAATTTCCTTGGTTCATATTTAATCATTTTATGTCATGTTTTATTTTTTTTTAATTATTAATTATGTTTTAATCATCAGAAAGCACCACACTTAAGGGTTTTTTTTGTTTTTTTTGTTTTTTTTGTAAAGATAAAAAAGATACTCTACTGACACAGACCTTGCAGGTACTACATTACGACAACAAAAGCACTTGAACACAACACACTGGTAAATACCAGTTCACAAGTGGAAAATATCATCTTTTCCATAGCACGTGAAGGCAGCATAAGTGGACACACTCTGTTCACACAGAACTTGTCTTTGCATCTAAAACTGAGAGACACAGCACTCAGGAATGGTTTAAAGCGCAGAACGCGAGGGTCTCGTTATCGATGCAATAACGGAAATAACAGGAATAGATAACTACAACAGAATATATACAGCAGAATATAAAACGTGTTCTGTGTGAACGGCCCTTTGTTTTTAAGTGCCTTTCGTCCACACTGAGACTTTTTTTTTTTTTTTCTCAAAGCCGTTTGAAAATGTTCTCACTAGTGGATACATTTTAAAACTCTGTTTTCGGGTTGTAGTGTGGACTGTGAAAAGATTTTTGAAAACGATGACATGTTTAGTCATGTGACGCATATTGTACCCATAGATCTCTATGGTTATACCGGCATTGTTGTGCCTGCTATGTACTTTCATAGTGTTGCTAAACAGAAATTTTCAACATGAATCTTCATATTACATTCCTGCAAAGATGACAGAAAATGTACTCGTAATTGCAGTCCTGCGGCAAATCGTGATGACAGTTGTGTTTTAATTTAGATCATATGATTTTGAGTGTGACCTGGACACAACAGTGAGTGGTGGGATATTTCGCTAATAAAATGACTCCAGAAGGATAGCGTAATAACTTTATTATGTCTGGTCTCTCTGTATCATCTTGTGAGCTTTTATTACGTTTTACGCATGCATAATAGTAAGGTGATTTAAGCATTTCAAGCGTTTCAGTGTGGATGGGCAGGGCTTGCAAAATTTCTAAATCGCTGGTAGCCCTTCGATTTGTTTGTTTCAAAGCAGCTTTACAGTGATAGTGTGTTAGCACATGGATTCAAACATTCTGGCACGCAAAGTGAAGCATTCATGTGAAAGTGGAGCTTTAATTTTTATTGATCATGTGCATAGGCGTGATTTGCGGGTAGGACGGGTGGGACATGTACCCAGCACTTTTTCTTTTTCACTTTTTCTCAGGATCGATATTGTCCCCCACCACTTTTTGAAACATTATGATGTACCTAATACAAATAAATAAAACATCTCCAGTTAACTAGCAGAGCATTCATTTAGTTTGTTATTAAATTAGAGATGATCTAGCGCTAAAATGTGTTGTTTTTTTAAATCAAGCTGAGCGCTCGTTGCCGCTGTGATCAGTTGCATGGATACAATATATGGATAGTGTTCTCTTGTGGCTCGCGCACAGTCTTCACTCGGACGCGCTCTTCAATCTATCGCCGTTGTGGAGACTCTCTATTCGTTCCGGTGAAATCACAAAACAAATGCACACAAACGTGTCCCTGTTTGATATAGACTGTAACCACTGATGAACATATTCGGTTTTGATTAAAAAAAAAATATATATATATATATATATCTATATATATAGATATATATACGAGTGCGGATTATCTATGCATTTATTCACGTGAAAATTCTCGGCACTAACAATATTAGTAGATTTCATTAAAAGACTAATTAAACCCAATGTAACGTTACTATTGAAATTGATTTCTAGACATCGTAATGTGGTTTTTTTTTTTCCTAAAATTGTTATTGTACATATATCTGATTTAGCATTGTATTAGCAACCTCCAGCCCGACTGGAAAACACAATAGCCCCGGGATGTTGGGCTGGTGATTTTACGAGCCCTGAGCAACTTTTGGAAAACTCTAGTTTTGAAACGAAAATGCCGTTTTCAAGTGTATCCGTATTAATGTAGCCTTAAAACACATCTTCACACAACAGTGGACACACATGCATCACAGGAACCATCATTAACATTCCTACCACAGTGTCTCATGCGGGTAAAAAACCCAAGTTAACATGGGCATTAATTACAGATTTCGTTCCCAGAAATTCCTAATTCGTGGTAAAGAATTTGTTGCCACTATTTAGCTAAATTAAAAGGAGGGAACAAATTAATACAACATGGCCGCAATTTAACCAAAACAATGTGACCATGAGTTAAAAACTTGTGGGAACGAATAATTAATCCAACATGGCCCCGATTTACATAAACCAAGGGAATTAATTAATCAAAGGTTGACACGATTTAACTAAAATAAATGAACATGTGGCCACAAATTAAGTTGTGGGAGCGAAATCTTAATTTGTTTTGTTCATACATTGAATTTTTTGTACTCTATACGCACAATTGGGTAATATTTTGTTTTACACTTATGTTACAATTACTGTACAGCTTGATTGGAAACCAAATAATGTGATATGCACATATCACATGTAAAAAAAAAAAAGAAATCTCTGTATCTCAAGCGAGCTCTTCAGAGACACTGTTGTCTCATTGGTACACAGGCACACTAACTTTTGATGAAACTTTAATAGAAGCAGAAGTGTTTATTGATGTGGAAATTACGTGAAAACAGAAGACAGGAGTAATAATTTATATAAATCATTTGCACATAATAAATATTGATATGGTTTGGTTATCTCATTCTTTCTTGAGATTATTAGTTTTAAATGTATGTTTATAACGGGTTATAATGAGTAAACTAATAAAATCAATACATAAAATAAATTTGAAAAGTAGCAAAAAGAACAAAAAAGTTTAAATGTTTTTTTCATTTATTTATTATTATTCAAAAAGCACCAGGGACAAAGTGGCAGAAGTTGAAGAAACACATTATGTGTGGAAACTTTTGTGGAAATAACAGCTGTTGGTTTTTTTTTTCACAATCTTAAATGCTGTGTGTGAGGTCAGAAAAGATTTTGAACCATTTAGACCATGAACCATGAATTAAATAAATTAACGAGAAGTAGGTCAGCCAAAACGTTACATCTATAAGAGAGTAAAGTATAACAGGGCATGTGGCATTGATATAAATCTCTTACACAAGCAAAATAGGTCATCGTTTCTATTATGCTTGTCTGCTGGCTGCGAAAGTTAAGCTGAATTTAACGGTATCTTAGCACTTTAGAGGTTCTCGAGAGGTCAGACTGTGGCACCATCAGGGAAAAAGCTGAATATAGTTGATGTGGAGAACCTGAATGAAATGCTGTGAAACTAATGTGATACTTTTTGTCGTTTTTCTGACAAATTTTCAACAGTTGGGGATTTACTGTTTATACTGAAAAGCAGCAGTGGTAAGTGCAATTAACTCTGTTCCTAATTGCACATTCAATCACACGCTCCAGCACTGTTTTTAAGAAAAACATTTAGCTGGAACTGGATAATACCTCCCTTTTTTTTAATATACCAGCCTGAAACGTACTAAGGTTTTGTACAGTTTAGCAATTGAAGTACAGAACTGCATGACTGAATTTCAAATAGGACACTTAAGTGCTTCAGTGTTCTGACTGTGTGCATTTTCATCCTCCCTGAAAAAGGTATTTCTGCTGTAAAGGGAATGATTCTCAGCAGGACTGGGTCACCTCCATTATCAGAGTGAAGGTGAGCTTTCTTCGTTCTAAGTGCTGATAATGTACAGTTAACATTGTTCAAAAATGGGCATGTTAAGAGGTTTTCTAATGCAATTTTTAGATGTACTATTATTCCACATCTGGAAATGCTTCATTTTACCAACCCAATGTGAGGCATTTCTTCCTTCATAAAGTACCATGATATTACCTTTCCTTTTTATTCTTTTTTTGGACTTCTGCATTGCACCTTGGAGTACCATAAATACCGTGGTACATGAATATGGTATACATGGTATTAGCATCTGGTGCCATCACTGCACACCCTAGTGAAAATGAGAATGTTAATAACATAAAAGTACTTAGAGAGAACTTTGTGTGCACTTTGTAAATAATGTCAAATTAAAAGTTTTATATTAAAGTACATTTTAAGTCTTTGTTTTAATAATCTTTTTGTTGGTGCTTTAAACAGTCCACTTATTTTTATGAGAAACATTATAAAGCAAATGTGGAATATATTATTATAATTTAAACTGTAATGTGATATTCAATATTAAATTCAAAGTTAATATATTTTTAAATGAACAAAATTGCAACTTCATCCTTACAAATGTGTGATGACAAATATATCTGAATACAATACAGACATGTTTCAATATAAATTGCAATAAGGTTTATTTAGTTTTCCATTAATGCCTGTCAATACATTTGGCAGTAAAACCATATTTCAGAAACAATATAAGTAATTATGAAATTACATATTCAGATGTACACAAGTGGGTCAAAGAACACTATAAAATTCAGCTAATTGTGTTTAATATAAATTTAAACTTTAATACATTTTCATAGAATTGCAATTAACATGCAGTTAAAACCGAAACCGTGTCCGGAAACATTACATTATTTTGCACTTAAAAGTAATGTGTAATATTTCCATATTAAGTACTTTATTTATTTTTTTATTTATATATTTTTTTATATATAATGCGGCATTTCCTTTTTCCAGAGAAAGTTATAAGAAAACTAGCCTTAAGAATTGAGAGAATGTTTTCAAGGTTATCCACGATTATAAATCACATTATCTGGAAAGGTCTTTTAGCTGAAATAAGGTCATGCAGACTGCCACAATAACACTGGTTCCAGCAGACTCTTCTTTAGACAAGCTGGGCACTAGTACATGCTGAGGGCCTGACTCAGTATTAATAACTTAAACCAAAGGCAAGAGATGGCAGAGGAGTAGATGATTTAGCCATTGTTTAGATCTCTCCTCCAATCCACTAACCCTCTCAGAGTTTCCCTGCTCTTCTCTTCAGTCCTAATGCCTCATCCTTATCTACTTCCTACAGGTTCACTATTTTCATTGTTGAGGTTTGTTCTCGCTTTTGTGGTTTTGAACTGATACGAGGGAGAAAAATAAAGCACTTCAGTTCTTAATTTTTTTTTTTCCTATTCCGGGGAGGTGGGGCGCAGAGAGGTTTTCTCAAGTTTTTTCCCCCCCAGGCGGTAGAGTAAACGAGGATTTGAGGGCATGTACCATAATTCACTGTACATATTGTTGTGTCTCATTATTACTCGTGCTAAAAGTGGTCGTGGAGTCTTTGATTAATTGAGACTCCGTGCTCTGAGACTCTTGTAACCTCTCGCTGCTTCCATTTCACCCAGCGTTCTGCTTGGCATGGTTTCCATAGAAACTGGAGAGCAGTGCTGGGTAGGTAAAGGAACAGGCAGATGAGACCTTCTGCTGCTAAAACGAGGATGTAGACGTGAAGAACAACTCAAAGGCCATAAAGTCACAGTGGAAAGTATGAGCTGTCTTAGCGAGTGTTCAGCTCAGGAATAGGTCCAGAATGTTCCGGAACATTTGTGTTCCTACATCATTAAGGTCAGAAAGTTAGTGTTAGTTAGAGCTGCTTGAGAATATATGGAAGTTTTTTGTCTCTGTCTTGCCTGAGACTTAAAGCTTAATAGTAAGGTATACGTTTTCTGTCTGAAACCTTTTTTTACCCTAAGTTCCCACTGTCATGGAAAATATGGAAATATCAGGTAAAATTCGGATTTATAGGCCTAGAAATGTCATGCAAATTAATAAAACTTGGTAGGCAGTACTATAATGATTTTCCTCATACGTTGTTGAGTCTGTTTTACTGAATATTTTCACTCGGTCACTAATATTTTCATACTAAATGATCTATTTGCATACTTGCACACTGTGATTGGCTTTTTGTTGCAGTGATACTAATTCTCAGCTGACAACTTATACTACCGTTAAAAAGTCTGGGTATTTTGAAATAAGTCTTGTATGTTCACCAAGGCTGCATTTTATTTAATCAAAAATCGTGAAATATTATTGCAATTTAGGCCGTGTGTCCACCAAAGCGTTTTTAGCCAGCTGAAAACGCTAGGCGCTCTGCTAAAAACGCTCAGCTGTGGGCGCTTGAGAGCGTTTTGGCAGCGCAGCGTTTTTTTCAGTTGAGACGGTTGAGACCGAGACACTTTGCTTGTTATGATACGGAATATCCGCGAAAGTCTTACTAGTATCTCATTTCACACATATTTTGTTTCTGTGTTGATTCTATATTAAAATGTCAATATAATGTAATGTATTTTCTCTGGCTCTTGATTTTGTTCCGTTATTATGCTTGTTGTTGTCATCTGTTGACGTTGTACAAGCAGAATCATGTGGCGGACGCGGTTGGTCGGTGTGGTACTAGTCCGCCCCTCCTCCACTGTGATTGGACGGTTGGGTAAAAAGTGACAGTGATGAGCGCAGCGTTTTACCCAAAGTTGAACATTCTTCAACTCTCGGCGACCTGTAAAAAGCGCTCAGCGCCTCGCTACGCTCATGGCGTTTTAAAAACGCGGCGCTCCCATTGAAAACAATTGAAAAAACGCGCCAGCCGCGTGAAAAAACGCTTTGGTGGACACACGGCCTTAAAGTAACTGTTTTCTATCTTAATATTTTATCAAATGTATTTTAGTCCTGTGATGGAAAAGCTGAATTTTCAGCATCATTTCTCCAGTCTTCAGTGTCACATGATCCTTCAGAAATCATTCTAATATGCTGATTTGCTCCTCAAGAAACATTTCTTATCATTATAACAGTTATTATATATAACAGTGGTGCTGCTATATATTTTTGTGGAAACAGTGATTAAAAAATTATTATTGGATAAATAGAAAGTTCAAAAGAACAGCATTTATTTAAAATTGACATCTTTTATAACATTATAAATGTCTTTACTGTCATTTTTGATCACTGTAATGCATCCCAACTGATTAAATGTAATCAAAAGAAAACAAGTAATAAAAACTCAGTGAGTGTTTTAGCGCAATTTTCTCACGTCATGGGATCACAACACTAAGAGATAGTAAATGAAAGAGAAAATAAGTTGCTCGAGAATATAACTTTCTCTTGAAATTCAAATGAACTTTCTGAAATCAAATCAGCAATGGATAATAAAAAAGGCACAATCATTTGACTAGTTGAACATCATTTTTTATTAGCTCATTATTTTTTACATCTTGTGTTCACTCAATATCCTCGATTTTCTCTGTATCAGCTTCCTTTTCTGCTTTGTCCTCTTCAGATTCTTCCTTCTTTTCTGCTTGACTATTGGCTTGTGACTTTGTAAACTCTTCTTCTGCTTTCGAGATATTTGCCAAAACATCCTCTGAAAGCCACGAGTCATCGTAGAAATCAGATACGCCTGATGAGGAAGCCGTTGGTGTGGATGTCGCCATCTTTTGTCGCTTTGCTGAACGTTCTTCCATTTATTTTGCAACAACCTCTTGTCGTTTTCTCATATATTCTTGCTCCTTCTCCAAATCTTGATCGATACCTTCATTGATTTCTTGCCGTAATTCAGTGGAATTAATTGTGCTCATGACTCTTGTGAATACCTTCCTTACGTATTTCTGTGGAACAATAGTTTTATAGGTGAAAAGGCAATATTTTTCTTATTTCCCTTCATATAAAGTTTTAATGAATTTTTGAAGCATAAAGGAAATATTTTTGATCAATTCTTTTTTTCTAATATTATTGTAAATTTTAGAAGCTTTAGATAGCTATTATGGTTGCCGAGAAATTTGCAAAAAACTGAATTTTTTCTGGAATTTCCAGGAAATCCAAAATCTTTTCCTGGATTTTTTTTTTGTGCGTTCCCGAGATTAGACCTTCCTTAACATAATGCCGAAAACCCGAAGTCTCTAGGTGGTCTGGTTGAGGAGTAGATAGAAGTGCAAGATTGGTGCGCACAGACAGAACAGAACAGAAATCATGAGTTGTTAATCGCAATTTTGTCCGGTGGAAAATTGCGCTAAAAATGACTAATCTTTTGTACAGTAGTGTAGATGTTATGACAAGTTTATATACTTTTAGCTGCGACACTAATAGATTGCAAATCTATTTTCCTTCTAGTTATGCTCACCTGTAAAATATTTGATGGACCCTTTTCACAGACTGTGGTGATTTGTTTCCACAGTTGTCAACATCGCAAATGTAGTAAAGTTTTTCATATAGAATTTTTTATTTTTTTATTTTTTTATTCATATTTATTTATTACGCTACACTTTGTGTTATATTACCTCAGCAGTGAATTGCAAAAAATGAATGAACACTGCTGTGTGAGTGTTTCTAATACACCGGCTGGGAGTGATGGCAGATTTCTCATCATTCTCTGTTCTGACTGCTGTAATCATTCTCTCGATATTTTGTTACTCTTTTGGAAAGTCTTGGAAACACTATCATGAATTTTTTTTTTTCTTTGCTAGTGGAGCAAATTGGAAAACAAAAATTATATTTGCTGTTGACTCCCATTCACCACTATATAAGTTTACCCAACTTATGATGACTTCCACTTCTGAGAAGCCCGGAAATGTGAAATTTCCATTGGCTGGAAATTGCTCTTTCTATTCCCTTTAGCTCAAACTGTAGAGCATGGCGCTAGCATTGAGCCAAAATCCTGGGTTCAATTCCTGCATAAACTGATAAAATGTAATCCTTGAATTCAGTATTGGATGAAAGCATTTGCTAAATGCATAAATGTAAATGTACTTGCAGCATGAAGGTGACTTATGGCCTAAAGACCTAAAGCAGAGTGCATCATTACCTTATAACCTGAGCAGAGGGAGAACATCCACTTACAGCCCTGCACAGACCAGCACAGCCAAACACCAGAGAGAGGTCAGCATTAATCCTGTTCTACACTCACATAAATGTCATAAATGCTTAACAAACCTTTTCATTTAAAGTTGCTTAATGCATTGTTTGCTTCAGTGAATATTTCTAAAGGCCAGCACAGTTAGCAGTAATCAGACCTGATCTCCATCTTTGTTGACAGTTAAACCTTATCCATATCGTCTTGTCCACAAAATGGTTGTTCAAGTCTATTCCCTGCATACAAAACAGCGTTTGACTCATATAACCACGAATATCCATGTGCTTTCTGCTCTTCTGCAGGTTAAAGGAAAGTCAGTCCTCACTACAAGTATAGAAGGTTCAAATACACAAAACCAAATGACCACAGATGAGGGCAACCAGCCAGACTCGAGGCATAAATTGACAAGCTGTAAGGGAACTCCATGTGTCTCCAGGCATGAAATGGTGATTGATGACACACTCCAGTCTCAGCGAAGAGCATCAATTCAACAAGACACCAGCGCTCTCACCCAGCTATCACAGAGGAAAGCCTCGTTGCCCTTGTTGCCCTCGTTGCCCAGCAGAGGTGTGCAGTTGCCTCAAAACCTCATTAATGAATTAAGTACTGTTCTCAACAAAACAGGACGTTCTCTGAACAAAGACGATTAAGAGAGACAGAAAGACAGGAGTCTTGTCCATTGCACTTTCCTTGTGCATGAGAAAAATAAAACAGCAGTTACATCTCAGTAAGGAAGTTGGACTCTTTGGATCAAGTATTTAACATAATGGGACAGGGAAGAGTAAGTACAGTGAATGTTTAGAGTGACGAGAAGTGGTAGGTGAAACATTGGATGTAAAGACTTTTGTGCACAACTACAACTGCTCTCTATAAGTCACATTAAGTCATATTTCTTTAATTCAGAACAATGTAATACAGTATTATTGGACTTTTTTGATTGCTTTAGGCTTTGCAATGAAACATGCATTTCCCCTTTTCATTTTCACATCTGTTTTTATTCTAGCTTAGGTTGAAAAATACACTACTAGACAAGGATGCTCCAATATCATCTAAAACCTCCATCGCTGCATCCAAAATTGAATACTTCCCTAATTTATAGTATGCAAAAAAAAAACAGAATGCCAACAGAGTAGTGTGTCTCAGTACGTAGTATTAGAAAAACCGTAGGTGAAAAGTACCCGCATGACCTATTACTTCCACCAAGATTCTGAAGTGCACGTTCGATGGACGCTTTACTATCCCATGAGGCCACGGGAGAGGATTTATGAATGGCAGTGAAGTGACTCATCTGACACTGGTAGGTCACATGACAGTAACAACATGGCAAATTTCAGTCATACTACCCATATCCAAACTATATACAACACTTCTTTTTTTTTTTTTTTTTTCACATTCGCAAAGTTCAAATTCAAATGTATTACCTTGTTGAGATGTGAGGAATGGTAGCTTTTTGAAAAAAAAAAAAAAAGGTTAAATTTATTAGCATTAGTTTAAGTCGGCATGGCATGAAAATATACCCTTTTGACTGATTCATCAAAGCATATATTTATTTTCTATTTACCTAATATTGGTAATATTACAGTCTTCTCTCTTGTAAAGTAAGCCCAGACCTCCCACAACTCAAAATCCAAACAATCGATGGATCGAACCAAGACCCTGTCATGCATTTTGCTCTTTGTCGATGATGTGCATCACAATACGGAAGTAAAGATCTATCACTACTTCTGTTCTATCGCACTTTAATGAATCTAGGTTAATGTTAATTTGTACATATTTTAACAAATTTTTACCATTTAATTCATTATCATCAAACATTAAATAGCAATGAACAATTGTATGTTTATAAATCTACACTAATCTAGATTAATAAACGATAGGACATGGGACCTAATGCATTAACAAATGAGTTAATTTTACGTATTTAATTTTAAGTCATTTCAGTTCAGTTCAACTAGATTTAGTTCAATTTGGATCATTTCAGTACTCGTGCTTCAAGATCTACCAAGCTTGTTTCATTTATTTATTTTTTGTCTCAAGAGAATTGTGTGTCCTTTCATAGTTGGATACAAAAATAGCCCTGCTGTTTTCCTACATTCACATTCCTGTTTCCATGCTAGTCGAGGTTCCAGACAATGATGCTTCAATTGCATTGATCTGTTTAGAACTTATCAAACCTCCATGGTTGTGTAGAAGTGAGCTGAATTAGTCATTACAATCTCGCCACATGTTTTTTTCAAGAGAAACTTGTGCCCATTTATAGTTGGATACAAAAACCACCCACCATTCCAAACCCTCCAAAGTTGTTGAATAATGCATAAAAGTATGAGAGCATGCACATTGAATATTGTCACCCAGTTTGATATTAAATATTTATAGTTGACATTTTATGTAGATTATGAATCACTTAACAGCCGCCTGCATCTCGTTTTTAAAATGGTAATCATGCACTCTGCCTGTCGTCAAAACATGTAATATGCAATAGTCTATGTGACATGTAAATAAACATAGTTAAAGTTAAAAGGTTCATACACTACCATTCAAAAGTTTATGGTTGGTAAGATTATTTCATGTTTTTGAAAGAAGTCTCGTATGCTCACCAAAGCTGCATTTACTGTATTTTACCAGAATTCCTCAGTGTCACATGATCCTTCAGAAATCATTATAATATGCTGATTTGCTGCTTTAGAAACCCTTTTTTTTATTAATGATGAAAACAGTTTTTTTTTTTTTTTTTTTTAATTCATTTTTTTTCAATGAATTGAAAGTTCAAGAGAACAGCATTTATTTGAAATAGAAAACTTTTGTAACATTCTAAAAGTTTTACATTTTTTATACATTTATTGCATCCTTGATAAATAAAATCAATTCTTAGCACAAACTTTTGAATGGTAGTGTGTTTACTGTTTGTATACTGTTGATATGTTGGGTCAACAGTTTGCAGTCATTTTACAAATGCTCTCTCAACTTCTGTATAAATATACTGCAGAATCGCCCTTGGTTTATTGTCTGTTTGTAAGAGAATGCTGCTGACATTTTGATTTGAGTGTTTTTTTTATTACTTCTAAGGTGTTAATCAGGTTGTATTCCATGTGTTGTATTGTCTCTGCCTGTAAGTAACACACCTGCGCCGTCTCCCTCATTAAAGGTTTAATGCTTGAATTAATTAGCGTCTTTATAAATGACGACTGTCAGATGCTGACACCTTGAGCAACGCCACATGTTACGGTTTTGATTGGAACATGTAGCTTCTGTGCTATTGTCACTCAAAGCGTGTGTGTGTGTGTGTGTGTGTTTGTTCACACCTGTTTTTGCGGTGCTTCCCTCCTAAGCGTTACTGCTACACCCGTGCTGTCACTTTTCTCTCATCTGAAGGTCACCATATGGCAGGAGTGTTGGGAATGAAGAACCTCAAATAATTGAAAACATTATGCGTGACTTTGACACACAAAGGAAGGGCGCTGTGTAGTGGGGAAATCCAGGCGTTTTGAATGAATTAGTTGGGTTGCATCTGTTACCTGGCAATTATATTGGCTACTGTTTTCTGAAAGTTTTATTAAAAGTTTTGTATTGCTCATTTTGACTGAGCACATTAATAGCCCTGTATTTTTAGTAGCAAATGCTTACCTACACACTCGCCCCATTGACTTTCTTGGACTGGCCAAACTACAATAATAGTCACGCTCCCAAATAACCTCCCCAAAATCCATTTAAAAAAGAGATTAAGCTAATATGACACAAACATTTGCTCATCAAAGATTCAGCATGTCCCTATAGTCTGTTATTTCTCTGAGGCTTTTGTTTTTATCAGTACAAAGTCTATTCACTGTTAAGACTGAAAAGCAAGCATTCACCAAGCTTTCAGATTTCATCACTAATGCATAACCTTCCCCTCATGCTATTAGTCGGTAAACACTGAGCAGTCCAGGGAGATTACAACAGTCAATAAAGCAAGTTAGGTTTTTAATTTACGCAACAAAATGGGAAAGGTGGGACAGTGAGACACCGCAGGCACCGAGTGGCTCTTGTGGGACAATTAATGTTAAACTATTCAAATGATGGACTTAAGAGCTTAATTAAATAAAAGAGAGTGTGCTTTTTGTAGCAAGTGTTAAATAAATGGCGAACCATTACATTGTCGCTTTTTCCTGACCTCTTATTTCTGTGTTTCTGCAGTGCATTAATGAACTATAATATACTTATTTAAACCCTAATTGATTTTTTTTATACTGAATCAGAAGTCTATTTCTGATTCAGAGCATTCAAAATATATAAAGGTAACTGTGACTTTATATCTCACAGTTGTGACATACTTTCTTATAATTATGACTCAATAGCAATAATCTCCCAAAAGCAACTTTATATCTCACAGTGTGACTATCTCAAAAGCACTATTTATTTATTTGCCTATTTATTGTTTTCAGTTGTGACCATATCTCCCGATTGTGACACTGTCTCACAATGTGACGTAATTGTGAATATACAGTGAGGAAAATAAGTATTTGAACACCCTGCTATTTTGCAAGTTCTCCCACTTGGAAATCATGGAGGGGTCTGAAATTGTCACCGTAGGTGCATGTCCACTGTGAGAGACATAATCTAAAAAAGAAAATCCAGAAATCACAATATATGATTTTTTAACTATTTATTTGTATGATACAGCTGCAAATAAGTATTTGAACACCTGTCTATCAGCTAGAATTCTGACCCTCAAAGACCTGTTAGTCTGCCTTTAAAATGTCCACCTCCACTCCATTTATTATCCGAAATTAGATGCACCTGTTTGAGGTCGTTAGCTGCATAAAGACACCTGTCCACCCCATACAATCAGTAAGAATCCAACTACTAACATGGCCAAGACCAAAGAGCTGTCCAAAGACACTAGAGACAAAATTGTACACCTCCACAAGGCTGGAAAGGGCTACGGGGAAATTGCCAAGCAGCTTGGTGAAAAAAGGTCCACTGTTGGAGCAATCATTAGAAAATGGAAGAAGCTAAACATGACTGTCAATCTCCCTCGGACTGGGGCTCCATGCAAGATCTCACCTCGTGGGGTCTCAATGATCCTAAGAAAGGTGAGAAATCAGCCCAGAACTACACGGGAGGAGCTGGTCAATGACCTGAAAAGAGCTTTAAAGGTTACTGTTGGTAATACACTAAGACGTCATGGTTTGAAATCATGCATGGCACGGAAGGTTCCCCTGCTTAAACCAGCACATGTCAAGGCCCGTCTTAAGTTTGCCAATGACCATTTGGATGATCCAGAGGAGTCATGGGAGAAAGTCATGTGGTCAGATGAGACAAAAATAGAACTTTTTGGTCATAATTCCACTAAACGTGCTTGGAGGAAGAAGAATGATGAGTACCATCCCAAGAACACCATCCCTACTGTGAAGCATGGGGGTGGTAGCATCATGCTTTGGGGGTGTTTTTCTGCACATGGGACAGGGCGACTGCACTGTATTAAGGAGAGGATGACCGGGGCCATGTATTGCGAGATTTTGGGGAACAACCTCCTTCCCTCAGTTAGAGCATTGAAGATGGGTCGAGGCTGGGTCTTCCAACATGACAATGACCCGAAGCACACAGCCAGGATAACCAAGGAGTGGCTCTGTAAGAAGCATATCAAGGTTCTGGCGTGGCCTAGCCAGTCTCCAGACCTAAACCCAATAGAGAATCTTTGGAGGGAGCTCAAACTCTGTGTTTCTCAGCGACAGCCCAGAAACCTGACTGATCAAGAGAAGATCTGTGTGGAGGAGTGGGCCAAAATCCCTCCTGCAGTGTGTGCAAATCTGGTGGAAAAACTACAGGAAACGTTTGACCTCTGTAATTGCAAACAAAGGCTACTGTACCAAATATTAACATAGATTTTCTCAGGTGTTCAAATACTTATTTGCAGCTGTATCATACAAATAAATAGTTAAAAAATCATACATTGTGATTTCTGGATTTTTTTTTTTAGATTATGTCTCTCACAGTGGACATGCACCTATGATGACAATTTCAGACCCCTCCATGATTTCTAAGTGGGAGAACTTGCAAAATAGCAGGGTGTTCAAATACTTATTTTCCTCACTGTATGTACATTTAGTATGGGCTTTTTCAGTTTTTTTTTTTTTTTTTTTTAACTTTTCAGCAAGGATGCATTCTTTCTATTGATCAAAAGTGACAGTACAATGATTTCTATTTCAAATAAATGCTGTTCTTTTGAACATTCGATAACACTTTATTTCGATAGTCCACTTTAGACATTCAACTAATAAGTAACTTTGCAACTACATATCAACTACCTCTCATTAGAGTATTAGTAGACTATTAGGTTAGGGTTAGGTGGTTCGGATTAGTAGTTGACATGTAGTTGCAAAGTTACTTATAGTCAGAAAAATGTCTGTAACTTGGGAAAGTATCAAAAAGCATCATAAAGTGTTAGCAGATATTAAGCAGACAGTTGCAAAGTTAGTAGAATATAAAATGTATGCTGGTATTCACAAAAATATTGAGCATCCCAAATGTTTTGAACATTGATAATAATTCAATCAAAAACAATATTTATGCCTAAAAATAAACAAAACTATTAACAAATAATGCATATTTGTCAGTCAGAGAAATGGATATATAAATGTGTGTGTGTATATATATACACACACACACACACACACACACACACACACACACACACACACACACACACACACACACACACAGACACAGACACACACACACACATATATATATTATTATATATGTGTGTGTGTGTATATATATATTTATAATGTATATATAATGTATGTATATGTATATACACTAAGCAATTTGAACAACCATATTTTTTTTTTAATTCAGTGCAATTTGAATACAAATGATTTTTATTCAAATTGCACTGAAAAAAAAAGATTTTTGCTGCTTGTTCAAATTGCTTAGTTAAAATAAGCTTAAGCAACACAATTGCTACACATTTTGTCCTAACTTAATTTGATTGTGTTCAATCTGTTTAAATATATGTAAAATGTAAGTTTACTTAATCCATTTGTGTTGGATTACATGCATGATTTGTGTTGCATTAACTGAAACTGGGCGGTACTTGTTAGTTCCCAGCATGCTTTGCATATGGTTGAATTAAGTGAGAATAAATGTTTAAATGTTTTTTTTGAGAAAATGAGAAAAGGGGAAGACTTGATAGTGTGTAATTGTGTTAAATGTTCAATTACATTGGAATTATTAGAACCATTTACATTACAGTGGGTTACCATTGTGGAGAAGAGAGTTTGTTGGGCTGTGGACTGATTCAGTTACTTTCAACTGCTTTGGCTGAAGGAGCATGTAAATCATAGCATTTAAGATGCTAATATGTGCTACTGCTAACAAATAGCTAGCAATAATCTATCAATTCAATTGTGTGTTACTAAAATAAATGAAATTTTAATGGATGAATGAATATATACATATACATATGAATACCTGAATCATGTCAGGAAGCCTTTAAAAATTCACTTTGAGACTACTTAAATGGGTCGCTTAAAATGACTTAATTCCATGATGTTGAAGTTACATGAACAAATTATGTTTGTTTAACGTAACCCGGTTATGTGGAATGTGTTGACATAAAGTTAATTAAAGCCAACATATCATAGAATCAGCATGAAACTGTTTATTGTGAAACCAATTACATATATTCAATTAAATATGTATGAGGATTGTAAAGAAAAAAAAAGTGGCTAGCTGTGCATTAAGTATTATATATTCAATAGTATAGTATAATCTTCAATTATTTAAAATATTTGATTGAAATATATTGGAATTATTGATGATAAATATGTAAACCTGGTTATTGTGTATTTAAAACTCATTTTGATTACACCAATCATACATGTTCCATTTATGACTGACACATTTGTATCACATTATGTTTATTAGTTAGGTTAAAACTGTAATCCAAACATTTTATATTTGTTTCAAATACATAAATCATCAACAGTTCTTGAGCATCAAATCAGCATAATTTCAAATGATTTCTGAAGGATCATGTGAGACTGCATGGAGTAATGATGCTGAAACTTCAGCCATCACAGGAATAAATAAAAAATTTAAATATATTAACATTGAAATCAGTTACTTTAAATTGCAATAATATTTCACTATTTTTGATCAAATGAATGCAGCCTTGATTATTAACGACCCCAAACTTTTAAACGGTAGTGTACATCTCAGTTCTGACTTTGATCTCACAATGCGATTATTTCTTATTTCAAAGTTTGTCTCATAATTACAGCTTCTAGAGTATTACTCATGCACAGCAATCACAGATTAGATTTATTCAAGTCTGCTGTCCTCCGACTAATATACGACCACTCCGATGAAATCAAACGGAGACAATTGTGCCCACAGCATAAACAAAGACACAGATCTTCATGTGGATATTGCCCACTCCAATTGGTCACACAGCCGTACTGCTGCCTGCCAGCTAAGAGGAGATAGGCCGATATTACAGTCAGTACAGTAAAAACCAGAGAACTCTGTAGACAATGTTTTTAGCGATACAGAGGGCTAGCTGAATAAAAGACCACAATCTTATCTGAAAATGATGAAAATTGCATTCATCACACTCTGTTTGTGCGCTTCCTATACAGACCATTGCGGCAATTTACTGTATTATTCACACGTCGCCGCATCCGTTTCTGTGTTCTCCAGTGCCTTCCGCGGGCCTCAGAGGTTAAACACCCATTGTTGTGTTATAAGCTGCACCTAATCATGAGAGTCACAGCATAATGAAAGCCAGGGAACATATGTGTACTACTAACAGATAATAAACCGATATTCGCTCGAAATTATTCATGGATGAGATTTAGGGGGTTATGAATCATTACAAGTCTTATCTTATCAAAATGAATAACCCTAATGGTATTGCACCAGTTGTTCAGTTGGCACAGGAGCTCAGTTTTGGGATCATAATGTGCATCACCACAATCCATCCCATCCCGTTATGCCTTTTATCTAATAAAGCAACTCCAGTCGGACAGCAAGATCTCTGATTGGCCATAGAACTATAATGGTGGCTAATTAGCAGCTGAAAGACAATGTAGGGCTGATGGGAGATAATATCAGCACCCACACGCTGAAAACATGAATAAAAGCAGATGCCTTCAACACTGCTTGTATAAGTGAGAAAATCACAGAGAGAAAGAGGTAGTCAAAGACAAGAGGCTTATTTAGAGACAAAAAATACCTGTATTATACTTGTTTTTTGAATTGGCCAAAATATATTGGTTTCATTTAATATAGATAAACCAATGCATGTGCGTGAACATCTGACTGTCTAACCTTGCCGATCAGTTATTAGTGGTTTTGTGGCATGCATGACTGAGGGTTGGGTAACTACTACAGCAATAGTAAATGATTTTTATTATGCTAGCATCTGACATCAATTTGTCACTGACTGTATCACCGCAGCCCTTGTACTTGCATTTCGATAACAAACTTTGGCTTCACTCATTCTGTCATATTTATGCTGCCAGTGCTACGTCCAGCGCAAGCCAGACTAATACTTTAACCTAATTTGCCAGAGCATTTATCATCTTTTTATTCCCTCATGCACATCTCTCTCTCTCTCTCTCTCTGTCTCCCTCCCGTCTCCAGTCACACTGTCACAGCAGTTTTTTTTTTTTTTTTTTTTTTGTCAGATATGATTGAAAACCACTCAAAAACATTGCTATATTTAAGATAAAATTGATCTCAGGTCGCAGACACCAAAACTTCTGCCTTATTCAATTGAAACCCTTTTCTCCAAAGTTGCTCTTGGCTGGCGACTTGAACACCCCTCAGTCAGTCTCTGGGGAGTCGGCTATTTTTTCTATAAAAGTACTGGTACTGGCTGACTTTTAGCAAACCTCTCTGTTATGCAGTCACGGTTCTGCTATTTTTTAAAAAACATTATAAAAGGTATAAAAATCATTAAAAGGTTCAATATATTTTAAGTAATATATATTTTAAATAAGTGTGTCTTTAATTTATTTAACATTTCACATATATATTTTTTTGATAGTTGTCTTGTATATTTGAACAAAGTTTATCTTTTATCTAAATATATCTTCTATTTGATCTAAATACATAAATATTGGCAAGAATACCAAATGTTTTAGGAAACTTTTTGAACTTATTTTTATTACATTTTAAATATGTATATGCAACGCATTCTCATCCTATACTGACGCTTTTGACATTTCATCTACATCGAACGCACATGGCACCCTTTAGCGTCAGTATGACACGCACAGATCTTTGTTCGGTTATGGGTAGGTTTAGGTCTGGGGTAGGGTTAGGGTTAGACCGCTAGGAGGCGCCTTCTGGCCCATATCTATCTGCGTCTCATATTGACGCTAAAGGGTGCCATGTGCGTTCGATGTAGACGAAATGTCAAAAGCGTCAGTATATGACGCCTTGGGATGAGACCGGGCTGGTATATATATATATATATATATATATATATATATATATATATATATATATATATATATATATATATATATATATAGAAACAGTATATGTATATTGCATATATATTCATATCAGTCATGGGGAAAAGAAAGGACACCCTTTAGAATTGTATGGTTGTATGTATCAGAACATAATAAAAGCATCTGGCCGTTAGCAGGTCTTAAAATTAGGTAAATACAACCTCAGATGAACAACAACAAATGGCATATTACACAGTGTCATTATTTAACATAAAGCCTAAATGGAAAAGCCATGGGTGACAAACTAAGTACATCCTATGATTCAGTTGGTTGTAGAGCCACTTTTAGCAGCATTAAGTTAAAGGAATCCTTTTCTGTATGACAGTATCAGTCTCTCGCATCATTCTGGAGGAATTTTGGCATGCTCTTCTTTATAACGTTGCTTCAGTTCATTGAGTTTTGTGGGTATTCGTTTAAGCACAGCTCTCTTAAGGTCCCGCCCCAACACTTCAGTCGGGTTGAGGTCTGGACTTTGACTGGGCCAGTGCAACACCTTGATTCTTTTCTTTTCCTGATGTGCTTGGGATCATTGTCATGTTGCATGACCCAATTTCGGCCAAACTTTAGCTGTCGGACAGATGGCCTCACATTTGACTCTAGAATACTTTGGTATACAGAGGAGTTCATGGTCGACTCAATGAATGCAAGGTGTCCTGTGGCTGCAAAACAAGCCAAAAATCATCAATCCTCCATCAGTGTGATGGACAGTTGGTATGAGGTGTTTGCGCTGATATGATGTGTTTGGTTTTTGGCATACACTGGCGCTGTGCTTTATGGCCAAACATCTCCACTTTGGTCTCATCTGTCCAAAAGACATTGTTCCAAAAGTGTTGAGGTTTTTTCAGATGCAACTTTGCAAACCTAAGCCGTGCCGCTGTGTTCTTTTTTTTTTTTTAGAGAGAGAAGAGGCTTTCTCCTGGCAACTCTTCCAAACATGCCATACTTGTCCCGTCTTTTTCTAATTGTACTGCCATTAACCTTAACATTTAAAATGTTAACTGAGGCCTGTTGAGTCTGAAGTGTTAGTTCTTGGATGTTTTGGGATTTCTCTGAGAATTGCACAGTCTGAGCTTGGGGTGAATTTGCTGGGACGTCCACTCCTGGGTAGATTGGCAACTGTCCTGAATGTTTTCCACTTGTGAATAATCTTCCTCACTGTAGAATGATGGACTTCAAATTGTTTGGAATTGGCCGTATAACCATTCTCAGATTAATGGCAGCAACAATTGCTTCTCTAAGGCCACATTTACACATGGCCGGGTATTAAAAGAAACAAATATTTCTCCCCCTCCGGTTTCAAAAATAACATTGTGCACACAACATCGTTTTCAAAAAAGTTGTCGTTTACATCAACCCGCATAAATACGCCGTCGAGCAACATCATAATTATGCCAAACCTATGGGTGGCAGTGTAGGGAGAAGGATAAAGCCATGCAAGCCAATCAGAATCCTCAAAATCGACAACAACGAATAGCACGAGCGACTTCCAGTTCCTTTCAAAACAACAGACATGGCGCGAGATTCGTTTGTGTGGACAGACAGCGAAGCAAATGCAAACAGGCCAAAAACGTTTGCACAAAAGTAAAAATGAGTACCACCTTAACAGCATCAATGATCAAATAGTAGCCAAACAAACTAAACATAGGGCGCTCACATGACGTAAGCATTTTCTGGCGCATAATGTGACGTTTGAGAACCTAAAACCCTGTTTCTCCCAGTTGACACGGCAACACATAACCGGCGTTTTCAGAAATCTCCACTTTGGCCGGAGTTTTTAGAAATAATCGTTTTCTTGGATAAAAACGGCGTTTTCGTGTAAATGACAGGCCAAAACGCAGGGAAATATCTGCGTTTTCCCATTGTGTAAACGGGGCCTAAGATCATCGCTGATGTCTTTCCTCCTTGGCATTGTGTTAACACACGCCTACAGGCTCCAGACCAGCAAACTGCCAAAACTTCAGCTTTTATAGAGGTGATCACACTTGCTGATGATCAGTTAATCAAAGACATTTGATTAGCAGTGCCTGACTGCTATTTACCCTCTTAATTCCTATGGAAGCTGTAAGGGTGTACTTAGTTTGTCACCCATGGCTTTTCCATTTTGCCCTAGTTTTTGTTAAATAAATAATGACACGTGTAATATGTCATATGCTGTTGTTCATTTGAGGTTGTATTTACCTAATTTTAAGACCTGCTAATGACCAGATGATTTTTTATTATGTTCTGAATACAGTATAAATAATCTTTCAGATATTTCGCCGAGTATTGGCTGACGTTTCGAAACCTTCTCTGTTATGCAGTCACAGTTGTGCTATTTTCTAAACTTTTCCTGCTGTAGTTTCACACTAATAAGACTTTCTCTCCCATCTTAATTAGCATCATCCACTAGTGTTTATGCAGACAGGCGATCCAGGTCATAGACAAACTGGGACGGTAGTGGCTCGCCTGATTATTTTCTTGCATATGATTGCAGTCTTGAAGAATAGAAAGCTGGATAAAAACTTCCGCCTGAATTCTGTTTTCATTTTCTACATGGACATGGCACAGACGGATGTCCACTAGAATGGGCTCTAAATAATAAATGAACATAGAAAACCAACCCAATAAGGGTCAACACACTGTTGGTCTACATGACAACAGTGAAAGATACAGTGGCCCAGTAGTGCACAACACAATGAAAAAAATTAATAAAAAAGCATATAAATTAACAACAAGCCACAAAACAACAAAAATGCCCCCATTCCTTTCTCAGCCACTAAAGCTTTATACAGTAGGCTATTAGAGGTAAAGGTCTAACGAAATCAACATTTTGAAAATGATTTACTCTACCAATCCTTTTCTATAAACCCTTTCAAAAAGAATTGTACAGTAAAAGCAGTTTGAATTTTGGATTCTGTTAGACCATTACTTGTAGTATGAAGTAGAGGGCTGCATTGGGATTCAGTCCCGCCGGACCCAACGCAAATCTCGTGGGAGCGGGCGGTTTGAACTTTGCTGCGGGCGGGAATGGGCGGCTAAAAAAAAACACTGCGGGATCGGGAGGTAGCCTAAGAGTTTTAGATGTCCCCGATAGCCCAGCCAGGCTACTATTCATCTTCCTGACCAGTGCGTCAGAATACATGCAGGCCAGGGAAACGAAACAAACAACCCCATGAATCTCTTTAATAATAGCAATACAAATACGTGTTTTTTCCTGCGGGACGGGAGAAGACACAAAATCAATGCATCTCTATTATTGTGGAATAAATTCTCCGAGTTTTGCGGGTGCGGGCGGGAGTGGACGTACATATTGCGGGAGCGGGCGGTAATGGTCAGAAATTTGGCGGGCGGGCGGGAGTGGGATGAAGAAAACAGTCCCGCGCAGGGCTCTAGTATGAAGCCCAAATGTTAGCGAGAAATGGCGCAGTGAAATGACTTGGCTGATTCAACAGTAATAATATGATGTAGGCTACAAAGTTCAAGGGTCCATAAAGCATTATGGTAAAAACTGTTCAAAATTTGGATTTCTTTATTCCATTGCCACTAGTATAAAGCTTGCATGCTAGCTTTAACACTAGCTATATGCGTTACGTCTGTTTCTGGGTTTGAGTTGTGTTTGAGTTGTTAGCCTGTTAGTTTTGCACTGTTTCCCAGTTCAGGGGCTGTTTACAGGACACCATTTTCAACTAAAAACGGAATTCTTTTTCTGCGTTTTGGCTGTTTATTTACACGACAACAGCTTTTTTGGGGACTGAAAACGGAAACATTTAAAAACGGGGTTTCAAAGTGCACGTTTTTGAAAACAATACTGTAATCGTCTCCATGTAAACTACAAAAACACAAATTTGTGTTTAGTCAAAAGTTACGTATTTAGTCAATAGGCGCATAGTTTTTCTTTACAAAGTGACATCGCCAACTACTGACCTGGAAGCATAATACAGCATTTTAATCGTTTCCGTGGATCCGTGTGAACGTGGATCATTTTGACAACGTTGTCTTCTGTTAGCGAAAAACGCAAAGAAAAACTTTTCTGTTTTTAGTACATTGTTGTTGAGTAAATGTACCCTCAGTTTTGTCCCTAGTGTTTCTCAGTGTGTAAATATAGTCCTCATTTTCAGTTGTTCTTTTGTTCTTGTCTAACTGTGGTTGTTCTGTTTCCCCTGTTTTTGTTTTTAGATTTTCTGAAGAAGTGTAATTTTTTGTTTATTCTGAATAAATATATACTTCTTTAAAATAGATCCAGCACTTTTATTTCTGTTTTTGTTTTTCAACCCATTGCTGACACTATGGTGGCTGAGAAATGGGAAATGGGCTGATTTCAGACAAATGGCTCTGTATACATTGGCCTATAGGGAATTCAAGGATTCATACAATTATTGTTACAGTAAAAACTGTAAATAAACAAAATTTGGATTGCATTAGTCCATTGCCAATAGTATAAGTCATGCATGTTAGCCTCTGAGTCTAAAAAAAAATTGCGTGAAATGGGCTGATTGCGCAAATTGACTGCTCTGTATGTATTGAATGTGCATGTATATGAACTTCAAGGGTTCATTAAATATATTGGTACAGTAAAACTGTTCAAAATTTGGACGTGGGAGCATTTCTGTTGTGTTGTGACTTGTTTCTGTTGCATGTGTGGCGATTCCATTGTGTTGTGACGATTCCATTGTGTCGGGGTTATTTTGTTGTGTTTATGGAGATTCTGTTGTTTGTTCTGTTGTGTTGTGCCTTGTTTCTGTTGCATTGGGGTATTTCCGTTGTGTTGTGGCTGGTTTTCTTTGTGTTGTGGCTTGGTTTCGTTGTGTTGTGGCTTGTTTCCGTTGTGTTGTGGCTTGTTTCCATTGTGTTGTGACCAGAGGTGGACAGTAACAAAGTACATTTACTTGAGTACTATACTTAAGTAGACTTTTTGAATATCTGTACTTTACTTGAGTATTATTTTTTCTGGAAACTTTTTACTTTAACTTCACTACATTTTAAAGACAAATATCGTACTTTTTACTCCAATACAATTCTGTCAAGGTCCTTGAGTAGAAAGTAGTAACGTCAGTCAGGGGATGATTTTGGTTGCAGGGGTTGCATTTTGGATGGAAATGAAAGTCAGATTGATGTCAGAAACCGACTGATGTTGGTACTGCAATACAACCACAATACAACGTCGGTCCAATGTTGGAGATTAATGTCAATCTGGCGTTGGATTCTGACATCAACCTGATTTTCATTTTCAACGTTGGGTTTGGTCTTCTAAATGCGAATTTTGTCATTGTTTTGGTGCACACTAGCTTATAGATAACAGTAAGGCTAACATATTCATACTAAAAGCCAAACAACTTTAAATAGGGCACTATTTGAGGGATCAGCCATTTGGGTGTCCGAAACCATTGTGGACGTTATTGAGTGACTTATTCAATCTCACATTCAATCCCACTACTGGAACTGTGATCTAGAAATAAATGTGATATTGATATGAGGGAAGGCAGGCATAGATTCAGAGGCATAAGGTACTGTAAGTATTACACACAACAATGCAACAATAATAAAACAAAGCATTGACATTACTTTTGATACTTAAGTATTTTTAAAAACAAGTACTTCTGTACTTTTACTTAAGTAAAAATCGTTCTTTACAACTTTTACTTGTAACGGAGTAATATTTGACCAGTAGTATCTGTACTTTCACTCAAGTAAGGAAGTTGTGTACTTTGTCCACCTCTGGTTGTGACTTGTTTCCATTGTGTTGTGACTTGTTTCCGCTGTGTTGTTAACTTGTTGTTTAAATTTCATTGTGTTGTACTACTGGGTCGCCATAGAAAGATGACATTAGTTTTCATGGAAAAAAAATCTCAAAATATATTCTTTATGTTCCACAAACAGTCATACAGGTTTAGAACGACGTGAAGGTGAAGGCGGAATTTAAATTTTTTGGGGTGCAGTCTCAAGTCAAAAATAAACAAAGAACTACACAGAAAAAGAAAAGAGGAGGATTTAGAAAACAGGGAGTGCTGCCATGATGAAACATCACTTTCCACGGCCTAGACAAATATCCACAGCCATTTATCTGCTGCATTTATCAGACCTGCCTCCTGCTTTTTATCTTAATAAAGGATTTTGTTTACACATGGCTGCCCATGTCAGTCCAGACCTCACCACAGTTCTCATTTCCTGACAGTAAATACTTTGAATAAATGAAGCTGAAGCAAACAGATACCCGCTACAGAAGGAGATGTGCTGCGACAATTTCTCATATCTGGTAGGGCTTGAGAATGGAAGCCATTGTGAGACTGCCTCTGTAATTTGTCACATCAGCTTAAGTCTGTAGCTTTCATGGGGTTGAAAAACGGAGAGCGGTTCACACCACAAAGACCAATCAACCAGGCTTTGTCCTCTGTTGCCATGCTTTTCCTCATTGTTTGGTGAATGAGGGTGACATGTATCAGTCCGGTTGGAGCAGACACAAAGTTCAGGTTTGTCTCATTCTTCTCCCTAATTCCTAAAGATGTTTTCTTCTGGCATTAATTGCTTTGTTTGTCATGCATCTTCATTGTTGGTGGATAAAAACCAATATGAAAAATCGCTCAGCCTCTATTTTGGACTTTTATCAAATGCAAAAATGCTTTAGGACTATATAAAACAAAACATACAGTTACAAATTACCCCCCCAAAAAAAAAAAAACTATAAAAGGTATAAAAACATTATAATTTTTTGTTTCTGACAACTTCAGAGACCATATGTGATATATTTAATTTTTAATATCTTGATTTTTTTTGTATTATGTGTTTTACAATAGGCCCATTCACCAAAATTGCTAAAATGTGGTAAAATATACAAATATTTTTTCAACATTTTAAAACAAATTATATAAATATTACATAAATGCCAAGTTCTGTCATAATACTCTAGATGGCGCAGGCTGACTATCCACCTATTTTTATGCTCATTTTGGGATACTGCATAAAAAATGCTGGATGGAAATGCAAAGATGCGCATAAATTAAAAAAATGCACATAAAAAAACGTAAACGTAAAAATTTTTATCCGACGAGAAAACATGCACATAAATTACGATGGGAAAACATTTACCGAATAAATTAATCGATGCGCATCAAAAAAGACGGGACTCTTTTGCTTTATGCTTTATATTCCAATTTTGCACATAAGTTAAATTCGCAACTTTGGATGGAAACATAACTAGTGTTAAGTACTTGGCACCTGCTACATCTGCAGCCAATGAGCCTTGCTGCTCAACATTTAAATGACTGGTTAGAGTTTGCTAAAGCAGTTAGCAACATGCTTTCATAGTTCCTCTGAAACCCTCCATCTTCCCCAGCTCCACCTGTATAGATCTGCTATGGATAATTGATATATGCTATATTTGTGCAGCAGCAGTATGTCCTACATGCTAACAGCAGTGTATCAGTGTATGTACTGGCAGTAACAAGTTCCTGTACTTGCTCTGCAGCAGCTTTAATCTACAACAACAGCAATAATCAACAGAAGCAGCAGTTTAGCAGATCTGTTCCACCAATACCAAATACATTAACATTGTCATATCCGTTCTCATGATAGAAATATATATTATTATATATATTTACATTTACATTTACATTTAGTCATTTAGCAGACGCTTTTATCCAAAGCTATCTATATATATATATATATTATAATAATCACTGTTTTTATGGTGGATACTGGACATTTTTTGGAAGCAAATGTGTCAGTACATTGTAATGATTTTGTCACTGGGACACTCACTGTACAATGCACTTACCGCTAAACAAGGGAGCGGATTGCAGCACGTACACTCAGATCTATGTATGTGCAAGAAACAAGTTATTCTTGGCCGAAAAGCGAATATGATAATGATTACAGAGATTAGGTTAGATTAGATAAGGTTAAAGAGAGGGAGAAAATATGCAGAAAGCAGAGGTGATGGACTCTATCGAGAAACTAAGTAAATGAGGATTAATTAGTGAGATTAGCACATACTTGTGTGCTGAGCAAATCTGAGCTCACAAATTGCTGTCTAATTACAATACAAAAAACATTTTCTACATGAAGTAAAGGAAAAAGAGATGTTAAGAGGTTACAGATGAAGAACATGGAACAGGGAGAACTGAAAAAATAGCAGGAAATGAACAAATACACAGACAAGCGTTGTGGAGTTCAACATGCTACTGCTGAAACCATTAAGCACAATGTTACATCAGAGACAAGCCTCACTTTATCTCTCATTCACCCTCCCCTCCCCTTATCAAGAATGAACCACATGCTTGTTTTTCGGGGCCACGAAACAGATTCAATCAACAAAAGCTTCTAAAACCTAATGGCCTCAATACAATGCTAGTCACAGTCTATCATCTCCATTCAACACGTAGCATCTTTTGCTACATGTCCAAATAAGCAGACAGGCTGTCCATATTCACCACAATTATATTACGTTAGGTACAATTGCACATCCTGTCTGTCTCTCTTTAAGGCAGTGAAACACTGTATGTAGCCTCACGCTAACAGGAAATTTAATTAGTGCAGCCGGTATTGATTTGTATTTACTCTAAAGCATCACTCCACAGACTCACTCAGACAGACTACTTTTAGCTTCCTAATTCTTCAATATAGAGGCAAAAGTATGACGGTGGATGTTAATTAGGAGATGGGTGGTAACATGCAAGCATTTGAAGGCAAGGCAGACATGGTACAGAGTGAAAGAAAGTTACACTAGTGAATAACGGAAAAAGGCGAGAAATCAAACTATAATTATTGATAACATGCTAGACATTTCAAAGCTCACAGATAAGTTTACTCATTAAATTGTGTCAGTATTTACTCTCCCTCATGTAGTTCCAAACTTAAAAGATACATTTGTAAAAAAAAAATATATATATATATCTAAAAAAAAAGTGTGAATGGGCCTTTATATAGAAGATTTGTGACCAAAATTATAGTTGTTATTCACTGAAAATTTGGCATATCTCTCCTTGGTGATGTAACGATGGCTGATTAGCTAATGAATCAGATCTTCTCAATGAACCGGTTGATCCAGTTCATATAATTTGGTCTGTATGATTCATTCAAAAAATTGACTGATTTTTGTTGTTGTTGTTGACTCAATCCATTTGCTGGATTTTAACAACTCACAGGGGAAGATTAACACTGAATAATTTTGTCTGTTTCTCACAAAGTTATTGTGTGGCTTGGAACAGGGGCGTCCTTATGGCGATGCGTGGGACGGCCCTGCCTTTGAATGTAGCACATAATTTTACTTTTATGAGTTTTATGGTACTTTTATCTCTGTTTTGAAGCTTGAAAGCTCCAGTCCACAATCATTGTAATGAAAAAAAAATAAAAAATGTTTAGGGGTGGGTTAACTGTTCTTTTAAAACAGATTTAAAGGAATAGTTCACCCAAAAAATGTATCCTGTAATTTACTCACCATTATGTTGTTCCAAACCTGTATGACTTCCTTCTTCTGTGGAACATAAAAGAAGATATTTTGAGAAATGTTTCAGTGATTTCTGTCCATACAAAGGAAGTGAATGGCTACCAACATTCTTCAAAATATCTTTTTTTTGTTTCACAGAAGAAAGATCCCTTGAAAGCTGAAATCTATGTGCTATATATGATATGGTCAGCAGCCATATCACCCTGTAGCCCAAGACTGGTTGCCCACTGAAGCTAAACTGGGTTGAGCATGGTTAGTACCTGGATGGGAGACCTCCTGGGAAAACTAGGTTGCTGCTGGAAGAGGTTTGTGAGGCCAGTAGGGGGCGCTCACCCTGTGTGGGTCCTAACACCCCAGTATAGTGACGGGGACACTGTACTGTCAAAGAGCACCGTCCTTCGGGTGAGACGTTAAACCGAGGTCCTGACTCTCTGTGGTCACAAAAAATCCAAATTTGCCCAGTGGCCTCTGTCCATCATTGCCTCCTAATCATCCCTATATACTCATTGGCTTCATAACTCTGTCTCCTCTCCACCAATAAGCTGGTGTGTGGCAGTATGGCTGCCGTCGCATCATCCATGTGGATGCTGCACATTGGTGGGGGTTGAGGAGACCCCCCCCCCCCCCCCCCCCCCTTATTAAAGTGCTTTGAGTGCAGAGAAAAGCGCTATATAAATGTAACAAATTATTATTATTATTATTATATCATGTCCATGGAGATGTTCACACATTTGACTGAGAAAGTGATCAACATCCAGGGTGAGAGATGTATCAGCTGGAGGTCAATTCCAGGACCGCAGGGCTGTTTTTGACTAGAACATGTTATGAGTTGTGCACTTTTTTCATCCACGCTCTTGGTGCGGCCACACTTTTATGTCCACTGACATCCACTCTCTCACGAACACTCACGTCACATTGAATTATGACACAGGACAGTTATTTTCAGGCTTTTTTCTGACATCACATGCACACACTGCCTCCATCTCCAAAAATCAAACACATCCATTCTCCGGGGTCTGTGTACCATCTCCGCTCTCATTTGCCACATGCTGTGTTTACTTAATTTCCCACAAAAATCTCGATCACACACTCTCTCTCTCTCTTTTACTTGTTCTTTTCCGCTCCTTCCTTTTTCAAATATGAGTTTTGTCACCTCTGCCATTCAGTCATGTGTCAGTTTGCATCAGCCATCTTGAGCTGTGCCAGAACACGAAATGAACCAGGACAGTCTGTTCAAACTGAGAAGCATTTGATTAAAATTTTTGCATTTGTTTGCATTTCTTTTCATGAATCAATGAGTCAATGTTGAGACTTTGGACTATTTTGCTTCCAAACCATGTCTTCTTTCAGACCAGTGGGTTGAAAACATCCCTAATGCACATTTAAGTGTTGATTTTATTACACTTTATCTATTTGCATCTTTAGAATTCAATTACCAATACATATCTTTAAAGGCTGTTTTCCCAAAATGAGTTTTTTTTTCCTCATGCACTGAGCTGGAATTCTGAAGGTTTCTTCAGAGGGATTTGTTATCATTTGCTTGGTTTATATAACATTTTATTCATAAAAAATATGGTGAAATGTATTTTTTAGGCTGCTGACAGTATTTTATGATTTATGAAGTGATAAATCATAAAATGATGACATCTCTTTTACAGAGATGTCCTCTGTAAAAACCTTTAACTGGAATATTTATATATTTAAACATAGCATTTCAGAAAACTAAACAATACAAAACACTTATATTGTACTATGATCAATCAAATGGGAAATATGGCGATATACCTGTGGTGTCTTAATTTTATTGCTGTACATCTGTCTTTCGTATTCATACTTAACAAAATCATTTAAGGAAGGGGTTGTGAGTTAGGTAGTGTTTGTTTGAGAAAGTTAGCATTATGTTTACATGTATAATATTATAAAGTATCATGTAAAAAGTATAATATTCTATAATGCTTATTACGACAATGGAAGCACAAATGTAGGGTCAAGTTATTTATTCAGTTCAAAACAGGCCTTAGAGAGAGTCTCTCTCTCTCTATCTCTATCTCTATCTCTCTCTCTCTCTCTCTCTCTCTCTCTCTCTCTCTCTCTCTCTCTCTCTCTCTCTCTCTCTCTCTCTCTCTCTCTCTCTCTCTCTCTCTCTCTCTCTCTCTCTCTCTCTCTCTCTCTCTCTCTCTCTCTCTCTCTGTGTGTGTTTGAATGTGTGAAAGTGATATAGGCTGAAATTATATCTCTGGAAGCTAAAGAGAGAATGACCCAAATTTCTTTTGACAAGTGTTCACAGCTGCCACTTAAATTCTCAATGCTTTCCTTTAAAAAAGCAAAGTCTCCCTCCCTCTGTCTCGCTCGTTTTTACTGTCCTCTTACAGTCAACAATCGTTGTCTTTAACCCTTTAACTGTGACTACAAGAAATACTGTTTTAAGGGGGAAATATGAGAGTAAAATAATAGATTTGCCCACACTTTATTATTATATGTCCAATTTACAATGTAATTACACAAATAAGTAAATGTCAACATGTACTTATAGGTTTAGGGTTACTTGTAATTATGCAGAATTTACTGCTATAGTAATTATAGTAAATACATGTAACGTTTAAAAAAGATTAAACCAGTGTTGTTGTTTTTTCCCATTCTGACTTTAAAAAAATATTGACCTCAACTAATTATTTAAGATGTCCATAAAACCTATGAAGAAGAAATGCCATCAAGGTGTCTTAAAACATATCTAAGGAACTAACTGAACGTGTTTCTCTTGTTTTATAAAAACTGATTATAAAAAATACAAATACAGTTATCTGTACATTCTGCTTCTATCATAAAGCATGCATAAAACAGTATACAATACAAAAGACATTATACAAGACAGTAATAATCATACACACAATGTCCTGGAGACATGTATGGTCATTCATAGAAGATTTGCCTATGAAGTAATGGAAAGAAGTCCTTTTTTTATGGACCATCCAAGACCTTCCACGTTTTTTTTTTTAGGTCTTATCTCGCTGGCATGCCTTTGCTGCCATGGTAACCAGGGGCCTGTTCTATCCTTTTGGGTGGTTGTTACAGGCAACTTGGAACCTTGTTTTGAAGTTGGATGAGGAGGTTTGCTAGATTATTTATTAAATATAATGAATAATTTTGTGTCTGATTCGTCCAGCCGCTACAGGTATTATGCAGCAAAACACTGCTGCGTATTGTTCAGACACAGAAACATCTCACCTCTCCATCAGTTGTATTTAAAAAATATAGCATCAATTAACTTTACGCATGTGCTAATTTCCTTAGCTTTGATAATCAGCGTGTACTATCTGCAAATGACATTTGGTATGGTTGAGCAGTTTTTTAATAATATTTTATTTAATATTTCTCTTTTTTTTTTGCAAAGACAATAATCCATGCCTACAAAACATCTAGGCCCCTTGAGGAAGGTTGCAGACGCAGCCTGTGAAGAAGATACGCAGTGATTATTGAACGAGTCTCTTTGTAAACACTCTCCTACCCTTAATGGAGGCTTTTTAGTAGCTTCCTTGCTGCGATCAATTTGGTCCCCGCTAACAGTCAGGCAGAATTTGTCAGCGGACGCTAGGCGGTTGGCCTGGTGTGATTGGAGGCCTACATTTCAAGGAGGATTTTGGAAGATGAGGCCAGTTATTGCACAATTAGACAAGCAAATTAAAAGTGGCAGAAACTGTGAACTTGCCCGAGGGGCTCTTCTATCCTTCACTCCTCCAACTTCCCTCCCCTCCACTCGCGCGTTTCTTCCGGAGAATTCCTTTCCTCCATTTGTCGTGCTTCGTTTTGCGCTGGCACATTTTCTCTCTGTGCAGCTGCCATCACTTTATGTCAGTATTTCGTTCTGTTCTCTGGCTTGTGCGGGTAAACTTTTCTTATAGCCCGTAAGTGTGATGTGTGTATGTGTGGGTGTGTGTTCTTGAGGGAGAACGGTATCTTTTTGAAGGCAAGGTGAACTCCGCTGAATTTCATATTTGGTCTGTGATGCGGAAATACCATGAATATATCTCTCTCTCTCTCTCTCTCTCTCTTTCTACATAGTGTATTGCAACAGAGTCAACGTTAAACTTAAGTGAGGTGAGAAGTTTTTTGAATGGAAACTGTGCGATTTGGGAATTAATTCCCAGTTCTCTCAGTCGCTTATTTCTTTGCACCGGTCCCAGTTGAGCGCCTTCCATCTCCACAGCTCCAGCAGTTGGCTGGATGTGTTTATGTACAAAAACAATGTTCTGTTGACATTTCAAGTTGACCTTTATGCTAAAAAAATTGGAGCGAGAAAGCAAAGCACCCCATTAATGGGTGTTTCTGTGCGCTCCGCCGATTTTAAAAAGTCCATTACGTTTGTTAGCCTTCCAGTGCATCAAATCTAGACCATTGTTCTAGCCAGACTAAAAGGCTAATTGCTATTTCGAAGAGGATTCATAGGTATTAAATGTACATTTAGGATGCTGTTTGTCTGGGTTTTGACCATGAACAAGACAAGAGTGTGGAGTAGTTGGCTTTCTCATTGCATCATTGACTGGTTTATTGGATAACAAATGTAAAATATTGAGTACTTCACTTCACCATCTAATTTTATCAAGTACTTGCAAGCATTTGCAAATACAATTTTCAAATTCCATGCAAATTTAAATGCAGATTTCTTAAATGTTTAAAATGTGTGATTGAGAAATTGGCGATTGAATCAAAAAATGCCATACTAATTCAACTAAAATAAGGGATTCCTATACCGAGTTCAGGGTTGGGCTGACATGGCAGCTACTTTACTTTGCTGATTGTGCTCACAACAGCTAAAAGAAATGGGAAGAAATAAGCTGTGTTAAGCCATTTTAAAGAACGCCTCCAGCAGCACAGACAGAGTAATTGAATGAAACTCTATCCGTGGTGCTGAAATTAGAGTATTCGGGCATGAGACTTATGCAGTGCTGCGAGACAGCAGAGACCAGAACAAAAATAACCTTTTGGTGGTTTTATTATTGAATTGAATACACTTTATATTCGATAGACTTGAGGCGTGTTATTATATATGAAGCACCTATGTGATTTCAGCTTTAAATAGAAGGTCATAATAGAGCAAGGACATATCAAATTAATATTGAATATATAAAACGTGTACAGCAACACACAATTTAACATAAAATAATACGAATAACACTTAATTTGATATCAATTCATCCATGCAATGAGCATTTTTAAAGACAACAGAAAACTATGTACTTGTCTGTGTGGCCTATAAGCATTCATTGTTTTGTAAATGTTTTTCCAAAACATTCCCTGACAAATCTCAGTCAATCTCGACGAATTTTTCATTTTTTTGATTGAATGAACATTTCAGCTTAAAAATTGCAGTCATTTTTACTTTTAACTATACTTTAATATATTCAAATTCGTACTGCATCCTGTCTGACTACCTTAAAACAAATTTGATTCAAATTCATGAACTGAGTTGGTATTAAAAGGCATTCTCAGTTCACTTCTGAATGGAGCACAGCTCTGGCCTGTTAAACCTCCTGCCTCATATACACTTGTATTTTGGATTACTCTTTCTGCCGTAGGGTCATGGGGCGTCTATCCCAGCATGTATGCACTGTAAGAAAAGAATCTGTAAAAAATCCCAAAAGGTATTGGTAATTTTCTGCCAGGACATTATCTGCTAGGTTTACAGACATTTCCTTTAACCCTAAAGCCGCGGTCACGCTAGACTTTGAGCATATGCAAAATTTCTTCGGACACTGCAGCGGTCGTGATATGACGTCATGCTCTGCAGCGTCATTTTTATAAATAGGAATTCAACATATAACAAGTAGTAATGCACTCAAAATGTAAGAAAATTACAGTCTACTCGACTTTACTGCAAAAATATTGTCATGCCATGATGTATTGATCTTCTGCTGGTCACACGTCTTCACGTGATGCGAATTCGCTGGACAGAATTCACCAAACTTGAACTTTGGAACGCAGCAAAATGCGAATCTTTTCACCTGAGCTTGCGTTTGCAGTCTGAGCATTCGAATGCGTATGAATGGAAGTCAGTGTGACCGCCCCTTAAAATGCAACACAATGCAATACGTAATTCACAATACGACTAAAACACCTGTGAAAAATCAGTACGGAAAATTCCTTTATATTAACACATTGTATTCTATTTTTACAGATGTTTGCGCAAGTGTGGCCAGTCACATACTCGCATGCATTTCGGGAAACTCTTGGAGAGTCTTTATCACCAAAACACGTCTTAAAGGAGCATCTGAAATATATATTCCTATTGCAGATTAGGCATCATTAAACCACGCCTTGATCACGCGAATTTCCTGCCAAGAATCGGCTGGATATTACTTTTTATATTGATTGAGAGAGAGTATCTCAGCATCATCTGGGATGATGAAGTGGCCTGGCAGCATCTGTACTAGAGTTCAAATGAGCTGCGTAAGTCTGAGCCCGGTGAAACCTTCTGGAATGAGATGATGAGCCCATGGAAATGTAGAGGAAGCCGAGCAGCGGGGAGCAGACAGACGGGAAGATGCTGTGAATCAGAGGCAGGAAACTCTGAAACTCTGAATCTCAGAATCAGGTAATCTCAATAACGGATGACCGCCTGTGTTCAGGAATTCAATTCAGTCTGGAAGCTTCGGTATAAACAAGCGTGGGAAGATCGGGGAGGCTATTCTGTTTTCTCTATAGCTTCCTCTTTTTCACAAGGGGATGAATTGATCTGTATGTGGAGATATTAGGGTCTTCCTGTGGCACACAGATAATTCAGTAGCAGCAGCGGGAAACGAGGAGAGAGAGAATGTGTCAAGATGCCTTTATAGAGAGAGAGAGAGACTGCACTGCAGACTCCTTTGTCTCTCTCTTGAGGGAGAACTACATTATCTTATGATGATTGTGGCTTTATTATGATCTAATTATTCAGTCTAATGCCAGCATTGAATGCGATGTCATGCCGTGACAAGAGATGACCAAAATTATGTTCTCTCAGTACTCTATTACTATGACAAATTAATCTACTTGCTATTAGGGCTGGGCATCGATACACATTTCCCAATTTGGTTAAATTCTCTTGATTCACTTTGATTCAGATTTGCTTCATCGTTATGAAATAAATCTCCATTCTAAATATTAGCTATTGCTGCGAATTATACAGGTAACCTTATATCATTGTACATTGTTGTTCATTTTTAAAATTAAAATGTTCATAGTGAACTAACTATGCAGTTCAGTTGCTATTTATTTAACAGATAAAATTTCCAACAAAACCAAAAATTAAAGTTTAATCTAAGCTTTAAATTGCAAAAGTGCAAAACTGGTATTATTACAATGTGTAAAAATGCTCAACATTTAAAACCTCATGAACTTAAGCTATAAAAAAAAAAAAGCGTGATTATAATAAAATAACCTGCTCAAAACAGTAATTTGTTCATTAATGAAACTACACTGGTTGGGCTGTGTGCTAAATTATGTTTTATTAATAAAGTTCGGTCTATCCAATCAGCACAAGAGGAGGCCCATATACTGTATATACAAAACTCGACAGTTTCCTCCATCCTTCCGACTCCTCACTCTCAATTGGTTCCTATCCCAGCCAGGGATATGGAGGAGTACTCTGGGTTCGGGCCAAATTCAGAGCTCAGAGTCATTCCCTTGGTCAGCATATCTGATTACCTGTAAGTGTGAACTTAAAAAGGTATCAGTTCATAAGATTAATTTATTCGTGAATCAAAATACACTGGTTTCTTTGTTTTGATTCACTAAGTAAAACCAGTTCGTAAGACTCATTTGTTTGTGAATCATAATTTACTTCTTGTGCTGTATATTTTGATTCGCTGAAAAGAACAAATCCATAAGACTACCATTTCACTGGTTGTGTTGTATGTTTTTTGATTCATAAAAAATAACTTGTTCATATATAGTAAGAGCCATTTGTTTGTGAATCGGACACGCCACTTTTTATTTATTCTTTGTTACTCCCTTTTCCCCCAGCTCAAAATCAGGGTTCATTTTCTACTGTGTTTCCAGCGTATTAAAAGTCTTTTAATACACCGTAATTCAAACATTAAAGCCAAGTTTATTAGTCACTTGCATGTATAGTATTAGTGTTTTGTCTTACTGGAAGAGACGGACTGAGCAATGATGGAGAGAGTGAGGTGAGAGTGAGACAATAAGAGAGCGACAGGGGGAGAGGAAAGGAGAAACTCAATAAGATGAAACAAAATCAATGGCTGGATGCTGAGGCTGCATTTTGAGGCTCCGGAGACGATCACATACGCTCATGAGTTTGCCCTCTTTAAAAAAAAGAGAGCTTTGAGAGTGAAACGGTAAAAAAAAGAAGATTTGTTTTCATATTCAGAATGGAAACAAAAAGGAAGACCAACTTAAAACTAAAATCAATAATTCATTTCAGGGAAAGCGTGTGCAAGAAAGAGAGTGAGAGGAAGATGGAACTGCAAACAAATGTCATGCTTTAAAGGAAAGACAATGTTGACAGGCTATTAAATGAGTAAATATTTCATGTGTTTTTAACCTTTAGGGGTGTGTGTGTGTGTGTTTGTGTGTATGTGCTGTTCAGGTAAACCGTACGTTATGGGGACAAAAGGTCCCCACAGAAATCTGTGTCCTTTTTGGTCCCCATGAGGAAAACAGCTTACAAATTATACTAAATTATATTTTTTGTAAATGTAAAAATGCGGAAAGCTTTCAGTGATGGGTAGATTTAGTGTAAGGGGAGAGAATATACAGTTTGTGCAGTATAAAAATCATTATGTCTATGGAATGTCCCCAAAAAACACGAAAACAAGTCAAGTGTTTTGCTCTTTTATATGAGGAGGTCTACAGTTCAGAGTCCAGTGTATTTACAAAATGACTGTAGTTCTAACATATGTTGAGGACTTCTAGGAACCATAACAATTTCATAAACAACTGAGGGTAAACAGGTACATTGGAAGCAGACGAAGAAAGGCTGAGAAAGAGAGCAAGTAAGTACAGTGGAGGAAGGAATGACTCTAAAAAAAGTATTGTCTCCCATATTCTCCCAGTCCTTTAGTTATTTTAGTTAAGATGTCTGTGTTGTTGTTGTTGTTGTTGTTGTTTTTTTCTTCCATACTTTGGAACTTGATGTTAACTCAAACTTTTTGGTTACCAACATCCTTCAAAATATATTATTGTATGTTCCACAGAAGAAGAAAAAAGGCATACAAGTTTGGAATGACTTGAGGATGAGTAAAGCATGACAGATTTTTCATTTTTGTCTAAAATAACCCAAGACAGAAGTATATAACTAAATCATTCACAAAACTTCATCACTGAAAGTAATGATAATTTACTGCTTACAGAAAGCAAATCAGATGTTGATTCAGGAACTGCACTGACTGATTAACTGAGCTTATAAATGAAGTAGACAAGACAAGACAAGACAAGCCGATTCAACTGGTAACAGATTTGATTTAAAGACAAAAACTTTTTGTGAGTTCATGAGTCTTATTAAATGATTCAGTGAAAGAATTGGCTCAAGAGTAATTTGCTCAGAGGTGGACAAAGTACACATCTTCCTTACTTGAGTGAAAGCACAGATACTACTGGTCAAATATTACTCTGTTATAAGTAAAAGTTGTAAAGAACGATTTTTACTTAAGTAAAAGTACAGAAGTACTTGTTTTTAAAAATACTTAAGTATCAAAAGTAATGTCAATGCTTTGTTTTATTATTGTTGCGTTGTTGTGTGTAATACTTACAGTACCTTATGCCTCTGAATCTATGCCTGCCTTCCCTCATATATCAATATCACATTTATTTCTAGAACACAGTTCCAGTAGTGGGATTGAATGTGAGATTGAATGGTTTCGGACACCCAAATGGCTGATCCCTCAAATAGTGCCCTATTTAAAGTTGTTTGGCTTTTAGTATGAATATGTTTGCCTTACTGTTATCTAGTGTGCACCAAAACAATGACAAAATTCGCATTTAGAAGACCAAACCCAACGTTGAAAATGAAAATCAGGTTGATGTCAGAATCCAACGCCAGACTGACATTAATCTCCAACATTGGACCGACGTTGTATTGTGGTTGTATTGTAGTACCAACATCAGTCGGTTTCTGACATCAATCCGACTTTCATTTCCAACCAAAATGCAACCCCTGCAACCAAAATCATCCCCTGACTGACGTTACTACTTTCTACTCAAGGACATTGACAGAATTGTATTGGAGTAAAAAGTATGATATTTGTCTTTAAAATGTAGTGAAGTTAAAGTAAAAAGTTTCCAGAAAAAATAATACTCAAGTAAAGTACAGATATTCAAAAAGTGTACTTAAGTACAGTACTCAAGTAAATGTACTTTGTTACTGTCCACCTCTGCATTTATGAATCCAACTACACTGGCATGAAAGACATGTTTTCGTATCACTATGTTGCAGTACATTGTCTTTTAATTTCCTCATGTAAGAAATTCGTTTCAAGCTTGACACTAATTTCTTACATTTACATTTATGCATTTGGCAGACACCTCTGTCCAAGGACACTTTAATTGCATTCAAGCTACACTTTTTTTTTTTAATCAGTTCATGCATTCCCTGGGAATCAACAAAAATGTCACAGGGCAGTGGTAAATGTGACTGCACCTTAACAGTACATATTCATGACAGTTTTGCAGCAGGATGGTTATCTTCTAGACATGGCCATTATTAAAGACATTAAGTTAGTCAAGAAATTTGATGCAAATTGCGTTTAAGAGTTTGTCACAGTGGAAAAGGTCAGTACGAGGGGAATCTGTGAGACTGTTGTAAGTGGAGGAAATGGTATAAGTATTTGGGACTGAGAGGAATAAAAATGTGCAAGTGTCAGAAGCCAAGTTTAGAATATCACACGAATGCATACTACACACACACACACATACTCGCACTCTTTCAGCGGTAATGATCGCAGAGCTGCAAACAAACACCTTTCCTTTCTGTTTCAGAAGCCGGTAATGTAGGAAGGGCATGGAGGCCTGGTAAGAACGGTATCAATATTTGAAGCAGGGGTTGGGCTTCACTCAATATTCCTGAACCTCCTGCTGAAAGAGAAAGAAAGAAACAAAAGAAGGGCTAATTGAAAAGGACAGGCCTACACAGATCATCGAAGGGTCTGTCTTTGTTATAGGCCCTTCCGTTTTTAATGTTTTGGCATTGCTTGTCTGCTACTCTTCACAGAGACATGGAGTTTTGCTGAAGTTCTGTACTTTGTAAAACACAGAAAGCAGCGGGTCAAATGGCGATTGCTCCAGCACGTATACCTTCAAGAATGTAGCTGAAATATACACCAAACAGCTAGGTCTCCTCTCCCATTTAGCACTCGCTGTTTCTTTAGAAAACCAGACGACTGGAAAATAAGACAACATGGCGGTTCGGTGAAAAAAAGGACGCAGGTTCAAATCCCACTTGGGCCACTTCCTCTGACCCCTGTCATTGTGCCCTTGACTAGGGCACTCATTCTCCGGCTGCCCTGTGGTTGCACTCTCCATCCCCCCTCGCTCGGCGGGTCACATGAGAGTTAGCGATACATAAAGAAATAATCTTATAGCACCTGCTCAACGTTGCAAAGAGCAATGGGTCAGATTCAGGAGAAGAGTGCAGAGGGAGAAATAGATGGTCAAAGTGAGCAAGAGAAAGACAGAAAGTGATATAATATTGACGAGAAGTGCATTGAGAAGAGAGATTGGAATGCAGGAGATGTCAGACGGGGCAGAGACGACTGAAGCTACGAAGGAGAAGAAAAGCGCCAGAAAGAGAAGGAGAGAGAATAAAGACGGGGAGGGATTTACTGGGGTGCAGGGTGCTGTGTAGTCTTTTACAAAGCTTTTTGAAGTTGAGCAGTGGGATTATGGGAATGCTTCCTCAGCACCAGCAAGACGGATCGCTCATTCTGTACAGAGGAGAGCCCAAATCCTGCACACACTTCACGAGCGCTAACCAGACCCCTTGAATCTGTAGCATAGAGGGTCCAAATCCTATATGCACACACATTTTGACTTTCTTTATCTCCTCCTCTCACTGTCCGGACTCTGTAGGACTGAAAATATCCACATAAATGGACACAGGCGGGGTGATATTCCTTCACCTTCCTCTTGTGATTCAATCGGCCCATATTGGCACTGGTTTCTGCATTCTCTGTTGCCAAGTACATTAAGAGGAAAGAAATGTATCTTTTCTATCGTCTCTCTCTCCGTCCGTCCGTCCGTCCGTCTATCTCTCACCCCCTCGGGCCAGATTGCATTGTCATGCTGGCTGTACCTTCGTGAAGCTCTTCTCTCTTTTTCTCTCCTTCAACCCTTCACACACTCGCACATACACAAGATCTTGCCAGACCGCTTGGGTAAGATGTGTGCAGGCAATTTGCCCGAATAGTGTGGCATCAATCAGTGGGACAGAGAAAGAGAGAGAGACAAAAAGAGGGAGAGAGACTAAAGCAGTGAGTGTTGAGAGATTGGACCCATTCATACTGATGCAGGACGTTCCGCCTACGGGCTCAACACAAAACAATGCATGAGGGGAGGAAGTGGCCATCCGTGTCAGGGCGTAACAACGCTGGGGGACTGAGCACCATAACTCACACACACCCTGCAGATGTATTTCTCTGTGTGTGTGTGTGTGTGTGTGTGTGTGTGTGTGTGTGTGTGATAGAATAGGGATGGGCTGATGGACGGGTAGAGTAGATGGCGAGGAAGAGGAGAGCCTGAAGGAAAGAAACAGAATAACCAGATCATGAGGAACAAAAACTTTGAAGCTGTCCAGAGCTGCGATGGGCTACCTTCAGTACCCCCCCCCCCTTTATGTGCCAGTCTTTCTTTAGCCATTGCTTGTAAAAGTTTTAAATAATGTAATAATAAAACATTGCACAAGCTGAACTCTAAAGGTAATGTGTTTTATGCAGATATAATAAAACGGTGTTTAGAGACAGAACTGTCATTTTCTCTGCCCTTGGTGTAGTTCTAATATTGTGAATAAGGACTGTTTAAAAATGAAACTTCTGTCATTATTTACTCATCCTCATGTTGTGCTCTGGGGCTTTCAAGCTCCAAAATGACAACGAAATAAACCATAAAAGTAAAAGTATCATAAAAGTGGGCTCATGCACAATATTCCAAGTCTCCAAGAGAGTTCATGAGAGAAGTAGCAAGTCCGACTCCTAAGAAGAATCTTTTGATCCTGATCTTATAAATTAACTGGTTCGTCCAGTTCACGAAGTGGGTCTAGACTCTAGATGAAAGATATCTAATAGATTCAGAATAGGAATGGAATACATTAAAGTTGGCTTGAAACTGAAGTTGTGGTAGTGATTTCCTCCCTATTGCGACGTATATCTGAGTGTAGATCGGGAATTGATCATATCATTGGATGGTTGTGGTTTGCTATTGCTGTGATCTCATTTGAGTGACAGGTTGTCCTGCCTTCAAGCCAAAAACAGAGAAGAGAAGAGATGTTGTTGCAAGAGAGAAAGTTATTTTGATTAAAGATCATGAGGGCACATGAATAAAAACAATTGTTGTGCACAGATTAATAATTTAAGTACTGCAATAATCCATAAAAAATGTAAATTTTAATTTCATGGTGACTTTAAACGGACATATTTGATAGGCTACTTGTCTAACACATTTTGATACTTTTTATGGTGCTTTTTGGTGGTCATTTTGGACCAATAACAGGGCCAGTTCGCATTCATTTTCAGTATGTGAAAAAGAGCTGCCTTCTGTGTTCCACGGAAGAGAGAAAGTCATATGGGTTTGAAACAGCATGACGGTAAGAAGCCTAAATGATGACAGAATTAGCATTTTTGGGTGTAGGCTACTGTTTCTGTAATAGGAAAATGTTATATGAAGTTATGTTATGGTTTTTATTATAATTCTAAAAGTGAGCATTTATTTGAGAAAAGCAGATACTAGATCAGATAACAGATCTTTCATTGGATGTGTTTATCTCAGATTAGTACCTCAAGTGTCCACCAGAGGGCGATAACAACACACGCTTTCATCTCCGCAAAACCAGCAACGCCAGCGTTTTAATAGCAAAACAATAAACAGTTTATTGATATATGTCCTGTGGAGGAAATGTAATGTCCTATGGCCAATACATTAAATAATATTGTAAACGATTTAATAAGTAGGGCCTACCTTTTTTTTTTATTTTTAAACCCGCATTCATAGAGGATGTTTGTTCTGTAGCATAAAATGACGTGATTGGCTAACAGCCAGCTTATAATGCACGGTGGATGGTGAACATGACAGGAAACTGAATAGAGAGCTCAAACTATGATAAACACCACACACACATACACGCACGCACGCACACACACACACACACACACACACACACACACACACACACACACACACACACACACACACACACCGAGGCACTACATGTCGGCAAGCAGTGGAAGAGTGACATGTTGAGAGGTCCAATAGTGAGACAATGAGATTATGACTGTACAAAGAGAGGAAGCAGTAAAGAGACCATGTGCGTTCCCTTGGAGACGCTGAAGGCACCCAAGACAATCCATAATAATAATATGTAAGTAACAATGCCTTGCAATAAAATGCCTTTAAAAGAAGACTCTTTACTAATCCAACTTTATAATACATTTCTTTTCATGGTGTTTGTGTGTGTGAGAAAAAAACTTCCAGCCAATCAGAATCAAGTATTTGGACAGACCATGGTATAAATTATATTAATTAATATTGCAGCACACTCACAAGATATTGGTTATTTTGAATTCATAATTCTTTACTGGCAAAGCTCTAGGCACCCCAAATGTTTAAAGCTCATGCAACTTCTAAACAATGGGCATCCATAAACACAACTTTAAGTCCAAAACTTTTGGTATTAATATACCTTTATTTTAATATAAACCTGAATGTTTTTGTTTGTTTATTTATTTCCCTATAGCTACATCAGTGACTAGCAAGGGTTCAAAAATAAGATTGAATAAATCCAATTGTTTTCAGAAAAAGTGTGTTAATGAATTCATATTGTCATTGAGTTACATTATAGTTGTACATTTTCCAACTATCACTGCATATCAAATGAAGTCTCAGTAAAGATATATATATACAGTATAAAATTAATAATTCCAACTTAATTCCAATAGGATATGAACTGTGTCCAGAGTAAAAATAAAATATTTATTATATGTGCGCACACCTGTGACCGCATATCACTTGCTTGGCAGCCATTGCAATACACAATATTACTTTCATTGTTTATTGTGATTATTGCTATTAATAAATTGAACAATGGTGTGTTTTAGCCTATAAGCATAAGCAATATAAGTCTTGACATTACAGTGATTTTACCACAGTTTAGGGACTTTTAGGCACTCTTCATTTGCATTAAGAGGATAATGTAAACCTGTAAAATGACTGTAACATGCTTTCTTGCTGTGAAAAGCCTTAAGTGCCTTATTGCTTTATATAAAATCAGATTGCAAAAGAAAACAGCCAGCTGTGCTACAGGCACTGAAGGCGAGTTGAGTCCTTGGATTTATGTTGTTTACTTCCTACCATTTGTGTGTCGCAGGAAAAATCAAGGATTGGCCTAGTCAAGGTTTTTCTAGTCTTCAGCTGTCTAGTTTTGGTGCTCATGTGCCCATCTTCCTGTTAGTAGCTGACAGGTGTGAAACCTGGAGTGATCTTCTGCAGCTGTTGCCCATCCACTTCAACACTCAACACATGCTTGGTAATGGGTGATTTGAGCCACCTCTCTCAAAAACTTGATGTTTTACCCACAGAACTGCTGCTTCGTTTTATCTTCTCTTTTTTTTCTGCATTCTGTTAAAATCTCTAGTTTTCCTTCTTGTGAAAAATCTGGACTATATCTGCATATTCAATATATTTTGATGCTCCCACATGGTTTGATTTCATTAGTATTCATACGTATTTGTCTGTAATGTTTGCATATAATGTATGAATGTAAATAATGTACATTATGACTGCACTGACAGCATTTAAAAGACAAATTTAATTTTTATTATATTATTTGATTATATAGATTTAATTTTAATTCATGTATTTTATACAACTATTCATGAACATTAAACATTTGAAAGTTGTTAATGTACATTACCATTCATTCTGCATTTATTTAATCAAAATACAGTTAAAACTAAAATAAATAACTCTTTTCTTTTCTTTTTTTTTTAAAATATATAATTTATTCATGTGATGGCAAAGCTGAATTTTCATTACGTCAGTCTTCAATGTCACATGATCCTTCAGAAATCATTCTAATATGCTGATTTTGTTATCAATGTTGAAAATAGACGTGCTGGTTAATAGTTTTGTGGAAACCGTAATATATTTTTTCAGGATTAACACTGACTAGAATTTACTGTATTCATTTCTTTAAAAAAATCTTGCACATATTTTTTTGAATGATAGTGTAAAATGCTTGCTTTTAGTATGTTTATAATGCACAGTATATACATAATTTCAGTGTCTATGCAAAATTAGATGCTAGAACTACACTTTGCCAACACATATTTATGATTACTAATTAGATTGTGTAGGGCTTTTTTTTTTTTTTTTTACTTGCATTATTGGGAAAATCTACCAAACTGGCCAGTTATGTTACATATGCATTTTGTAATGCGTAAACAGCCATGATAGTAGACCAGTATGCTTATCAGTGTGTGACAGTGATGATAATCACGGAATAGTGAATTTCAAGAGGCTGAGGCCTGGGGATAAACGTTTTTTGAATCTAGTGCTTCTGATGCGGAAGGAACTTCTCATGCTCAATAGGTTGACCGTGTGACTTCGCTGGTTGAGATCTAGTTTAAGAAAGGTATAGAAATCACTGATGCCTGCACTCTTAACGTGATGCTATTGCTGCTTTGGCATTTTGGGAGCTCAGTCAGATTTACAGAACAGATTTACTGGAACTTTTCTATTGTGCAAACTCTCAAACTTTTAAAATGACTAGCTGTATAGTTTTCAAGATTTCAATGTGGACTTTAAACCTCAGCAGCTGCTCCTTCACTTCACTGTCTGTTCTTTCACACAGAGATTAACATATTGTTCGTTCTTAGAGAAGACTTATGAGACAGGATGGCCTTAGACAGTGGGTCAAGCCATACGGTGAGGTTATTGGAAGAGCAATGGCGTCATTCCAGCATGTTTTGAAGATAGAGAGTTATTCATTTCACCATTTAAATCCTGTCCACTTGACTGCTCTCTTGTAAGTTGTTTTTGCATTGGTTTCATTTAGCTTTGCTAAAACAGTTGCATTGCTCGGGGCTATATGGATCTGTAATTAACTAATATTTGTTAAGCAGAAGAATTTATGAGACACAATGTTGTAATCACCAAAATTATGCTGTGTTTTAGAATGATTAAGTATAATAACGAAGGATAAAATAATGAAGGTTTTAGCACCCGAGGTGTTTTAATCATCGGTGTATTTTCTCTTAAAATAGGCTCTCTCTCTCAGCTCAAGTTTACAATTATTGGCTAATATAATAGATTCATAATTTGTCAGTTTTTTATTGCCTAAAAGTACCAGATTTTGAAGGTTATGATACAGATAGACAGTTTTAAGTGCACCTGAGAAGACATTTTCAAATTTGTACTATAGAGGAAAAACAACTTCTGTGTTATGATGTGATCTGAAGTGACACGCGTGACTTTCTTTGTTGTTTGTGTCAGCAGACAGATGTTGAAGTGAGACGAGGACAAAGCTCCTACAGTTAGCAAACATTTTCAGATGTCACTCACTATGTTGGAGGCGTGACAGACCTTTCACACGCACAGGGAAAAAGTGAAGTCGATTTGGCGTTATCATCCGGCGCTGCCCTCTCCGAGATAAAGCAAGTGAGGTAGAGGACACACACTCACCTACACTGTCTCACTTTACTGCACACATTTTTGCATCAAATTCACGAGGAGGCGGTAAGTAGTTTGGGTGCCTGAAGGGCGTAGAAAGGCAGACGCACACACACACACACACATACGCGTTGAAGTCCACGGGGGTAAACCACATTTGATGAATGAATTGGCAACACACGCTTGTTTGTTCCCCCTGGCGTCCCTCGTCAGAATGTCATGACTCAGTACAGGCAGAAGCAGGAAGGTGTTCGTGTGACTTTGTAATGCTGCAGCCATCTCACAGGTCATTGCCAAGCCACAGGAGGGCTTCCCCTCGGAGTAGGCCACACATACCTGATTTCTTCCTTTTGGTTCGGGTGAAACCCAATGGACCTGTAATACCTTATTGTTCGCACAGCTGGAGAAAATGGGGAAGATATGTTAAAACAGAAGGAGGGTTTGTGAGAATAAGAGGGAGGAAGGTTGTCAGGCTGGGAGATGACATTCATGCCATTATTGAATAAAGAGAAGGGTAAATAAAGTGATGGGAGGTGAAAAAGATAGACAAGTGAAAAGGGCTATCGGAGCCCAGCAGACTGTGCAAAAAATGGAGTTGTGAATTTCTATCACTCTGCACAGATGCCGAACAGGGTGTTGACTTCAATCTCAGAGGGGGGATACACTAAGAATAAATTTTGTGAGTGGAAAGCACTTTTTATGTGCTTACAGCACTTGAATGGAGTTGACTAGTTAACTGAGGTTCGGGAGCGGGGCCGTGCCTCAACCAGTCACCTGACTTCTCAAAACCTTCTTATATCGGGCCGCCCCTTACAGTGCTGTTTGTCTCGTTCTCTCGAACCCTCCCATCCCTCTCTCATCCATTCAACCATCCATATCATCCCCTCTAATCACTCGGCCCCCACTCCGAGTCTCCTGGCCGCCAACACCAGACACCCAGATCAACCTGACCACCATCCATTTTTCCCTTCCATTTCATCCTTTCCCTGTTCATCCTCTCTTCAATAAATCATTTCCAACATTCATGGTTGTCCTTGCTAGTGAATTTGCAAATCAAGTAATGGTGCCAATGTGCCCCAAATATTAGTGCTGAACTAAATTTACATGGCCTTGCAAGTCGATCTGTTGTCCTTAATGAACATATTAAGGAACACTGTTACAATGCTGTGATCCAGACACCCGAATCAGCTCTGTTAAATGCCTGAATAATCTTTTGATCATTTTTTTAGGTATTTTTTTATTACTTTTTCGTACATATCACGGCACAAACAATATTTGCGCTGAGATGCTGTTTAGTGATTTTACCCCAGAGTGTGTCTGAATTCGTTATAAGTGCCATTGTGGTGTATTTAAAGAATGAAAATAAATAAATAGCAGCAGCTAAGGGATGTTGTGCCATGTGCTCTGCTTCCTCATCTTGAGAGCAGCTTGATTTAATGGTGATTTGACAGAAGTGTTTCACTAGTGCCCTACAAATCAACCTGCTTTTTCATAATTTTTCCAAATTAAAATGGAAATACATAATCACTCGTCAAGTCCAGACTCCTGTGAAAAGGCTAAATGCAGTTACTACTTTGTTCAAAGTGAGTTATGAATTCTTCGATTCTAAATTTCACAGCGATGCCATAGAAGAACCATTTGAGTTCTCTAAAGAACCTTTCAGTGAACAGTTCTTAAAATAATTATTTTTTTCTTAGTGTAAAATCAACTATAGTACAAAGTAATCTAAACTTTTCCACTATTAAGAACCTTTTGTTCGATGGAAAGGTTCCACATTTGATAAAGGTTCTTCATGGAACCATTGATGCCAATACGTTACCTTTATTTTTTATGTTTTAAAGAGTGTTGAACTATGGACAATACTCAGATTCAAATACATTGCAGTATGCAAATTGATAGCAAAATCAATCAAAACTTTCTGAAGCCATTTTCCCCTCTATTGCACTGTTGGTGTGCTTCCATACAGTTTTGAGGCTAGTTTCCCTGGTGTCATCCAGTTCTGGTCACCTCGGCAGAGGTACCACCCTTTTTGTAGCCGGGCATGGGACTGTCCTTGGTGGACTTTCAGACCGTGTCGAGGCTGTTTTGACCAGATTTTTGCCATTCAACAGCTGATTGAGGAGAGACGCAAATGTTGAAAAGGATAATTATCTTCACTGCCTTCAAATCAGCATTTGATTGGGTCAACTGACCAGCCCTGTGGAGGACATTGGAAGCCGAACATGTGCCACCAAAAATCGTTCATCTCCTTCAAACATTATACCATGGCTTGACTTGTGTCCGAATCCAGCATGAAATAACTGAAGACTCTCCAGTTCACACTGGAGTGTGGAGGGGAGACGTCATCTCATCTCCCCCTGCTGTTTAACACGGTCATCGTCGTCATAGTGACAAGTGCATTCGAGGGCAGAAGAGGAGTCCAGTATGCTGAAGACAAGTCGTGACAGACCTGATGGTTGGCAACGATAGCGCCATCTTGGCTGACTCAGACACCAAAGCCACTGACACGCTTTACGATATCGCCTGCCTGGCTCAGATGTACAGATTGAAGATCAATCCGAACAAGACCAAAGTACTGACAACGGATGGCTCTTTGGCAATTGTGTTCTTTGACGAAGTCCAAATGCTAGTGCACCTATATAAATACCTTGGATCACTAGTTCAATTGGGGAAGGTTCGCCTCGCTCAAATGGTGCCTGCGGAAAAAAGGCCAATATAGCAGTTATGACCAATATCTATTCCGGACGCTGATCCTTCCCATCCTCTTGTAGTCTGTGTCTGTATGGGATTCAGAATGATGATTAAAACAGATAGTATAGATCGAGTCCATCAACACCCCCAAAGCTTCGCAGTCCTATAACTCGTCTTGAGTTGACATTTCATTCAGTAACATTAGGCAGTTTTGATTTTATATGCTGTTTAATGGTGATGATCGCATTATTTTACATATGCATCTGCTTACATATGCTATGGCTTGTTTCTGCTTCTTCTTCACATGTCTTTTGATCAGGGGATTCAGAACTCTTTCAGAAGATGTCATAGCGCCCCCCACCATATAAAAGCGAAAACACGGAAAGCTGGAAATTTCAATTGCAGGGAAGCATTGTCTCATAAACGAAGGGACTTTCCGCCAATGGCAGGGAAAGAGTTAAGAGTCCTAACTGTCCATGAGCCTTGGAATTCATACACTGATATCTTTGATGAATAGCCTTCTTTTTCAATTGATGACCATTTTGTGCACTCTTAATAAACTTTGCATGCAACATATAAAGATACACTCTTCAGGTATTATAGATCTTCTTGCACTTCTCCCGCAAATGACTGGACAGTGCTATTCCCTATACCACACTTTTACTGGATAGAAATGAATATTTTAACTGCAATTCAACTGCTTTTTCATCTCTCTAACTCCTGAGTAAGTATTTTTTAAATGATGAAAAAACTTTGATATTTTGCTCCCTCTGGTTCTTTTTTTATTCACTCTGATCCTCGCCAAGGCCACCTGAAGCTTCCAACTCCCAGTCTGTTCTTTGGGGTTCTTGGATCCTTTACAGTTTTCCCCCCCATTTTCAATCGCTCTGAGCACACAAACTCTACAAAGACAGAACAAGGCAAACATGGCAGATCTGAAGGAAAGTGTGTTGGAATGTTCTCTGGTCCTATTGAAGTGGTTGTTTTGTTATTTCCACCAGCTGTCAACTGTCCAAAGCCGAGCTTGTTCGACATGCATTTCCCCCTGTTTAGCTTCAGCACAACTTCCCATGAGACTGCAGCTCCACCGTACCAAAGCGACATCACTACATCAAAGTCAGGCAGACTTTGTACGTCCATCAAATGCTTGTGTTTTTCCACCTGTGATTTGGAACGAAGAAACTCCTGAAAACAATGTCCCTGTAGAAAACCTTAAAGTCCCTTAAACTGCTCTGCACAGGTGTCCAGAGTTTGTGTTACTCTAAGTGGGAATTGCACAATACAATTGGCTCAGAAACAAAATTTGGAGGGAGCTGAAGATTTTTACATCCTACTGAATGGTATACCATTTTCTCTGTCTGTTTGGCAGATTTAAATTATGTTAAGAATAAAGTGAAAATATATATGTCAAAGGAAACTTTGACAACATGCTAGAAAAGTTTTCCTTGTCTTAATTAAACTGCAGTGTTGTGTGACGTTTGCTGAGGTGAGAAAGAGTAAAAGACATAAAGATGTGAATAGAACATTTTGGAAATATTTATTCGGCATAAAGTAAAGAGATAAAAAAAAAAATTTGAATTGACATGTTTCCATTACTACATATCTTATTTGATTTTAATTATGTGAAAGTGTAATTCTCCAAGCAACAGTAATGTGGTACCTTTTTCCATGGTGATTTTCAAAACTATTGAAACAAAAAAAAAGAAGCAAATTGAAGTGGTACAACTCATTATGTATACATAATCTCACTAATTAAAATGTGCTTAATTATTGCAATGTTAAATGATTTCCTTGCAAGCATGATTAAAATAGGCATATCAGACTATTATGCATATCAGTAATTACCTTAATAAAGTAAGTTAATTAAATATCATGCATTTTATACATTATTGTTGGTACTTTCTTCAAAGGAGAGATACAGTTGATACATAGTTTTACTCCTTCTATAACTACATATTTTTACATTGCAGTATACATGAATAATTGTTTGTCAAGCTAAACCTAACTTAGCCTTTTGCCTAAATAGGTGAAAAGGAGAATTGCATCTTAAAGAAAATAGGAACCTTATCAACTTTTTTTATTCTCAAAATTTGTGTTATTCTGTGATGTGTTACATGTTGATTGGTATTGAGGGTGGGATTTGGCTTCTGCTGACAGAGCAGTGGGCCCACATGCTAATTGTGTTATCTTAACAGGAGGGCAGCGAGATGTGCAGTTGGTTAATATTTGCATCGGCAGCAGAACTCTCTCAGGAGGACCAGGGCACCGCTGAAGGGCCTGACCGAAACATGCAGGAGGGGGTTGGAGGTCGAGGAGAGTTTGGACATCTTGTCCTACCCCTGGTGTGAGGGCTGTGGATGAGTAGATGTCTGACAGGGGTTTAGGGATGTGAGCCAAAGTAACAGAGTAGAGCTAGAGAGCAAAAGAAAGAACAGAGAGAGAGAGTTCAACACACATTTAAATGCACAAACACACTCTTGCACTCTGCCCATGAATAGTCTCAGGAGTCCTTAACGATTATCTGCTATAAAGATTATATTGTTTTAATTAAGGATAGAGTAATTACAGCAACATTTTGACCAAAGTAAAGTATTCATATTTTGTATCTTAACCCTTTCACACGTAAGTTTAAAATATTCTGGCTGACCCCCCAGCATGAGTTTTTCAAGGCGACCGTTAAGGTGTCACTTTATGATTTCCACAGTGACTTGTCATTGCTTGTCACGTGACACACCGCAGCCAAAACAGTGCTGAATGAGTGATGATCTGCTTTTATGTATTTTTTCCTTTTTTATCCAAAATATTCACACATTTGTTAGCTATAGCATGAAATATCTGATATTCCGATTGTCAAATATATGCGAGTGGATGTGTTTTGTTGTTTAAACACCTTTATAACGATCGCGTTAGTTGAGCTGTATGCGCGATGGGCGCCGCCATGGATCTGTTGGATTTACAACACGTGAATGCATCCACTTCTCCCGAAATACATGAAAGTAAGTGGCCGGTGAACTGGGAGAAGAATAGAGTAAACTTTAAAGTTACTTGTGAATCTGATGTGAATAAAACATATAAATAAATAAAATAAAATAAAAATAATTATAATGGAAAGGATTATTATTGCCGCTTACATAGACATCAGTGTGTATTTTACAAACTCTAAATGTATTATTTTTTTAGTAGCCTATTATGTGAATTTATATGTCTAAAACCTAAAATAAACATTATGTGGTTGAAAACACTGAAAAGTTGTGACATATGACAGCACTGAGCAAGTCCCTCTCTGGCTCAGCGCCAGCCAACGTGCGAAAACACATTTTAATTTAGCAGTTGATCACGTGATGCACTGACTGTTCTTATAAAAAAGCAAAATAATAATTGTAGGAATCCCACAAGGTGGTACATCTGCTATATGAACTGAAAAATGGGAAAACACAGATCGTCTAATTTACTCGATCATTATTTGTGATTAAAGTTTTTTTTTTTCTAAACCTCTTTTTTATTGTTTCTAAATGTAATTCTATAAATTGAGAAATTTACTAGATCAAATTATGCAGGGCAAATGTGAACCAATCAAAAAAAAATATATAGTTATTATCCCAATTGTTGAGATAGTGTTTAATTTTTGATTAGGCTAGGATTTAGAGCTGTTTCATTTACACTGGGTTTACAATTGTGGTAAAGAGTGGCTTTTAGGCTTTGGATTAGTACATAAAGTGAATGCCTTTGCTGATTTACTCAAGAAGCATTTAATACGTAGCATTTAGCATGTTAGTATGTGCTATTGTTTGCTAATGTAGCGTTGCGGTGCGAGAGTAAGAGAATTGAGAAAGGTTTACCACACTTTTAACAGAAATGGCAATATATAATCGACTACGCCACCCCGGAAAACTAATAGCCCTAAGGGCACACAGGTTCGTTTGAGTGGGTGGGTGCGAAGACATGAGACATATAGAAAATAGAAAAGTTTTATTTTGCTCGTCAATGTTGAATAATAAATAGCTAGCTATTTCAAAGTTAAAAACTCACATTGGCATAATAAATGATGAATACCATGTATTTGCATCTACTCATACACACACACACACACTATAAATAAACTCAATTTAAAGAAAACAAATTAACCAAGAACAGAGGTATCTGGAGGTCCGGGCCGGCTGCCAAATTGGAAAACAAACCAGCCCAAATAATCCACTACAAATACCCACACACACGTGAAGGGTTAAATGCCAGAAGACACACAGCACTAGGTGTGAACACACCACACAAATGGCAGCTTCGCCTTCACCCTCCAGAAACCCCCAGCTGAGGGTTGTGAGAAACACACAAAACATGAATACAATCCAAAAGAATAAAACAAGTCAAATAATTCAAAGATCTAAACCACTTGACATAATTAGGACTCAGTACCACATAAAAACAAGTTGACATTGAAATAAACCAAATAATCAAACATATACAACCATACATTACCCACAGTTAAACATACATTCCTACATACAAGATGCTTCAAACCAATGGAATTCAATAGACGGCGGCCAGAGGAGACAACCAGCCAGCTCCAGAGGTGGGTAGAGTACCCAAAAACTGTACTCAAGTAAAAGTACAAGTACTTATAGAAATATTTACTCAAAGTAAAAGTAAAAGTAATAATCTTAATAGTTACTTGAGTAAGAGTAAAAAAGTATCCAATGAAAAAACTACTCAAGTAGTGAGTAACTTACTTCGGATTATATATATATATATATATATATATATATATATATATATATATATATATATATATATATATATGAAGAAGACTTTAGATGCAAAAGCCTCTGAGTGCCATCTGAAACTTTCTTCTAAAAAAGCATTTTTATCAAGCTTGTATATTTAAATTCAGTAATTTCACTTTAATGACAATTAATAGGTACTTTTCATTGCCATTTAAGTGAAATAACTGACCATAAACGTACAAGCTTGATAAAAATGCTCTTTTAGAAGAAAATTTCAGATGGTACTTAGAGGCTTTTGCATCTATATAATAGTAATATAACTTATACAACTATATTTGGATTATTAGACAATGTCGAAATAAAGTGAATCTGCAGAGTGTTGCATTCAAAGGCATGCAATTGACACAGAGAAGAAAGAGTTAAAACTCTTCACATGTGCTCGCGCTCATGACTGCTACTGAATATCTGAACACACACACACAAAAAAAAAAAGTACATCGACGAATCTTCTTCTGTCGGTTCTCCAAAATATAATCAAATGTATATTTCTGCAAGCATGTTTAAACTGGTTAACTGTGTCTACGGCAGGCAATTAAAGGCATTCGTTTTTATGGGTTCGCACGCCACTGCGCAACAATACACACACACTACCGCGGGATGGCGGGTGTTCATAAACTGTGGGCAATGGCAGCTTATTTAATGTATAAATTAATGTATATGTCCAAAAAACGGGTAATGTCATACTTTCTAGTAGTGCTATCATGGCGTAATAATCTGTTTGGTTGTAAAATGTATTACCTGAGTGAAATGAAATCGAATATATCGTCCTGTGGAATCATTCATTCACAGACAGCTTAAGAAGATGTTCAACTAATAAAGGACTTCATCGCTGGCAAATATATGATGCATTTGCAGATTTGCTCTCACTTGACTGTACTGTAGGTCCACGGCGACTTCATCCAACGCTCTTGATGTCCTTAAATCTTCCTGTTACGACTCCGAGTCGAGTGTGAATTGAAATCGCTTCAGACGATTCCGTGCGTGCAGGAACTGAACAGTTCATTCAAACTGATTCGCGAACCGATTTAGACAGATCTGCCAACTTGTTTGATGAAGTCTTTGAACAGAATCGACTCAAAAGAGTGATTCATTTGTGAATTGAGCATTGCTCAAGCCCAGAAAAAAGATACATCGCACTTACGCATTTAACAATATTGCATTAAAATAAAGTAACGAGAGGAACGTCGCCCAATGTAACGAAGTAAAAGTAGGCCTACAGTTTTTTCATTAGAAATGTACTCGAGTAAAAGTAATAAGTACCCACATTCAAATCTACTCTTAAAAGTACAATTTTTCCAAAAAACTACTCAAGTAAATGTAACGAAGTAAATGTACTTCGTTACTACCCACCTCTGGCCAGCTCGCACAGTCAGAGGAATACACAATACTCAATAGCAACGTGCAACAGAGTCACAGCAGTTAATAGTTGCTATTGTGATGAACGTCGAGGCAAAACAGCGACGCAGTCGCAATTATACGCGATCACAGTTCAGCATTGATACTCGATTCTCACGAATAGCCCAAGAGACCGTCAGTTATGCAGGTGGGCCCTGCCGAGCAGAAAGATAATGTTAAAAACAGAAGCAAATTATTAACACACAAAACTATAATCTTACATACCGCGGGATGATCCCGGCACACAAACCGCTTCGCAGTCGCGCACCATATTACAGTACAGCAGCTCAGTCAGGAACACATGCTATCAATACCACCCGAAAACAAACAGTAAATTTCTTCGCGGTCAATTTCTTCTTGTTATATAAAAAACGGCTACTCATTCCTGTGAGGCGTGGGCAGCCAGCATACAGCAGACGAGGAAGCCAGCTTACAGTCTAAGCCTGCGGCAACCACGGATGACGTAAAAAGGGCGATACCAAGACGCATGCCATGTGGCAACCACACATCCCTTATATCAAATAAGAAAGGGGCGGGTGCTTAAACTAAGCACAGGTGAATGAGATCCTCATTAGTGGATTCAGTCACCCTGCTACACTAACAGATTCTACTGGCCTATTTAATTATTTTTTTGTGCTGTTGACGTTAATGAAATTGCTTCACAGCATTCTTTTCATTTGGTTTCAACTCAATATCTAATACAAATGTAAAATAATTTGTATATATATACATATACCGAGATTCAATGAGCTTACACACTCAAGGCATGGGGTAGCTGTCAAACTCCGACACTTCATTTAGCTAACTAAAGTCATTGCAGAATCGGAAGGTGCCATTAGGCTGGGGGACTAGCACAATCGGACTGGACCATGGGCTGGAGGAAGGCTTGTTGACTCCTAGCTGGAGCATTTTTTACACTTCCTCCTCAATGGCTTGCTGATGAGATTGTGGTATTCGATAGGGCCGCTGCCAAACTGTGACACTGTGGGGGGTCTGTGACAGGACGGAGGTTCGCCCCGGACAGTTGGAGAACACATTATGGAAGCTTCAGACCAGGGTTTCCAGTCCTTTCTTTTGGTGTGGATCGAGCTGCAGATTCATGTCTACCACAGGATCCACCTTGTCTGCCGCCAAGGCCACCGCCGGCCACTGTGGGACCCACTGCTTCAATAGGTTAACATGGTAGATCTACTCACCCCTTGGTCTCCCAGGCTCTCACAGCCTATAATTTATAATTCGTTGGCCGATCGTAGAGTCTCTGCTGGGTACGCTGGGATTCAATCAGGTGTTCCTTGACAAGAGGCATCCATTCAGTTCTTTCTCTCATCTCTCGAACATGCTCAACCTCCGAGCGGTGGGGGGAGGGTTATTGCTCCCAGGCCTCCTTGGCAATGTCTAGCAGCCCACAGGGTTGTCGTCCAAACAGCAACTCGAACGCAGTAAATCCAGTGGAACCTTGGGGCACTTATTGAATCTCAAAGAGCACATAGGGGATAATTCGGTCCCTGTCGTGTCCGTCATCAGTCGCCACCCATTTTAACATTCGCTTGAGGGTCTGATTAAAGCGTTCCACCAGGCCATCTGTCTAGGGGTGGTACACTGAGGTGCAGATTATGTTACTTACACAGATCAGCCAATAACCGGGGAAACAAAGGGGGTGCCCTGGTCCGTGAGAATTTCAGATGGAATCCCCATCAGGCACCTCTATTACTGGTAGCGGAATTAGGGGGGCGGGGCAGGTCTCTGAAGAGCTGTTCGTTGGCATACTGCACAGGCCTGGCATAACCGCCGCACTTCAGAATTTCATCCCAGGCCAGTGGAAGCGATCCATTATCCGCTGCAATGTGTTCTCTGCTGCGAGGTAGCCAGCAAGTGGATAGGAGAGTGCCAGGTGGAGGACCATCTCTGTTTTGCTCCTTGGGAGTATGATCAGTTCCTTTAGTTCCCCCTGTCTTTCCGCTACACAGTAAAACAATTCATTCTTTACAATGAAGTGTGGAGAGGGATGTGGGGGTGGCTGGGGTTTGGCGCCATTGACCACCCTGACCTGTGACCAGCAGTGTTTCAAGCGATCGTTCTCTCGTTGTTCTTTTCCCAGGGACCCGCTCCCTGTGATCTGCTGGAAAAGATCAGAGAAGACTTCAAGATTAGTTTGAGAAAACTCACCCGCTTTCTCACTCTCCGAGGTAAGATAAGCCTGGGGATCTGTCGGTTTCTGGGGTCGGGAACCCTCCAACCCTGGCCAATCAGGTCCTTCAACACCCAAACCTCAACCAACCAGGTTTCTGGGGAAACAGAAAATTTGGACCGTTTGGGTCGGCACATACCTTGTGTCACCATGAACACGTGATTGGGAGGAGGAATTGGCCCGGTTTTGTGGTTCCCAGAAGCTGGGGTTGAATGAGGCTGACACTGCTGCCCATGTCCAGAATGGCTCGGACTCCACGACCGTTCACCCGGACTTCCTCCTCTGAGGCTAGCCAGGCTCACCGACTTGTGGGTGCCGTTCATCCCTTGTCGCTCCCCAGTACCCCTACGGGGGAAGGAGGCAGCTCTGTCTCCCGATTTCCCTTGCCACTGCGGCCTCAGACAGCTCCACTGCCTCCACAGCTCTGCTAAAGTGTGTGGATTTTGTAGTCCAGAGGTTCGTCGGTGTGGGCGGGGTAGATCGCATAGCAGTCTACCAACAGTGACCTTCTCTACCATGTGACCAGTGTCATCAGCCACGGTGACATCATCTGTCAAAAACTTACTAGCTTAACAAGTCGGGTCAGTTGGGCCGCTTGCATGCTGATGGGTACCCGGGCATCATACTGTAAGACTGAAAATACTGGTCGAGGCCCGGTCTATGGACCTCCCCCATGCGGCCTCACTTCCTCTCGGAAAACAACTAGGAACTCACACAAGAACATGGTTTAATGTGAATGTTTATCATTGACTGTTATGTTTTTGGTGTCATTTGAAATGTCTCCAAGTGAGTGGTACAGATATTTCATATCCAGATAGATAAAATAAAAGGTAATAAGGTTTATAGAAGTTTAGAGAAAACTGGTTCAGAGCCATTTGAGGGTGGTCTCCCCCATCCCCCATGTCACCTGCATTTGAGGGTGGTCGCCCCCATCCCCCATGTCACCTGGTCAAACAGGATAAAAGAAGGTGTTCGCCCTCTCTCTGGTCTCTTCTTTGCTGGACGTGAATGGAATAGGTAGTCTTTCTCTCTCTCTCTCTCTCTCTCTCTCTCTCTCTCTCTCTCTCTCTCTCTCTCTCTCTCTCTCTCTCTCTCTCTCTCTCTCTCTCTTTCCCTTTCTCTCTCTCTCTCTATCTCAGGTAGGCTACAAGCTGGGTAAGATTATTTGGTGTAACCAATGTATAACCATGTTCTAGATATTTGAATTGATTGTGGAATTGATCTATCTGAAATATTAAATTGTTACATGTGATTATTCTAACTGATTTTGACATTGTTCATTTAATGGTTAAAAGGAATAGTCATACATTCGCTCACTTTTAGTGAGGCACAGATGTTATTAAAACCTTTCATTTATGGAGTCAGATGAAGTAACGAGTAAATACATATGATCAATGTATTACAAATTTAACCAACCAATACTTTGCATGAGTGAGGACAGAACACATGATACCTTCCCCGTGTATTGGCGAACCGGCAATTGGACCAATATAGCGGGCCTTACAATACACCCAATTATGGACCTTCTGAGCAGCAAAAGAATAAAAAAAGAAGGGTAAAAGAAGATTGTAACTGTTGCTCTGCTCTATTTTTCTTGGGAACTCTTCTTTTCTCTGGGATTTTCTTTCTTTCTTTATCTCTTCTTCTTGGGGCCTTTGCTCTTCCATCTGAGCTCTGCCTTCCATCTCTCTTTCTCTCTACACTTATTCACTGTGTCCAGTTAAAGCCCCACTCCACTAGCCTGGTTCTACCAGACTCTCGTACATTTCATTTGTACAGAGAGTCTGGCTTCTCTCCATTGACAAGTGTTAACTTCCTTGAAGGCGGGAACTCTGTTGAAGTTTAAAACTATTGGATCTGCCCAGAGTCACTCTGGATCTGCCATAACCAATCGCTAACCTTTGGTCGTGACGTAACCCTACAACTCAAACTAGCGCACGACCTCAACGTCATCATTCTCAGCCACTCCCTCTGTTTGCTGATTGGACCGCCAAAAAAACTATCGGAGAAAACCAAAGAATACACCACAATCCCAGACGTAGTACTGAAGGGAAATAAAATTGAGCGGAAGTACGCAGGAGGGCGGAGCCAGGCTACCACTCCACATCCATCTCTAACCATATTTATATGCAATTTGGCTTGTTTAATATTTCATCACAAATAAAAACATTGACTCCATGCACAACTACGCAATATGCTTACAAAATCTTTACCAATTTTTTTTTTTTATAACGTTTGAATAAAGGGTGAAGACAGTTTCCCACATCCCTTTTGGCCACTACTGTATACTGTACAGATGATAGATTCACCACACACCCCTATGAACACATGCTTTCTATGGCAAGTCTAAACTGACAAAAGCACATTCACACATTCACAAAGCTACTGCACAAAATGCATCTTAATTCAGTTTATTACAACTGTATATGTTTGTCGCTCTCCTTTTTTTATTTCGTCAGATTTCACATTGATTTGCTGACAAAATGGGGCTTTGCAATCCGTGACAGGGACTCATAGATAAATGTCAGAGGCAGTCATTTAGTCTGTCACCCCTCTTTCATTCTTAATCACAGATTGTGACAGACCTCTGACATTCGGGGGCCAGATTTCAGCTAAAACAATGGGTAAAATTGACATCCCATAGAAAAACTGGGTTTTTCGAGTTGGCTTGTGGAACGTTACAACCAATGGCCACTTACAAAGCACACCAAACGCAGTCTGTGAAATGGTGCTTGATGATCACATTTAACTGTCGTAAGCTGACAGTCCAAACATTTTTTTTACCAATATAATATTCTGTCCAGTTTCAGTGTGATGCATGGCATCTTTTTAGAGTAACTTTATCAGTCAAGGTTTAGAGATAGAGTTGCTATTTCTAAATCAAAAAGAAAAAGCACTGAAGAAAGCTATGGGCTGAAACGTTTGCTCTCTGGTCTGTTTGTAATACACTGCACTTTTTCACATGCAAAAGAAAAAATACACTTTTTTGGTCTGAATAAATTTTTTTCAGTGTGCGGACAACTTCTGCTGGTTTGTTTACAATAAAAAAAAATAAAACCAACTAGTATCTGTGGTCCTGAGATATATTTCCTGGCATAACTTCTACTTAACACAAGTTTTATTTCTTGAATGATGGTAGCCTAAGGAGCTGCCTGGATTGTTTAACTGAACTATATCAGATGGTCCCAGGGGGATGTTCTGGTAATTTGTGCACTTTAAGTCACTGTAAAACCAGAACCCAAAAACCCTGTGTATAGTTTATAAACATTGGGGGTGGGTCATCTTACCCAACGGGTCTAATTTGATATTTTTATTTTAAAATAAAAAATAATCCAAAAACATTGATGTTTCCACAAATCACTCATTAGCAAATAAACACAAAAACTTTGAGATTCAATAGAATACAATGTCATAGAACATTATTTTCCAGAGACACAAAAATAGATCAGTTAACCTCACAACTGTTTTAACTAACTATATCTCACAAATGTTGATATTCAGATGAAATGACAAAATTAAAAAGAGCATAGCCAGTCACCAAAAGTGCTGGGATGAGATTTTGTGCCATCTATGGTCAGAAAAAATAAAATAAAAAAAATAAAATAAATTGTGAATCTTACCCCATGTTATGCTAATATAACAGCAATGACAGCTACCATATTTAGATGCTATTCCTTGACATAAACACTGTCCAAAACTGTAACTCTGTATTACTGCATTCAAACAATACTTTTTGGACAAGGTTTCGTCTGTTAGGCAAACTATCACACAAGCTCCTGCTGTTGCCTTTTCCTCCCGAGCGACGCAATGCGTGCTGGAGAACTTTGATGCAGTTACTCTGGAGGACCTCAAAAAAGCTGTCCATGAGCTGAAGCCTACCACCTGCCCTCTAGACGCTGTTCCTGCCAGGATTTTGAAAGAGGCTATGGACATCGTAGGTCCTTTTCTTGTCTCCTTCATAAACAGCTGTCTTAGTTTGGGGACTGTTCCCACTGCTCTCAAACACGTTATTGTTAGACCACTGCTCAAGAAACCCAACCTAGATCCCACCATACTGTCCAATTTTCGACCAATATCTCACCTGTCACTTCTGTCTAAGTTGATGGAGAAGCTTGTTTTCTCCCAGCTTCAGTCTCACCTACAACTGCACGTCATTAGTGATAAATTTCAGTCCGGTTTCAGGTCTAGACATAGCACTGAATCAGCGTTACTGAGGGTCCATGATGACATTCTTGGAGCTCTGGATAGTAAAAGCTCTGTGGTTTTGGTACTACTGGACCTTACCGCTGCATTTGACACCGTGGATCATGCCATCCTCATCTCACGTCTTCAACATTTTGTTGGTTTGCAGGGCGCAGTGCTAAATTGGTTCTCCTCATATCTCACTAACAGAACTTTTTCAGTAATGCCCGACGACTTTTCCTCCTCATCTGCCCCTGTCATCCGGTGTGCCTCAAGGATCCATTCTTGGTCCTGTTCTGTTCTCTCTCTATATGCTGCCACTTGGACAACTCATCTCCAATCATAACGTTCATTTTCATTTCTATGCAGACGACCTCCAGATCTACCTTCCTGTGATTCTGAACAATCGTTCTGCGCTGGACCCCCTTTATAACTGCCTTAAGGACATCAAGCAGTGGCTTTCTCAGAATTTCCTTCATTTGAATGAAGGAAAGACTGAGTACATCCTGTTCAGCCCTGACTCATCCAACAGTTCTTTCAGTTTTGGTCCTCTAACACCTCAGTTTGCTCCCACTGTGCGTAACTTGGGTGTTATTTTTGACAAAAATTTGCAGTATGACAAACAGATTAGTGCAGTTATTAAGGCGAGCTTTTACCAGCTAAGGCTTCTCAGTAAGGTCAAACCATTCTTGTCCCGAGCTGACCTTGAAAAAGCCATTCATGCCTTTATCAGCTCGAGGATAGACTACTGCAATGCCCTCTACACTGGACTTAATCAATCACTCCTTAATCGGCTTCAACTGGTTCAAAACGCGGCAGCACGTCTCCTCACCAACACCTCCAAACGCTCACACATCACCCCAGTCCTCCGCTCGCTCCACTGGCTCCCGGTGCGGTTTAGGGTGGAGTATAAGGTCCTGCTGTTCGTGTTCAAGGCCATCAATGGTCTGGCTCCGGTCTACCTCGCCGATTTAGTAACGGTCTATCAACCACCAAGAACTCTCCGCTCCTCTGAACACACCTCTCTGGTCATTCCCAAATTCAAATACAAAAAGTTTGGAGGCCGGTCATTTGCCGTCCAGGGCCCTAATCTGTGGAACGCTACCAACACTCCTACGAAGCATTACCGTGTTGAGTGTTTTTAAATCGCAGTTTAAAACACATCTGTTCAGACAAGCTTTTAACACGTAACCTCTGACTGATATTTGTGTTTTATTTTCTGTTGTCTATTGATGCTTTACTGGAAAGCGCCTTGTGCAACTTTTGGCTGTTGGAAGGCGCTATAAAAATAAAATTTGATTGATTGATTGATTATATCATAGGTACTAATGTAAAGTGTGAACAAACAGTTCAGCAACAATGATAATAATAATAATAATAATAATAATAATAATAAGTATAAATCATGGGCCTTCCATCCATTTTTACCAAGTGTCAGTGCTGGTTGTGCTGCTGTAGTGTGATTATGCCATTGCAGGGTTACATGACCTTTCCTGTGAGTGCAATAATTATGAACAAATCCTACTTTCCTACTTTTTTCCGTTTTCTGTCACTGCTTAATGGGTTTTCAATTGCCTTTAAAAGCTCTTTTGCTGGGTTTTTTTTTTTTCACCCCTTCCCTTTTTGTTTTTGCTCTTCCTTCCGGAACAGTTATTTTAGCCTCTTTCCCATTCTTTAGCACTTTTACCTTTCTCTCCTCAGCTGGAATCATTACCTTTATACATTTTTAGTAAATGAAGATCGCAAGGTTTGACAATACATTGGGATATTTTTCAAATTATGAACTGTAGAGGTTTCTTTCTTATTACTGTACTTCATAGTGTTACGATTTCCTGACTGATCTAGGGGAGGAAAGCAACAGCAAAAATGGATGGTGGTGAAATGAATGTGCAACAGCATGAACCCACCCTGTCTCCAGACCCAGAGTTGTTTCACAATAACCACATAATTATCTCATAAAAAAATAAAATAATAATAATAAATAATAATAATAATAATAATAATAATAATAATAATAATAATAATAATAATAATAATAAACAAATTAGGCCAAAAAAAAGAAAAAGAAAAAAAAGAAAAAAAAAGAGGGGTATCAGATTCAGAAGGGGGTATTGCCAAAACAAACAATCTAACTCCTTATTAACCAAACTACCTAAACTAAAAGAAAAGACAGCAAGAGTACAACAAAATAAGTTCCTTACTAACATAAACAGGAGAAAGTCAAATTCAAAATAAATGGCACCCTCCTCCCTACTAACCCCACAAATAAAGAAATAAATGATTAACTAGCAAATTTCATATAAACTAAGAGAAAAACTGATTTTTTAACCATACAATAAATAATCATTAAAGTTAACTCACTTCTGCATTTTAAGTCTCAATCATAGTGTGATCAAAAAGAGACTAATGAGAGAAAACTACTTCAATAAGTAGAACATGAGGTAGAGATACACTATCAACTACTGGCTTCAACAGAACATCAGGTCAGGGGTTGAAGATGAGACTTCAAAGCTGCTGCACACAGTCAAGCCACCACCAACACGGCTCTGATGATGGTTGCGGTTTAAATTCTCTCCTTCCCCTCCCAGCATCCAATCACAGCAGGGCATTGATTATTTGCATCAGGTGGAAACCATTTCTCCTATGAAGAGAGACAGGGATAGATAGAGAAACAGCACAGCTTGGGCACACACAAACAAAACCTTACGGCTCTGGACGTAACACCCCCGCCAGCAAAGACCATAACCGCCCACTGGTTATAAGTCAACGTACTAAGTCACTAATCATCAAAACACTTTAACTGTCTAAGGAATGAGTTCTGGACAGGGCATCGGCAATGTTGTCGATTCCTTTCTTGTGCCGAATGTCAAGATGGTATTCCTGCACAATTAAAGACCACCGCATTAAACGTTGATTAGTGTTAGACATGCGAGTTAAGAATACCAATGGATTATGGTCTGTATAAACCAAAATGGGGCTATCACTTCCACCCAGATAAACTTCAGTAACAGAGCTTCCTTCTCAATTACACTAATTTCGCTGACACTTATATTTCTTTGAGAAAAAAGATACAGGATGGTCAATTCCTGCGCCATCCTCCTGCATCAGGACTGCCCCGGCTCCTGCAGCGCTGGCATCAACCTGTAGTTTGAAAGGCAGTGAGAAATTAGGAGCAGAGAGAACAGGTGCAGTACAGAAGAGATCTTTTGCAGCATTGAATGCATCCATGCACTCTGGAGTCCACACAAACTTCCTGGATGCACTCAAAAGATCAGTGAGAGGAGAAACAATAGCAGCAAAATTCTTGCAAAAGCTGCGATAGTATCCACTCATTCCTAAAAAAAGAAAATGGGACAACTCACGTTTATTAGTGGGCTTGGGAAACTCAACAATGGCAGCTATCTTGGCTTCTACAGGTCTAACTTGTCCTTGGCCAACACATTTACCAAGATAGGTAACTGTTGCTTTGGCAAATTCACATTTAGCTAAATTCAGAGTCAGACTTTGGCACTAGAATTCATGGTGAACTCCATGGACTTTGACTACGAGTTGCAAATCCATGCTCTAACAAATATGTTACCTCAGATTTCATGACGACTCGTTTCTTTGGATTTATTCTATATGGATGTTGCTTAATGGGCTGGCTAACTCCTACATCAATGTCGTGACACAGCAAGGTAGTCTGGGAAGGAACATCAGAGAACAAGCCAGGGGTGTGTTTCCCGAAAGCATCGTTGGCCAACTATGGTCGCAAGTTCCGTCGTTACCAATAGAGTTCAATGGACATTGCGATGAACTTGCGACCATAATTGGCCAACGATGCTTTCGGGACACGCACCCCAGAATAGTTAAGTTACTAACTGCTTTACTCTGTTCTTCTGTTAAGTGGAAGAGATAGGATTGCAGATCACCTAGAATAACTGAATTCTGCAAGCGGGCACACAAAGTTTGAGCATCTTTTGCTATCAGTCCGTCCTCCTCCACACATTCAGTAGGTAGAAAAATTGCTGCAGACACGGTTGAACAAGAACATCTGAGTTTGCATTTCTTGTGATATATGCCTTCAACATGTTTACATGACACACTCTGCTCTTACGTCGCCGCTCAGGAGTGCCAACAACATAATTAGTATCACTAAGTTTTCTCTCATTGATGTACGGACCAGAGAACTTAGCTTGCAAGGCTGTTCCAGGCACAGGAAGTAACATCGATTGAAACATCTCCAAACTTCAGTGACTGAGCTCGTGTTACAGCACAGGCAGGAAATACAGATCTATACTGAGTCGCAAGCTCAGACACTTCAGTAGCAACAGGTTCATGAACAACAATAGGACGAGGAAAGACTTTGCCACCTGCAAATGTCAAAATGTCATTTCTTAGAATGAAACCAACCCCATCTACCGGTAACTGTGAACATACAACCAGCGTCACTAAACCAGTAACCAGTTCCGACTTCAAATACACTTGATGAAGAGGAACATTGACACAAACCATTCCAAAACCATGAACTAGCACATCAGTACCCGTATAAGATTCAGCAGAAAAAGGAAGCATCTCTTCTAAAATAAAAGACTGCGCAGCCCCAGTGTCCCTTAAGCCGAGTTCAGACTGCACGATTTCAAAGTAGTCGGGTCACTGTTCTTTTCACACTGCGTGACTATCTGGGGTAACATTCAGTTGCTGGTGTGTTCACACTGCACGATGCATCGGCGACAAGAGGTTTCACACTGCATGACTTTCAGGAGGAAGAATCGCCGACAACTTCTGTCTGGTCTGCAAACTACGTTTCGCAACCAAACACACGCGAGAAGTGATAAGGAAATAGCGCAAAATCCCTCGTGCGTAAGACCGAGACTGAAATTGTTATTAAAAATGATAGCCTGCAAGAAGCTTGCGATCCAAATTGTCTGTGCACTGATTTGCAGCGAAAAGGAGAAAAAGCAAAACATTATGTATGAGGAAATGGCTGGGAAGACAAGGGGAGCAAGGACTGTGTGTTCTGCAAAGAGAGTAAGGGGTAAATAAATAATTTTGCAATGTGCTGCTGTTGCTGCTGGTCAAGCATATGTTTGTGCTTTGTTTCTGTTTGATATAATTGTAAATATATCTATTAAAATACTGATATTGTGACCTATAACTCCTCCCCGAACTCCCCGCTGCTCTGTATCTTGCTCTCTCATTGGCTGTCGGTCATCGCCGATGTAGTTTTCAGTCAGAACACTTTCACACAGCAGGATTTTGAATCGCCGACAGGTCCAGATATTTAGCATGCCAAATATCTCACGGGCGTCGGCGACTCGTCAGTGATTCTCTCAGATCGCGTCTTTGCTCATTCACACTGCGTGATTGTCACTCGCGTGAACGAGCACCGATTTGCCGATGATTTCGGGCATTTGTCTGCGATTTCTCAAAACCTGTCGGCGAGCCAAAATCGGGGCTAAAATCGTGCAGTCTGAACTCGGCATTAGAATCTCCTCTGTTCCTCTGGACTTGGAAGCAGCATTTTATTTGCTTCCACGCTTTACATTCTGAAATTAAGTGATTGGGGTCGAGGCAAAAAAAAAAAAACATGCTCGCCCGTCACTTGCACGTTTAGGACTCGATTTACGTCGTGAACTATGGTCTTGACCGGTGTTGGTATTACGACTAGGTGGTCGGAAAACTTCACAGCTTCCCCCCATGGAAGGCTGACTTTTGTTCAATCGAGTTCCGGAAAACACATTTCGATGTGTTAAATTCATCGGCTGCAATAGCAGCATCAGCTAGAGCCTGCACTTTTTGTTCGTTAAGATATACAACAACGTTTTCTGGCGCACACGTTTTAAAGTCTTCCAGCAGGACCAACTCCTGAAGCTGCTCAAAAGTTGTGATCCCACTGGAAAGACACCACTTATCAGAGGTGGGACAAAGTCATTGTTATGCAAGTCACAAGTAAGTCTCAAGTCTTTGCCCTCGAGTCCCGAGTCAAGTCGAGTCAAAGATGAGGCAAGTCCCGAGTCGAGTCAAAAGTCAAAGCCAACAAGTCTCAAGTCGAGTCCAAAGTCCTACCATTTTAGTTTCGAGTCATTTCAAGTCCTCTTACCACAGAAATAAAATTTATACAAATCATGTACGTCTGTAAGATTTGTATTTATTTAAACCTCTTTTTATACTTTGATTTATAATCAAATACAGTAAAAAACAGAAAATTTAATTTTCACAAAAAATGCTTGTATTTCAACAGCATATTGCACTAGAACAATGCACAGCATGCAGCTTCAGTCCTGTATTGTATTAACCTCATATTGCAAAACAGTTTAACTTTCAAATAGACATGGGTCGTTTTAGCCTAAACCTTTTTAAACATGTCATCAATAAAATCCTCACTCCTCAAAATTATCACTTCTGAAAAACTGGACCAACCTGATAATATAATTGGAATGTGTGTTGCAGTGCGTATGCGGTGCAAGACCAGCACGCGCAATAGTGCTTTCACATATGCTGCGTTTGCAGTGCGTGATCCGCGGCTGTTCCACAAATACATACTCACTATTTGTATTTCAAATCCAGAAGTTATTAGCATCTTTTATTTAAAAAAAAAATGTTTGTCAGCATTGCAATTCTCTTTGTACACACGTATACACTCTTTAATAGACGTATTCACGTTTAAATACAATTTAAACAACGTATTATTTAATGCATTACTCTTATATAATTATATATTAAGTTGCTCAAACAAGTGGTAAAATATTTAACCATGTACTTATATTAAAATCGCATAGCCTACATTTTAAATTAAAACTTAAAATTGACAAAAACAGCAGACTCATATAGACTACTCTTTCTTTTGCATAATTTAAATCTTTATACAATAAATCTCGCATGTCACAAATAACTTGTTTTTCCACCTCCACGAATGAGACGAGTGTTATGTTGCCTTGTTGAAATATGTTTTCCCTTGATTTAGGCTACCCCGGTCTTACGTCTCAGCATTGCGATTCTCTTTGTACACATATACACTCTTTAATAGACGTATGCACGTTTAAACACAATTTAAACAACGTAGGCCTATTATTCAATGCATTACTTCTACTTATATTAAGTTCCTAAAGCAATTGGTCAAATATTTAACCATGTAGCCTAGGCTACTTATATAAAAAAACAGCCGACTCTCATGCCTTTTATTTTATATTTAAATGAATACAATAAATCTTGCATGTCACAAGGAACATGTTTTTCCACCTCCACGAATGAGACAAGATTTGTTCATTATGTCGCCTTGTTGAGGTAAATTGTAGATTTTTCCTTGCTTTACCCTGGTCTTAAAGTGAAAATAGTATTTAATTAAATACATTTATGGTGAGATTACTACATTTTATTTAATTAATCGCATTTATGGTGAAATTACTACATTTTTAGGTCAATCTGTGTTCATGTTGACCACGAAACATGCGCTGTCACTTTAATTCAGCGCGTGCAGCACATGTGCAGCACAGCAGAAATAGACTCGGTGCGGAAACGATCGCGGCACTGCTGTGTATACGCACCGCACCTGGAACGGATCGACGGACTGCAACCGAGTGCAGTGTGAAAGCTCTAACCTGTTAACATGGGTACGGAAAAAAAATACGCACCCTCTGGCGCATACGCACTGCAAACGGAGTATGTGTGAATGTGAAACGGGCGTTAGATGCTGTCGAATCAAAACAACGTGGGACTACAGTGATTGGATGTCGTGCAGGCAGCGCGCTCGCTCGCTGCATACATACAGGTGGTGCACATTTTTTTCACAGATGCAGATAAACTGAGAGCGGCGCGGCCATGTGGACATTTTTTCCCCAGTTTTCATGGGAAGTAGCAAGTCTTCTCGAGTCAAAAGGCGCAAGTCCAAGTGAAGTCACGAGTCATTGATGTTAAAGTCCAAGTCGAGTTGCAAGTCTTTGTACATTTTGTCGAGTCGAGTCTGAAGTCATCAAATTCATGACTCGAGTCTGACTCGAGTCCAAGTCACATGACTCGAGTCCACACCTCTGCCACTTATCATAGTATTTTCTTCTCTCTGGCAATTTCGACATATGTCTGTCTGGCTGATTTCACATGCGATCGAAATATCTGATGATACACCTCAGGCACTAATTCATATGCTCTCAAAACCGCCGTCTTAACTACATCGTAATCGAGAGCTTGCTCAATTGGCAATGCAGCTGAGACCTCTTGCGCCTTCCCTACAAAGTTACTTTGCAAAAGTAGAACCCACGTCTTTAGGCCATCGCAGCTTAGCAGCTATCCGCTCGAATGCAGTCTCTTGAGTAAAATATGAGTTTCTCTGAACGATGGTACCAAACGAATGAATTTACCTACATCAAAATCAGGAGGGGAGTCAAACGGGGAATCAGAGGAGTTACACCTTGAGTTTTGAGCAGAATCCACTTCTGGCATTTTCACTAATGACACAGAAGGTAATCTGGATTGAGGCAATGGAATGGGCCTACGCAGCTTTAAAGGGATACTCCACTTTTTTTGGAAATAGGCTCATTTTACAACTCCCCCAGAGTTAAACAGTTGAGTTTTACCGTTTTCGAATCCATTCAGCCGATCTCTGGGTCTGGGGGTCCCACTTTTAGCATAGCTTAGCATAATGAATTGAACCAGACAAGACCATTAGCATCTCTCTAAAAAAAATTAACAAAGAGTTTCGATATTTTTCCTATTTAAAACTTGACTCTTCTGTAGTTACATCGTGTACTAAGACCGACAGAAAATGAAAAAGCTTCGATCTCTAACCTACGCAGTTCGATATCACGATCTCCTTTCACTTCTACCATACCCAACTTAATATGCTCTGCCTCACATTCTTCCTATTTTAGCTTCAATTCAATCTCCTTTAACTTAATGGCTAGTAATGGCTCAGAACAAGCTGGGCTCCATATTAGGATTAGAATCAGAAACTGCAGTCTCCACCACAGCATCGGACTCTACCCCAACGATACCCTCCTCATCTGGTGGTACTAGAACGCCAGTTTTAACTAGCTCTCCAAATAACTCCTTGATTACCAGTCTTTTGGAATATTAATATGAAAGAAATCTGCTATTTCAATTAAATCTTTTTTTCGGCAACGATTATATGCTTCCCAAGAAGGATATGTAGCGACAATGACATCCGGCCAGCTGCTTTTCAAATTAAGTGAATCATGAGGGTGTCGAACACATCTTCTTTGTCCTTAGGAAGACGAGCTCTGGTTATTATTACTCCCTACGGGGCAATTCACCAGCGCCGGTGTGACTGGGATCCCCCCAGTTCAGCGTGAACTCCCCGTGACTTTATAGACTCGAGACATTCCAGATACTCCACAAACACACACACAAAGAGACCAACCTTTGGGTGTAACTCAGGATAAGCAATTTCCCTTTTAAACATATGTACAATTCCATTATGCATGTGTGGTTAGGTTACCATTATAATAGAGGTGTGGTTTGCTAGAGTATAGTTTTGAATTCTAAAGGTTCACTGAAAGAAGGTTCCTCAATAGTGTCTTGTAACTCGACCTCGACCTGGTCATAAACTTTATGACTCCAAAGCTGCAGCTCATCCAGTTCCCCTGCAAGCCAACATTCCATGACATTCCAACGCACACACACAAACACACTCTGGACTTTGAAACAGACATTTCCACACATGTGATCCAATAGCAATGTTTTTGATATGTATTTTTATGTGTGTAATGTGTATAATTGGCCAGATAATGTCTGAGGTATCTATGCAACGTTATTATGTTAATCCAAAATCACTATGCTAGTGATTATGAGGAAATTATGTAACCCTGTATTTCTTTCATGCAAAAACGTCATTCAAGGTGTCAATGTAATGGGAAAAACATGTCGGAGTCGAATCTTGACTGCAAAGTACAATAATATGCATTTATTCCAGGAAATACCATATTTCTAAATATGAATGTTATTTTCGATCTCTCACATGACAGTCAAAGTAGTCGTTTCTTCACAAACAAAGAAACCTCTTCCTGCTTCAGATCAGAAGATCCGATTCGCTGTTGTCCCAAAAAGGGGACGTGGGACACTGCTCACGGGACACTGATAAAAGTCCAAACTTTCAGTTTGCTCGCTCTCTCATCTCTCATCTACCTCGCTCGCTCTCACCCCTTCCTCCTCCACGTGCAGCACTTCTCTTCCCAACGCAACCAGCTGGACAGGCCTTGCCTTAGCCTCTGGGACGCATGCTCCGCGTCATGTAGAAGCTGCCGTTCTTTTGCAACTAAGTTCCTACTCGCCTTTCCCCTCCACAAGGGAAATGATCTGAACTTTCTCGGTAAAGTTAAAATTCAAGTGAGCCTTTACATCGTCTTGCGAAACGACCCAGAAGACGAAGCTAGACGCAAACCAGCCGGACACGCGGACACGCGCACACACGCGTTCCCTTTCTCAGCATCACACTGAAAGAGTACAACATCGTGCAAGTATCTCTCTCTAAAAAGCTGATTTTAGGTGTCTAGCTCTTAGGTCTGTGAATTAAGTTACCCTCTATCTCTTCTCTCTATTTCTTTCTTTCATTTCATTTATTCTGACCACGCTATGTTTTATGTTCTTGTTTGGTTAAATGTTTGTTTGTTTTATTGTTTGCATTTTTACGTACGTTTATATTTGTAGCTCATATAATCTCTAGTTTTACATTTATTAAAATCCATTTATACTTTTAACTGTCTCTGTGTTTGAAAACCCACCTTATAAGTCAATGAAATCAAAGATCTAAGCTACAAGCTCGATATTATAGACTACCTTGAGTAGTTTTTTAATTCATAAACTCAGAAAGTTTGATGTTCGTGGCCAGAAGATAAAACTTTCTTGGAGTTTGTAAATACGGTAATACCCTGGCTGAACTGTGATAAGCTATCTTACATACATTTGCTGGACAAGTGCGGATTGATAAAAGAGACCAGGCCAGCCAAGAGGTAAATACCGAAAATTGATAAAGTAAATGTATATGCGATTTATGAATTATGACCATGAGTTATGATTATTGATATTTCCAAAATTGCCTATATCCTTGAGCTAATTCGCATTAACCCAGAGTCGTTTACGTTACAGATATAATGTGAACGAAATTAGATCAAATTCCATATCCTACACCTAGACTACTCCTCCCTCATCAAATGTGAGAAATGGCAAAAGAATGAACCCACTTACCTCAAATAGTTGTCAACCACAAATTAGACAAATTTTCAATACTACAAATCAACAAGGGACGAGCCCCCATTTACTGTTACGATTTCCTGATTGATCTAGGGGAGGAAAGCAACAGCAAAAATGGATGGTGGTGAAATGAATGTGCAACAGCATGAAGACACCCCATCTCCAGACCCAGAGTTGTTTCACAATAACCACAATTATCTCATGAAAGAAAAATAGTTTTTATTTACAAATTAGGCAAAAAAAAAAAAGAGAGGGGTATCAGATTCAGAAGGGGGTATTGCCAAAACAGCAAACATAATCTAACTCCTTATTAACCAAACTACCTAAACTAAACTAAAAGAAAAGAAAAGAAAAGAAAAGAAAAGAAAAGAAAAGAAAAGAAAAGAAAAGAAAAGAAAAGAAAAGAAAAGAAAAGAAAAGAAAAGAAAAGAAAAGAAAAGAAAAGAAGAGAAGAGAAGAGAAGAGAAGAGAAGAGAAGAGAAGAGAAGAGAAGAGAAAAGAAAAGAAAAGAAAAGAAAAGGAAAAGAAAAAGAAAAGAAAAGAAAAAGAAAAGAAAAGAAAAGAGAAGAGAAAAGAAAAGAAAAGAAAAGAAAAGAAAAGAAAAGAAAAAGAAAAGAAAAGAAAAGAAAAGAAAAGAAAAGAAAAGAAAAGAAAAGAAGAGTACAGCAAAATAAGCTAACTCCCTTACTAACATAAACAGGAGAAAGTCAAATTCAAAATAAATGGCACCCTCCTCCCTACTAACCCCACAAATAAAGAAATAAATGATTAACTAGAAAATTTAATATAAACTAAGAGAAAAACAGATTAATTAACCATACAATAAATAATTATTAAAGTTAACTCACTTCTGCATTTTAAGTCTCAATCAAAAAGAGACTAATGAGAGAAAACTACTTCAATAAGTAGAACATGAGGTAGAGATACACTATCAACTACTGGCTTCACCAGAACATCAGGTCAGGGGTTGAAGATGAGACCTCAAAGCTGCTGTACACAGTCAAGCCACCACCAACACGGCTCTGATGATGGTTGCAGTTTAAATTCTCTCCTTCCCCTCCCAGCATCCAATCACAGCAGGGCATTGATTATTTGCATCAGGTGGAAACCATTTCTCCTACGAAGAGAGACAGGGATAGAGAGAGAAACAGCACAGCTTGGGCACACACAAACAAAACCTTACGGCTCTGGACGTAACAATGGCCATTGGTTTATTTTGGGTGCTTGCTATTGTGGTTATCTTTATTTCTAGTAAATGCTAAAAAAAAAAAAAAAACAACAACTAGAACAAACTTAGCTGGAGTCAAGATAGATAGATTTAATTGATTTCTGAGGGTGAATTCTCATGTACAGTCCAGCACTCCACCAGCTGAGCTTTCAAATGCATGTCAATTTAAACAAGCTCCTCTTCGAAGATTTTCCAATACATCAAATGTTTTACAAGGCTAGAGATGAAACCTCTTGGTAACATCTGCCATTTAAACTGTAATTACAATAAATCTATAATGTATTGAATTATTGTTATTTGTAACAACCTACTATTGCTATGCTGTTTACTTGAGACATTTCTTCAGCACTAGACATTTTTAAACACAATGATGTGTATAAAACTGTGGCATGATATGATAGGATAATATGGCCCTATCCATCTCATGTCCCTTGTTGTATTCATGCTATTTTTAACTGTGCAATACTGGGCATAATCGTTGTGGAGTCCACTGATGTCATTATTTCTGCTTGCTTGCTTACTCCCTGTTGACAGCGTTCTCCAACACCTCGGACAGACTGACAAACTCAATTACAAAATGGATTGCTGTGGACTGAAGGCCACTGATGTCTTATGCTGGATAGTATATGCAAATTAAACAAACACTACATTTATTTTTGACAACATGTTTTGTCCTGCAGTTAATAGCTCTGATCTTTAATTTTAGAGCTGCTGTGCAATTGTTTGAAAATTATAGTTTTTTTTTAAAAAATTTAAGAAAAGAGAGAAAAAGGGCAAAGTTTGCTTTACACATTTTTCAAACAAATACAAAATGACCACTTTTAAACATTATTATTACGTGGCTCTCTGGAATACTTCATTTTAATTGGTCACTGGGTTAATGGGAATGGCAGTGCTTTCACGTCTCTCATGTCATTCCGCAGACTCGCTTTCATGTTTCATATAGTCAGCTAGCGGTGATGCACTCCCTGCTATACACAGAGCTACAGTCCCCCTGGATATCATAACTCAGCTAGCGGTGTCTTTAGTCTCAGTTGTAGTGAAAATGACCATGTTCACATTACTAGGTATTAATTCGTTTTCTTGCACTGTAAAAAAAAAAGAAGTTTATTCAATTTATTGAGCTATCTTTTTGTTTCGACACAAAGTTTCGTTGACACAAATAATATTGATCCAACCACTAATTTAAAGTTATGTGAACTTGACACACTTGAAATATATTTATAAAAGTAAGATGAACTTACTTTTTCAAGTTTTCAAAACCAAAATCCAAGTTCGTTTAACCTAATTTGGCTTATTTTCTTAAATAAATGAAATAATTTGTTTCAATTGTTCATTACAACCATATCAAAATGCCCAAAATTATAAACATAAAATAGTAAATATGAACTGTATAAAAATACACACTTCATATAAAACACTTTCTTATTAATTGGCTTACAAAGTAGCAAAATGTAAATGACAGAACAAATCTTATTTTCAGACATTTAATACTTCAATTTCCAGTCTTTGAAATGTACTCTTTTAAACTCTTTTAAGTTGAATGCATTGCATATTGTCAATTTTGAAACAACTAAAAACATTTTAGAGAGTGTGTTTTGTACATTGCAGTAGTCTTTTATTCTTTTTAGATGTATATATTCTGTATTTCAAATATTATTTGGTGAGTATCTGAGTAAAATGTTGGTCGATACTGTACAACTGGCTGACTGTACATTATCCATTACATATCAGTTTCTCTCAATGCCAGCCTATTCTACAGTGCCAACTACTTTTGTTCTAATAAGCCTGGATTGACCATAAACCGATATGTTTTGGACCCACACACCTCTTGGGCTCATGCAAAAAAAGGAGCACAAGAAGGCAGAAAAAAAAAAAAGGCAAAACAATGCACTTTGATCACAGCTGCATTGCATTTCTCTGCCTTTTATCTGTCCAGGGATATTGATTTTATGGCATCCATAACCTTCAATGGCGTTGAACTTTGAAAAGAACCTTGGAGTGATACTGAGGCTGCTGTCAGGAGAAATCTGAAAGGATTTCCTCTGACATTTTTATTCTTTTCTCTACTCTCCCTCTTTTCCTCCATGATTTTTTTTATTTTTTTGCCCATGGGGGCAAAATGCTAATTCTCTCAGAGGAGTATTTGGAATTCTGCTTGCCTCAGTGACTTTGCTTTGCTACCGGAGTTGGATATTGTCCATATATTTACATGGTGTCCATTGTGAATTTGATTTACATAGCTCGTGACTTCATGCTTGTTTGTGTATGTGTGTGCATACTTTAATGCATAAGGACCATGTGTGCATAATGTAGTCAAACAGGTGTCATTCCTGACAGCATGTTTCATGTTCTCTTTCCAATGCAAATGGGCACTTGCCAAGTGAGCTATGAAGGGCAGTGTGAAGCCTTTGGCAAATTGCTTGAGGACAGCCTTCTTACTACCACTGTAACAGGAGAAGCATTGGATGAACCAGTGATAATGAATGTGTGTGTGTGTATGTGTTGGAGTGAATCACGTCTGCCTGTGGTGATCCTCCAGTTGCCTTCCACTTTCCAATTATGCAGGGAAAAAGACGAGAGTGTATGAGGGCATGAAAGTCTGACCCTGATAACTTGGCCATACAAAAGGCCACGTGGCACGATTAGCAGAAGAAGGCCTGGGTGCATTCATTTTATTCTCAAAACACAAGACAGTGTTCAGTGCACATAAAAATGGCAGGTTATTGCACACATTTACATAATATAATTAAGTAAAATCTCAACTTTGCAAGATAATATTGAGTGAGCAAATATAACTTTTTAGGGATTTTTTTTATTTACAAATATATATAATGAGACTCAAAGCATTATATGACATACAGTAGCCTTGAGTAATTCGAGTAACAATTACAGAAGAATAAAATAAAGCTTATTTTGTTACCTTTTGGAGCTTGGAAGGGTTTAGTTTAAGCAGATGTTTTATACCATCATCACCTCATCAGAGCTCATTTCTCAGTACATTCAGCATCTGGCTCATATTCACGATCTCAAAAGTATTCTCAAAACTATCATTATCATTGTCTTCAAAATCAATATTTTGATCGCTGAAAGTTTCTTGACCAGATTCACCATCAAGTGACAGTGACACTAATATTTGATTGCATTCAGTACTTGCTCATGCAGTAAATCGCTGAGCCATTTCAAGTTATGCTGATGATACTTCCTATTCGGTAGTGAATGACTTCCCAGGTCACTTTGTAATTTATTTACATATTACTTTAGAATTAAATTATGTAGAACTTTTATTTCCACAAGCCTGAACTGAGTAGAACAATGGCTTTTGCTCAATATTGCAGTTATTCATTTACAGACTTACAAATGAGGAATACAAAAAGCAATAAATATATTTTCTGCTGTAACTATTGATCAGTGATATTTAATTTCTTCATAATAGCATTATCACTCTTTGGAGTAAAATGCTATTTTTGTTACAGTACATACTGTATGATCTACAAAATCTATGTTTTGCTGTGGCCTGTAGGTCATATTTTGAAATGAAATGTAAGTAAAACAAACATTGACTTCTAAAACCACTTATAGAGATATTGTATTTCACAAGATATTGTGGCCACAAATTAAGACTAAGTTCCCACTATTTATTCAAATAATGGCCATGATGTACTAATTTACTCCTCTAATTTTAGTAAAAACGTGGCCACGTTTTAATGAAATGAATATAAGGGAACAAATTAGTATAACATGGTCATATTAACAAGTTAATATGGTCGTTAATTTTCATAATTATTTGTCACAGAATCTTTTTTTCAAATGTTTTTATCTGTCACAGTAATGTAATATTACAAAAACCCAGAATAAAGATTATTCACAGTAAATATTGATACATCTGATTAATTGCAATTCATTTGATTATCACATATCATATCAAGCAATTTGATAAAAACAAAACAAATCGATTGATAGCAAAATGTTATATATATATATATTAAGGTGGCCCTTATTTTTCAAGTTTTGATTTATAATTGTCTGACCCCCTCAAGTTGTTCCAATACATGAAAAAATAATTCAAGCATTTTAATATTTAGAGGTGGCTCGATGACGTTGAAGTTTTGTATAATCAGTTAATCAGTTATTATGCTCAATTTGTGATAATTACCACTTGCTTAATTTTATCTCAACTATTTAAATTGCATACTTGCTTATTTAATGGCAATTCTGAATTTACACCTATTTTGCACAAAAGATATTCTATGCATTTCTTGCAGAAGAATAAATTGTGTTATTTTGCCACTTTTGTGACTTATTTCAAGTATTTGTCATTACTGGCTGTGATTTGCGGTCGTCGGCACTTCAGCACTTCGCAAGCAGCAGAGCCCAATGCCGACGGGAGGGACAGTTGCTACGCGCTCGCAAGATTATCATGTTAGCCATTGAAGGGACTAAGCTACCCACAGGGACCATCGTTTTTGGCCATTTTTTAGATCCCGCATCATGGAACAGTAGAGATGATTTCAAAGCTGCAGAGGCAATAATCAATAGTCTGGCGGTAGCAAAGGACCACGCAGAACGTGGTGTTGTGCTCATCCAAGATGCGTCACAATCCGGGCGCTTTAGGTGTGAAGAACAGCTGCAGTATGCTCTGCAAATCATTGAGGAAAACCGAATACAATTTCCAGATGCCAAGAAATCAACGCTGCTTGGTGTTAAAAAAACTCTGAACTATTGACTTTAAACTGTGCAAACTGTGAAAAGATGTGTATCATCAGTTATCTTACAATAGTCAAATGTATGTTGTGTAAGATATATTTGATTAAATAATTAATATTGTACTCACATTAAATTGTGATCAAGTAATAGACTACGTGATTTGATGCATTCTGCAAACTGTGTATAGTATTGAATACAATGCTCAATGCTAAACGTTTTAGAATGAAGAATTTTGCTGACTTGTAGAATTGCCTACAATAACAGCTAACTTTGATGTGCTTGAGCTACCTCTAAATATTAATATTTTTGCCCCATTTTTTTTTTCTGGGGTGTTTTTTTTATCATAAATGGAACAACTCTGGCGGGTCAGAAAAACGAAAAAAAAAAATTTCGTACACTTAAGGGCCACCCTAATATATATATATATATATATATATATATAAAATCAACTGGATGGAATTTTGAGATCGCAATAGATGTGAAGGACTATAATGCGTTAAGAGCTCGCTCAAGTACTGGGGAGCTAAACCATTTAGTGCTTTGTAAGTAATATTTAAAAATGTATACGATGTTTAATAGGGAGGCCAAACCGGGCTGATATGGTCATACTTCCTGGTTCTGGTAAGAACTCTAGCTGCTGCATTTTGGACCAGCTGTAGTTTATTTATTAAGCGTGCAGGGCAACCACCCATAATAGCATTACAATAATCTAGCCTTGATGTCATGAACTAATTGTTCCGCATTTGTCATTGAGAGCATATTACTGTACGTAATTTAGATATATTTTTGTAACGAAGTTCGTTATTGTGGAAAGGAGGAGGCGGGAACCGGTGAACATTCAAGAAACTTTAATATCAAAAATAAAACAAATACAAAACGAAAGTAAAAGACAGCAGCCCCTCACGGACTACTGTTGTCACATCAAACAAAACATAAACATCAAATAAAATCCAGGCCTGGCCTCTCTCGATCTCCACTGTCGTCGCTCCCTCCTTTATGCTTCCGCTCCTCCGTGAGAGATATGAGACCGGTGTGTCGCACAGGTGTCGCTCATTATCAATCACGCCACCGGCCTCGCGCCGCTCTCTCAGCCTCAGAGAGACCGACACCCTCAGCCTCATCCTGCTCGCCACAATTTTTAAGATGGAAAAATGTTTTTACAGATACTAGACACGTGACTTTCAAATGAAAGATTGGTATCAAAGAGCACACTCAGGTTCCTAACCGACAACAAAGACTTGACAGAGCAACCATCAAGTGTTAGACAGTATTCTAGGTTATTACGTGAGGACGTTTTTTGTCCAATAATTAGAATCTCTGTTTTTTCAGAATTAAGTAGTATGAAATTACTAGTCATCCAGTTTTTTATATCTGCTATGCATTCTGTTAATTTTGTGAATTGGTAAGTTTCGTCAGGGCGTGAAGAACTATAGAGCTGAGTATCATTAGCATAACAGTGAAAACTAATGCCATGCTTCCTAATGATATCTCCTAAGGGTAGCATGTACAGAGTGAAAAGCAATGGTCCTAGTACTGAGCCTTGTGGTACGCCATACTGAACTTTTGATTGATAAGACATCTCTTCATTTACTGCTACAAACTGATAATGGTCAGATAAGTATGATTTAAACCATGCTAATGAAATTCCACTAATGCCAACATAATTTGAGTCAATTTAAAAGAATGTTGTGGTCAATAGTATTAAATGCAGCACTAAGATCGAGTAATACTAATAGAGAGATACAACCACGATCGGATGATAAGACCAATTCATTTGTGACTCTAATGTGACTGATGTCTCAGTACTATGGTACGGTCTAAATCCTGACTGAAAATCCTCACAGATACCATATCTTTCTAAAAAGGAACATAGTTGTGAGGATACTGCTAGTATCTTTGACAAAAAAGGTAAATTTGAGATCGGCCTGTAATTAACTAATTCTGTAATAATGCTGAGGAGATGAAACTGATCACGAATATTATTAATAAAGAAATCTTTAGTGGCAGAAGTGATAGGTCTAACATATTTGTAACACGGAGTTGGCTTTGCAACCTTGGCTAGATGGAGTATACACAAGACTAAATAATGATCTGAGATGTCATCGCTCTGCTGTAGAATTTCAACGGCATCAACACTGATTTCATGTGATAATATTAGATCTAGAGTATGATTACGACAATGAGTAGGTCCTGACACGTGTTGTCTAACTCCAATAGAGTTCAGAATGTCTTTAAATGGCAATGCCAATGCATATTTTTCGTTATCTACATTTATATTAAAATCACCAGCAATTAGGACTAGCTTTATCTGCAGCCAGTACTAACTCTGATAGAAAATCAGCAAATTCTTTGATAAAGTCTGTATGGTGCCCTGTATACAGTAGCCTGTACAAATCTCATACGTGATTTATCATTTACACTAGATAGTGTTACATTAAGCACCAACACTTGAAAAGAATTATATTTAAAACAAGACTTCTCAGTAATTTTGAAGATATTACTATAAATTACAGCAGCACATCCCCCTTTGCCTTTCAGACGAGGCTCATGTTTATAACAGTAATCTTGGTTGAGTGGACTCATTTAAAGTAATATAATCGTCTGGTTTTAGCCAGGTTTCTGTCAAACACAGCACATCTAGGTAAGGCCTATAATCTGTAATCATATCATTAACAATAAGTGATTTTGAAGTAAGGGATTGAATATTCAGCAACCTGAGCTTTATCATTTGTTCATCTGTATTATACCTGTTTTTTATTTGTTGAACATCAATAAAATTTTTACCCTTAAAGGGGTCATATAATGGTACATGCACTTTTACAAGTTGATTGTACTGAAATGTGTGTTGGCAGTGCCTGTACACAACCATCATAAAATGATAAAAATCCATCCAGTGTTTTTTTTTTTTAATCTCCTTATATGTTTTCCAATCTCTCAAATCAAGCCGTTCGACCTAGTGACGTCACACGGTCGGACGCCCCTCCCACGATTGTTGATTGACAGCAGCGTTTCAACACAGTCCCGCCCTCGCTCGTGAGCGAGCTGTCTGTCATCATAGTCCGCACGTCATTGTTGATACTCACTGGAGCACTGTCTATGAGCAGAATGGCGTCTAAGCGATTGTGGTGTTCTGTTCTTGGGTGTAATAACGAACACAGCAGTCATGTTGAACCGCTGAAGATGCAGTGGCTGAGTTTTGTTTTCGAAGGGAATATTCCCCACGATCAACGTCAATGCTTTCATGTTTGCGTGAATCATTTCACAGACTGCTTTATAAACGAGGGTCAGTATAAAGCTGGTTTTGCTAAGAAGCTGCTCCTGAAAAAAGGATCGGTACCAATTATTCGTGTTCCTGCTGCACCTCCAGAAGAACTGAAGTGAGTGTAACGTTTTATTAACCTTTATATTAATCATTATATTAATCTTTGCAAATCGCTTGCTGCACGCTTCACGATTAATGCGGCTATTTTTACACTCAGGGTACATTACGGCATGTTTTCTATGTACGACGTTATCAATATAATTCATAATCCCACGTTTTTAATGAACGCGTTATGGTTATTGTGTTATTGTGTTACAAACGGTGTACGCACAGAACAGAGGGGCGGGGTGAGCAAAGCTCATTATCATTTAAAGACACATGCACTTAAACGGCGTGCTGAAAACAGAGCTGTTTTTGACCAGGTAAAATTAGTGTTTTCTTACAATACTAATGAGAATTTTTAATTAAAGTATATTACAAACTTTTAATTTAGACCCTAAAGAATCATATTAGCTTGTACAAAAATGGCATTATATGACCCCTTTAAATGGGTTTGGGAGTTTTTTGTATTTCCTAATTCGGGGAACAGACACAGTCTCTATATGATGATATCTAGGTGAAAGAGTCTCTGTGTGATGGGATTTATCTGACCTTGGTAACGTGAGACAGCTAGCAGACGGCCAGTTTAGCCGGTCTGTCTGCTTCCTGACCTGAGCCTCAATTCATGTTTGAGCTCTAAGAATATGTGACATATTACTAGAGAGAAGAGCAGCACCATCCTAGTAGGGATGAATACCATCTCTTTTCAACAGGTCAGGTCTGCCCCAAAAACGTTCCCAATTGTCTATGAATTCTATATTATTTTGCGGACACCACTTAGACAGCCAGCCATTAAGTGAGGACAGTCTAATAAGTATCTCATCACTCCTGTGAACAGGAAGGGGGCCAGAGCAAATTACAGTGTCTGACATCGTACTTGCGAGTTCACACACCTCTTTAACATTAATTTTAGTGATCTCCGACTGGCGAAGTCGAACATCATTTGTGCCGACGTACATAATAATCTTAAAGATTTTACGATTAGCATTAGCCAGCACTTATAAATTGGCTTTGATGTCATGCGCTCTGGCTCCCGGGCAAACATGTGACGATGGTGGCTGGTGTCTCTATTTTCACGTTCCGTGTAATAGAATCGGCAATAACTAGGGCACATTCAACAGGATTCACAGTGGGTCTTTCACTGTGTGGGGAGAATCTATTTGTTACGGTAATCGGAACGGAAGAGAGGTGTTTTGTCCCGCGACTACAGCGTCTCACAGTCACCCAGTTGCCCTGCACGGGCTCTACAGCCGGAACCGAACAATGTACAGAGTTCACTAAGCTAGTCGCATCCAAAGCAGTATCTAAAGCCCTTGCACTCTTACTAAAGATTAAAGTTGAAAGTTTGAGATTAAAGTTTTATACTTTAAAATACTCGATTAAAGTTTGGATGCGTCTCTCTAGTTCTGAAATGTTCTCTATCAGCCTGACTATCTCCCTGCATTTATCACATTTAAATCCCTCATTGCTGACAGAGAAGGCTATACTATACATGTGACACGAAGTGCAAGTGACAATAACAGGAGAAGACATTACTCACCGTGTTTGTTGACTGATTTTACTTACCACAGTTGTTTGATAGACCCGTAAAAGGCGCGAGCGCAACTGGCATTTTAAGGGAATGGGAGATGAGACTCTGATTGGTTTAACGCACGTAAATCCCAAAACACACCCATTCTGCTCTGTACCTCATACAAAACTATTATATACCGCCAGAGAGGACTGCGACTGCTACACATCGTGAACGACTTTTGGTACTGCTTTTGACATTTTCGTAATAAATACATTATTGTGATTACACTTGTCAGTCTGTTATATTTTTCTTCATAACCGTACTAGCTTTAAGAAATGGTTATGCGTAGGTTTAGGTGTAGGAGTAGAATTAGTGGCTCAAAATATATTTTTAATGCTATAATGTTACAAAAATTTTAATTTACCTACACATCTCTGTCCATTACGTCTTCTTTTTATATTCTGTATAAAATGGGTATGTTTAGGTATGGGAGTAGGGTTAAGGGATCTTACATTTGATTTATTTATAAAATGGTAAAAGGGAAATTATATAGATATCTTTATGAAAGGCTCGTAAATATTTAAAGCAGAACTTGGTAACTTTTTTAACTTAATAAAACTGTCTAGAAATCATTTGGATGGTTAAACAACCTGTTCTGGTGATATTGTTGATTTTCCCCGCTCCCCCCAGCGTTCCCAGGCGGAAAACCAACCTTGCAAATTGGGGACTACCGTCCCGGCAAGATAGAAATTGGAAGTCTCGTGAGAAGCGAGAACGAGAACGAGCGCGAAACACTAATTGCTTTACGGCAATTCGACATAAACACACACGCATGTATGATGTATTACCCACCTCGGTAGACATAGCTCCACACGATACAGTTGGCTTGCTCCGATCATAACAAACGCACATGAGCAGCGGTAGAGAGGGGGAGGAGGCCACCGCAAGCGAGTTTTTTATGACAGTGTTGTTGAAATATACGCCCCACAGCTGTAGGGGGAGCTCGTGGGGAAAACATGTGACAACAAAAGGGAAAATCAGCGAAGAAGTGACTAGAGTTCGCTAGAGTTGCCGAGTTCTGCTTTAACGTTTTGTAGCTGTAAAAATGTAATAATGCTACGTTTAAATGTTGCCGATACGTTTATATTTTACGTTTCAGCATCTATCCAAACATTCAAAAAAGTACGTTTTGTGTCTTTGAATGTTACAGTACATATCAATACCTATGTATTAACAATTAGACCAGGCTGCCTATATCCAAGTGAAACTGAATATTGAATAGAGGACAGGGTTTTTAGCCCACCTCCTCTCCATCCCTCGCTCATAGCAGGCTGACGGTTGGAGAGGAGTGGTCAAGGATATTCTACCCAAGCTGTAAAACTGACATCATCAGAGAAGGAATGCCATTCCAGAGTGGAAGTACATTTTCAGATTTTGATTAAAGATTAACTTGCACAGATTAATTGTTCACCACAAGACAAGTAATGTGCGATAACAAAGTAAATAGGGTCAATTTTGATTTCATGACGACTTTAATAATGAAGAAAGTTTCAAAGTTCAAATGGCTCCCATTCTCTTTTAAAAAGGAGTGAGAGAGCGCAATCGAGCAAGGCCAGTGACCACCAGTCCAAATAGAGATGGCATTCTGCTGATAAAACAGAAATACAAGAAAGAACAGAGAGTCAAAGCAAGTAAAAAAGGTAGAGTGCCTGAGAAAAATAGTGTCTTGCATTTATTTCAGGCAAGAAATAGTGTCTTGCAAACACCCCCATGTTTTGTTTAATGAGCCGGTCCACAGAGTGTACAAATATTCTCTGCAACGCTGCTAGAGGAGATTTGAGTCATTTTGGAGTAGCTTTGCTCCATCATATCTAAATGGTCTCTTGTAAACTTTGGTCCCAACAGACCGGGGCCTATTCCATGAAGCCGACTAGGTTGGCTATCAGTATATCAGTATCAGTTTAGTTTGCGCCAACCCTGGGTTTTAGCCACCATAGTAACTTGTGCTCCACAGCTAACCTGCTCCGGGGCAGGCTATGTTCTAGGTAGATCTCAAACCGAAATTGGACCAATCAGCTGTGAGCAAAGTGACACATGTCTGACGCAATAAAGTCACTACACATAGGCCCTAACAGATTTTAAATAATTTCTATATTATGTGTATACTTATTATACCCTTAATCCATTACACCCGAGTTTAGCAATTATTAAGCACTTAGTTTAAATTTTTTATATATATATACAGTATATATTTATGTGTAATATAATACTTTAGAATCAATAGATAAAGCTTTAAAAAATACTTCATGTAAGCTTACATGTTTAAATCTCTCTATATATTATCAACTATAACTAACTTCATAACTTTCATTTGCACTAATATAGCAAGATATTTTCTTCTTGCTGTGTAAATGCATTTATACACTCTCGCGAAAAGTGATTTGCAGTTTCGCTTGTTTCAAGGCATGTTATTGGCTATTTGCTACTGATATCACACTTTGCATACACTCCATGAGCTCAGGGTCAAAGCCTGAGTTGACAGAGAAAGTTGATGATCAGTGTCATGGTACCAACAAAACCTGATTGGGCTGGTTCGGTTTTGTCAATTCAAAACTAATCCCATAACCCTGAGTTTGTACAGCTACATTGTTCGAATCCCAGGACCCTGTTGTTGCCCTTCTCATTTCTCTGCTTTCCTGTTGGGTCTCCCTGTGTATCTGCACCTTGTTTTCCAATACAACATACACAAATAATATCTGAATCCTCTTAGTATGCTCCTCCTTCCACTTCTCTCTCTCTCTCTCTCTCTCTCTCTCTCTCTCTCTCTCTCTCTCTCTCTCTCTCTCTCTCTCTCTCTCTCTCTCTCTCTCTCTCTCTCTCTCTCTCTCTCTCTCTCTCAATGATCCAATTATCATAAATAATATTAATAAATATAATCTCTTTCTAATTAGCACATACACTGATTAAGCCAAGCCTGTAGAGATTCATGCAAAATTTGTGCAGATAATGATGAATTGTTTTATTATTTGCTTTTTTTGCAGATTATAATAAATAGTAAACATATTGGAAAATCAATATTTGTAAAGATTATTATTACTTATCTGCATTTTTTAAACAAGATTTTTTTTTAATTACATTCTTTTAAACAAGTTCATTTTAATACAGTTTCAGTCAGTTTGTCTTTGCCTTATTGACAAGCAAAGCTGCTCTCCTCACTTGGTCCCCTTGGTCTGTGCTTTAGAACATCAAAGATCTCATTAGGAAGGTTAGCTGCTCTAACCCTTAACTTAAAGATTGTATCAACATGCCTTTAACAACACACTCTCAGAAAGAAGCGGCACAATTATCCTGCACCTACAAAACGTCAGTTTTGTTTTGCATTTCAAATGTCACTCTGGATTCCGTGACTTTACCTGAGGATAAACCTTAAAAAGTTCAAATACATGAAAATTCTGTCATCATTTATTTATTTCTGTCGTCATATATATATATATATATATACTGCATATATATACTGTATATATATACTGTATGTGTGACTACAGAAATATATATATATATTTTTTTTACAATTTAAAATAACCAAAAATAACCACTTTAGTTTAGGGTCCAATTCTCACTATTGACTAGTTGCTTATTAGCATGCGTATTACTATGATATTGGCTGTTTAGTACTTATAAATCGCTAATCTAAAGTGTGGTCTAAATTCTTTTATGACAGTATAGTCATGCCAAATGGATGCGTGCCAAATAATGCCAAATTTGGATAATGCCAAATCTGAATTTTCAGCATCATTACTCCAGTCTTCAGTGTCACATGATCCTTATGAAATCATTCTAATATGCTGACTAATATGAGTAATATGAATTTACCCCCCCCCTCCCTTTTTGTAACAATGTACTTTACTGTCACTTTCGATCCTTGTCCTTGCTGAATAAAAGTGTTACCTTTAAGTTAAAATGTATTTCTAATGTCTTAAAAACAGATTAATATATTAATAATATAAAGACTATAAAACATTTTGTGGTTAAACACTACTGGCTGTGTCACGCAAACATAACACTATGCAACTATTGCTTAGGATTTTGATTGAATTCTCCACTTAAGTCACGTGTTGGTGGTGCAAAATAAGACTAGATATTAGTAGAGGGAGGGATAATACTTAATCTTTCTGCATCTGTATATCATGCATATTTTCTACTGTATTCCACTAACATATTGGCATGCAATTTCTGCATCTGTATATCATGCATATTTTCTACTGTATTCCACTAACATATTGGCATGCAACAGTAACACAAAACAATGCAAAAACAAATAAATAGTGCAGACCATTACTGGCAGTGGCCTAACCAGCACAGGCATCAGGGAATGGCATAGCATGCAGCCCTGCCAATGCCTCTGTCAGGGGAGGGTGAAGAGAGGACTGACAGAGGTTAGAGAAAAGGAAAGGGACACTAAACAGAACATCCAGGCAAGGGAAGCCCTCTGATTCCTGGCCTGGCACAGGGGAGTCCAGACAAGGGTTGGCTCTAAGAGATGGAGAGGGGTTTTGGCTGTTTCAGCTGTGGCAGGTTCATATCACAGCAGTCCCAGGTTTTAGCATAGACAATGCATCTGTTATACCGTGCCATCAAAGGGCTCATGTGTGACTGCAGAAACATTTCTCTAGGTCAGAGAGAAGTCAAGAGGTTCCTTAAAAGACAAGTCTGCTCAAAGTGTATCTGTATGATTCAGTTACGTACATCATTGGAGCATGTCAAATATGCATCAGAAGATGTGTTTAACAGAGTTATTTTTTTGTGCGTGTGGGTGTGTAAATGATACACTTACTCACTCCCAACTCGAATATATGCACTCACGACTAAGATTGTGTTTGCTTGCATAAAAAAACTGGGACAAACGTGCCTGTTACTACAGCAAGATAAAATAATGCATGACTATAGCCAAACATATATGAATCAGTCTAGAATGTAACTGATTCAAATCATGCCTAATTAGCTGCACGATTAATTGGCATAAGCACCTTTGTGATTTAATGTGTGATAATCGTGAAGTGTGTAGCCGATTTCATTTTCTTTCATCTGATAGAATGTTATGTTCTGTGACCTTTATGCTGTTTATGTGTCTGCAGTCTTTCAAATTAGTCAGTAACCAAGCCAAGCCAAAGTCAGAGATGAACAGTTTAACACTGCACTGATTTATGGTGGTGTGTATCAGATATCGCACCATTGTTTATACTGGCAGGGCATGAGGCTCAGTGAGCTGTAAAATTCTCTCGTAAAAGCCTGTATGAACGTATATGGGGGATTCTTCTGCTGGCTGGAGATCTTACATCTTTTTATATTGCTTTATTGCTGTATATCTTTTGAAAATAACAATGTAATGTAAAAATGAAAATAAAGTGCATCTAAATGTTTTGAGTTGAAATTCAGTTTTGTTCTCATGTGGACAATGCAAACCCCACCATATTTAAAAAAATATATTTAAAAATATTGCAATGGGTGCTTTTTAAACTGCCCTTAACTTCACCACTCCATTTTTTTTTTTTTTGGTAGTACAACCCAGATCACCTGAGGGCTTCCTGCAAAGCTATTCAAATGAATGAATATTATACAAGGCAGAATTACTATAAACAAAGCCTTCAATTTTCAAAAATAGACCTACACCACAACACACCGTTTCCACACCACACCATACCCCATCCCCCCTAGTTACAATAAGCAAGGCTGTAAATGGCATAACTAATACAGAAAATAAACCAATCCAGAAAAGAACAAATGACTAGTCATGGGCCAACATTCAAACACACACACAAACACACACACACTGAGGCACTACATGTCTGCAAGTAGGCTATGTATACCAGGCTCATTAGAAAAACGTACCCGTGGCAAATTTTCGCAAAAAGCTAAATACGTTGCGTCGTGCAGGTTTGCGACAGTTTCAAAGTGAAATGTCCAGTGAGTGGCGTGTTTAGTTTTTTTTTTTTTCGGAACAGCTACGTTTCACCGCAGTTCTGAAATGTTCGGTGAGTGGCACCAAAAGCTTAAATCTCCATTTTAAAATAACGTAGGCTACACCTACAATAAAGCCTAAACCTACCCGATAGTGTTAACAAAAGTAAATGTGAAATAAAAACGCAATAGTGAACATGGCATTTCAACTTGTTTTTGAACTTTTGACTTTGAGCTCTTTTATCGTGACGATCGTCTTTCACGGGATTCGAACCCGAGCTCTATGCGTGACAATATTGTTATTTAACAATTCTGTATCAGCTGAGCTAACGAGCTAGCTTGATATGTTAGTAAAACTGAACATATGGAGATGGTTAAGTGATGCAAACTCCAAAATATATTCGTTTACAAATCATACACTATGGATAAAGTGTTTTGAGGTCATAACATAATTGTGCAAGGTGCCACGTGAAAGCAAGTCTTCATTAAAGCTGCAAGCAGCGATGAAAGGGCCCTCGCACCCGTGCCATCAACACTCGGTGGCTTTAGGAAGACAGAGCATGGTTGGGCAATGTACATTTAAGGAGGTATATATAGTAAGAGTATGTCAAAGTCAGTTACAAAATGTTTTGTATAATGGTGATAATAGCATGCTTCATGACTCAGCTAAGTGTTGCTAGCATGTTTAGTATGTTTCTAGCATGCTTAGTACACAATAATTATGTTGTTAGTACTGCATAACTGTGTTAACCATGTCAGTTTCTGTTGCCAGTAGTTGGGGCTATGTCTATATCTGAATATTGCTATGTAGATGTGTTCAGTGCAGGACTTTTATCAAACATGTGAAGTTTGGGGCAGATTGGACATTGTATGCTTGAGTTACAACAACTTCCTTTAGCATTTCTAGCATGTTTTATGATGTTTCTAGCATTTTACATATTAATTTTGGGGTAGATTGGACATTGCATTCCTGAGTTAAAGCAAATTCATATTTAATTGCAGTAATATCATGCTTTAGCACTTAGCTAAGTGTTTGCTAGTATGTTTTAGCATGTCTCTAGTATGTTGGTAGGATATTTAGCACCTACTGGCATTTTTTTATATGTTATTAGGAGTCCAGAACAGTGTTAAACGTCACTTCCTTTTGCCAGCAGGCGGCGCTATGACTATAACTGAATATGAGCATGGACATGTGTTCAAAAGATAACTCTTATCAAACGTGTGAAGTTTGGGGTAGATTGGACATTTTATGCTTAAGTTACAACAACTTCCTTGAGCTTTTATAGCATGCTTTAGAACTTAGCTAAGTGTTGCTAGCATGTTTCTTGCATGTTACATATTACATATTAAGTTTGGGGTAGATTGAACATCCCATGCCTGTGTTACAACAAATTCCCATTTAATTGCAGTAATATCATGATTTAGCACTTATCTAAGTGATTGATAGCATGTTTTAGCATGTTTCTAGTATGTTGTTAGCATGTTTAGCACATGCTGGCACTTTTTTATATGTTATTAGGAGTCCACAACAGTGTTTAACATGTCACTTCCTGTTGCCAGCAGGTGGCGCTATGACTGTAACTGAATATGAGCATGGTCATGTGTTCAGGACAGAACGCTTATCAAAAGTGTGAAGTTTGGGGCAGATTGGACATTGCCTTCTTGAGTAACAACAACATCCTGTTTCATTGAATTAGCATGCTTTCGCACTCAGCTAAGTTTTGCTAGTATGTTTTAACATGTTTCTAGCATGTTTAGAAGTCAATGGCATTTTTAACATGTTGCTAGAATGGCATCAACGTGTTAAACATGACACTTCCTGTTACCAGTAGGTGGCGCTATTACTATAACTGAATATTCTCATGTAGATGTGTTCAGGACAGAACGCTTATCAAAAGTGTGAAGTTTGGGGAAGATTGGACATTCCATGTCTGAGTTACAGCAAATTCCTATTTAATTGCAATAATAGCATGCTTTAGCACTTAGCTAAGAGTTTGCTAGCATGTTTTAGCATGCTTCTAGTATGTTGTTAGCATGTTTAGCACTTGCTGGCACTTTTTTATATGTTATTAGGAGTCCATAACAGTGTTAAACATGTCACTTCCTGTTGCCAGCAGGTGGCGCTATGACTATAACTGAATATGAGCATGGTCATGTGTTCAGGACAGAACTCTTATCAAACGTGTGAAGTTTGGGGCAGATTGGACATTCCATGCCTGAGTTACAGCAACTTCCTGTTTCATGGCGAAACATCGAATTTTGTCAGGCCGCCGAGGACCCGCCCTTCGACGAAAACTCAAGATCTTCGCAATTTAACGTCGCAAAGGCCTTAAGATTACACTCACCAAATTTGAAGATGATCAGATTAAAACTGTAGGAGGAGTTCGTTAAAGTACGAGGCCTGAAAATGGCAAAAACTGCACAAAAATCTGAGAGGAAGTTCAAAATGGCTGACTTCCTGTTGTGTTTAGGGCTATGCTCCAAGAGACTTTTTTGTAGGTATTAGGTCATTACATGTATGTACCGAATTTCGTGCACGTACGTGGAACGTTGCGGGAGGCGCACTCCGTTGAACTTTTATAGGTGGCGCTATCGAGCCATTTTGCCCCGTCCAATTCTGAAACCTATATCAGATGTAAATTTTCGCCAGTTCTGACGCGTGTGCAAAGTTTTGTGAGTTTTCGAGCATGTTTAGGCCCTCAAAAATGCAATTAAATGCGGAGAAGAATAATAATAATAATAATAATTAAAGCTGCAAGCAGCGATGAAAGGGCCCTCGCACCCGTGCCATCAACACTCGGTGGCTTTAGGAAGACAGAGCATGGTTGGGAAATGTACATTTAAGGAGGTATATATAGTAATAGTATGTCAAAGTCAGTTACAAAATGTTTTGTATAATGGTGATAATAGCATGCTTCATGACTATGTTTCTAGCATGCTCAGTACACAATAATTATGTGGTTAGTACTGCATTACTGTGTTAACCATGTCAGTTTCTGTTGCCAGTAGGTGGCGTTATGACTATAACTGAATATGAGCATGGATGTGTGTTCAGGACAGAACTCTTATCAAACGTGTGAAGTTTGGTGCAAATTGGACATTGCCTTCTTGAGTAACAACAAAGTCATGTTTCATTGAATTAGCATTCTTTAGCACTTAGCTAAGCATTGTTAGCATGTTTTAACATGTTTCTAGCATGTTTAGAACTCAATGGCATTTTTAACATGTTGCTAGAACGGCATCAACGTGTTAAACATGTCACTTCCTGTTGCCAGTAGGTGGCGCTATTACTATAACTGAACATTCTCATGTAGATGTGTTCAGGCCATGACTCTTATCAAAAGTGTGAAGTTTGGGGCAGATTGGACATTCCATGCCTGAGTTACAGCAAATTCCTTTTTAATTGCAATAAAAGCATGCTTTAGCACTTAGCTAAGAGTTTGCTAGCATGTTTTAGCATGTTTCTAGTATGTTGTTAACATGTTTAACACTTGCTGGCACTTTTTTATATGTTATTAGGAGTCCATAACAGTGTTAAACATGTCACTTCCTGTTGCCAGCAGGTGGCGCTATGACTGTAACTGAATATAAGCATGGTCATGTGTTCAGGACAGAACGCTTATCAAACGTGTGAAGTTTGACGCAGATTGGACATTCCATGCCTGAGTTACAGCAAATTCATATTTAATTGCAGTAATATCATTTTTTAGCACTTAGCTAAGTGTTTGCTAGTATGTTTTAACATGTCTCTAGTATGTTGTTAGCATGTTTAGCATTTGATGGCACTTTTTTTATATGTTTTTATATGTCCACAACAGTGCTTAACATGTCACTTCCTGTTGCCAGCAGGTGGCACTATGACTGTAACTGAATATGAGCATGGTCATGTGTTCCGGACAGAACGTTTATTAAAAGTGTGAAGTTTGGTGCAGAATGGACATTGCCTTCTTGCGTAACAACAACATCCTGTTTCATTGAATTAGCATGCTTTAGCACTTAGCTAAGTATTGCTAGCATGTTTTAACATGTTTCTAGCATGTTTAGAAGTCAATGGCATTTTTAACATGTTGCTAGAATGGCATCAACGTGTTAAACATGACACTTCCTGTTACCAGTAGGTGGCGCTATTACTATAACTGAATATTCTCATGTAGATGTGTTCAGGACAGAACGCTTATCAAAAGTGTGAAGTTTGGGGCAGATTGGACATTCCATGCCTGAGTTACAGCAAATTCCTATTTAATTGCAATAATAGCATGCTTTAGCACTTAGCTAAGAGTTTGCTAGCATGTTTTAGCATGCTTCTAGTATGTTGTTAGCATGTTTAGCACTTGCTGGCACTTTTTTATATGTTATTAGGAGTCCATAACAGTGTTAAACATGTCACTTCCTGTTGCCAGCAGGTGGCGCTATGACTATAACTGAATATGAGCATGGTCATGTGTTCAGGACAGAACTCTTATCAAACGTGTGAAGTTTGGGGCAGATTGGACATTCCATGCCTGAGTTACAGCAACTTCCTGTTTCATGGCGAAACATCGAAATTTGTCAGGCCGCCGAGGACCCGCCCTTCGACGAAAACTCAAGATCTTCGCAATTTAACGTCGCAAAGGCCTTAAGATTACACTCACCAAATTTGAAGATGATCAGATTAAAACTGTAGGAGGAGTTCGTTAAAGTACAAGGCCTGAAAATGGCAAAAACTGCACAAAAATCTGAGAGGAAGTTCAAAATGGCTGACTTCCTGTTGTGTTTAGGGCTATGCTCCAAGAGACTTTTTTGTAGGTATTAGGTCATTACATGTATGTACCGAATTTCGTGCACGTACGTGGAACGTTGCGGGAGGCGCACTCCGTTGAACTTTTATAGGTGGCGCTATCGAGCCATTTTGCCCCGTCCAATTCTGAAACCTATATCAGATGTAAATTTTCGCCAGTTCTGACGCGTGTGCAAAGTTTTGTGAGTTTTCGAGCATGTTTAGGCCCTCAAAAATGCAATTAAATGCGGAGAAGAATAATAATAATAATAAATATAGCTGCGAGCAGCGATTGCGGGCCCAAGCCGGTGGCACCGCCACCCCGGTGCCTTTAGTTACCTAAAGGCACCGGGGATGGCGGTGCCACCGGCTTTGGCCCTCCATCGCTGCTCGCAGCTATATTTATATATATATATATATATATATATATATATATATATATATATATATATAAATATCTATATATATACATATATATATATGTATATAAATATCTATATATATACACACACACACACACACACATATATATATATATATATATATATATATATACTTATATATATATACGTATATATATATATTAGGGATGAGCGAGTACAGCATTATCTGTATCTGTATCTGTATCTGTTAACCATATGAATTATCTGTATCTGTATCTGTACTCGGACTGGGCGGGGCCTAACCCGGAAGTGGGCGGGATTTAACCCGGAAGTGAGTCAGGTTGTCTTAAAATGGGCGGGGCTTTAACCGGTATGTTATTTTAAGCATGCAATTGATATGGGTTGATCAGAAATTGTTATATTTATTGCTGATTAAAAAAATATTTACATGACAGCATCAGCATTGAGCTTCAGATCAATGGTTTTGATCACGATAACAAACGAACTACAGAACAAGTTTTGCAACAATGAATACAACACATGCTGTTGCAATTATGAAGTAAAATGTAATGAACAAGAGTTTTCATCTCAACTAGGGCTGGGTGATATGGACCAAAAGTCATATCCCGATATATTTAGGCTGAATTTCAATATACGATATATATATCCCAATATTTTTTATTTTTCATGTTTTATTTTTTTCAAAATTTGTTAACACACACACAAGTACTGTCCCCCTTTACTTAACATAAATTGTAAGAATATACTAATAGTAAAGACTAGTACTAATAAATAAACATTATGCCAATGCTAAAGGTATTAAATAGCAGTCCCAAACTAGTTTTTGTTAATACAATGTTGGTATGAGCCACCACAGTCATTTAAAAATATAAAAAATAACACAAAGAAAAATAGTGGCATTTTGGGGTTAATATGGAAACGACAGTTACCATGGTGAATAGCCTACACAATACAAGAACTGTTAATGAAACATGGAAACTGCTCCTGGTAAATAGAATGAAAATCATACCTGCATTACTTTTATTTTGTGTAATTTACAACGTAACGGCGTTGCATGCTCATAGTTTCTTTTGCACTTTATATACAGTGAGGCGATACACAGCGCGCGACGCCGCATTTGCGCGTGCAATTGAGTGTGCGCTACTACGACTACAGTATAACGGCTGACAGGACAAGAAAGTCCATTTTTCTGAGGTGAAAGACTTTATTAAATGTTATAACATAACATGCTCTAAACACGCACGCAAAGTGGAAAAGGAGGGGCGGGGTGCGGGGAGCAGTGCAGAGAGCTCCGGGTCAGCAGCTTGCTTGGAGCAAGGATCACAGCGCAAATTTGAACTATATGCGATATGGTATGCGATATGTTCTAATTCCATATCGCATTAAAAAATAAATAAATAAATATATCGATATATCGCCCAGCCCTAATCTCAACATAACTTTCTTTTTTTTTTTCAATCCGAGCACAGATATTGACTCGTATTACTCGTATAATACTCGTACTCGACAAAAGTGCTTTATCCGTACCGGATACTCGTTTCAGCCGAGTATCCGGCTCAACTCTAATATATATATATATATAAATATAAGACAGAAAATTTTACTTGTCTTACCTTATTCTTATTTTATGATACACCCAAAATATTCCACAACAAATCCTTTAAATTTAATGTAAAAATAAAAACGAAAGTAAGCAGTGTTGGTCTCACGTAACCCTCTCATTAGAATCAAAATGTTTCAATATTTGCGATGTATTTGGATGCTAAACTATTCTTTATTATAGGCTTTGTACTTCACTCGTGTTCCAATATCGATGGAAAAAATCATCCTCTTCACACGCGCAAAAATGTTCTTGGAAACATCACAGTGGAGCTCTGCTTACTGTGAATGGTACAGATTGTACTACTGACTATTTAAACAGAGCAGTGTAATTCGTTTATGTTAGGTTGACTATTTTTATTATTATATTGTATTAGGGCTATAATGAACAGGCTGCGATGTCAAGATTGCAATTCTGGAATGTGTGTGTGTGTGTGTGACGCGGTTGCGGTTGAACAGTGGACACAAAAACATAAATAAAATGTTTTAGTTAATTCCTACATCCATAGGAATAAATTGAAAATGCTCGCTCTACTCCGCACCATTATCAATGTCTGTGCGGACGTCTGTATTTTACTAGTATATAGTATACTATAGTTAGCGATTTAAAAGCGCTCAGTGGTGTCACACGTCGATTAACCGGTGGGAAAATGTTATCACAGTCACATCCCTAATATATTTATATACAAATACAATAGGCCTACCTGAAAGAGAATTTTACTTGCCCGACCAGCGTATAGCCTGATTAGAACGTCAATAACAAAAAAATAACTTGGGAATCACTAAAACGAGAGATTATTCTAATTTCATTACATTCATTTTAAGTTGCAATCATCAGTTAATAATAAATGTATTACTGATCAATGGTAACAAGGTTGCACTGCTGAGGCTCATGCTGCTTCTCCAGGAGAATTGTAAACAAATGAGCGCAGCACACAAAAAAGCAACCCAGTTAACAACATACTGACTATAAAAATTACAAATATGGAGTTTTTATATTTTTTATAACATATGATAGAGTTAAGCAACCTCACTTGACGAGTAGGCAACTATTTCCTGAATACAATCACGATTGAAACTGTGACATTGATTTCATACAACAGGTTAATAAACAGTTACAATTAAGTCACTTACATTTTAGATGCAATATTGACTGTTTTTGTTCTGTTTCAGCAGCAAAAATAGTTAAACAAAGATCACAGCAACTTGTTTTCTCATTACTGAATGATTCAGCATTTTGAAACGAATCGCTTGACTCAAAGATTCAATGGTCAATCCATAAACATCTGTCTCAATCATGAATGACTCAGTCATTGGAACGAATCATTTGAACGAATGAATCAATGACTCGCTCATTAAGATGGTCGCCTGGCGACACCTAATGGCGGTTTAGTGTTATGTTTAAAAGTATCATTCTTTCCAACGTGCACCATTATCAATGTCCGTGCGGACGTCCGTTTTTTTACTTTCACTTTTATATTAGCGATTTAAAAGCACCCACTCGTGTCACACGTCGATTAACCGGTGGGAAAATATCCTCAGACACATACCTAATAAATGTATATTTAAATACAATATTGGCCTACCTGGTAAAAAGTGTTATATACTATTTTGATGTCCTTTTGGACACAAGAGGGCAGTATAGCCCTATGTTTGCTTTTTTGTTGAACCAAATAGCACTAAATAGCCTGTTTTTAACTTTTTCATTCTTCTTGAATTGCAAAAACAGAATAAAATGGGTTTAGTTGTGATATTTGTATACTTTTATATAGAAATAAATGGTATATAATTACATTTTTAGAAGATTTTTAGTGTTTCCTTTTTGGACATTAATCCCTCGCCGTAGCAAAACCGTTTGAGATATTTATTATCCATTCACAACTTAGCATATTTAATGTAGTTTCATCATGTTGAAAAAGTTTGGTACGAATAAAATAAATAGTTTAAGAGGAGTGGCTAAAAATTCAGAGGCTGATTTTGCAAAAAAAATCACATTCAGACCCAAATATCTGACTTCCTGATGGCCAGAGCTATTGAATGTAAATTAGAAAGTTGTCCGGCTTGATGAGAACAATATAAAAACTATTTTTTCTTTACTGTAGTTAAAACTAACCCCCCCACTTTTGTCTAAAGCATGTTGAAAGTGACACACTTCCTGCTGCCAGTTGGTGGCGCTATAACTTTGACTCACAATAGCTACATCCATCTGATCGGCCTCTTACCACGAACACACTGCTGAAGTTTCATCAAGATCAGTTAATGTATGCAGAAGTTATTCCACTTCCGTGTTTCTCTTTTCTCGCCATAAATTCGATTCCTCGCCACAGCCAAACCGTTCGAGATATCAAAAATCCGTCCGCAATTTAGCATCCTCAAAGTCTTGACTACATGCACACCGAGTTTGAAGGGGACACGGTGAATTTTCTAGGAGGAGTATTTCACATTCCACAGCAAGCGTTTTCCAAACAACCCATAATAGCCGACTTCCTGTTGGGCTGGCGTAAAACTTAGAGCACGAAAGTTGTTCGGCCCGATGTGATCTATATGTGTACCGAGTTTCATATCATTACATGCAAGTGTGTTTGATTTATGGACAAGTGTTTGGATCCCGTTCCAGGGGGCGCTGTTGAGCCCCCCTGCCACGCCCGGGTACCAGCTTCAGCCCGGCCCTGATGGCCGCAGGTTCTGACCTGTGTGCAAAGTTTCAAGAGTTTTCGAGCACGTTAAGGGCCCCAAAAGCCCCTGAAACCTTGAAACACACTGAAATCA